>NW_012101909.1:2220294-2401858 GCF_000951045.1 Mandrillus leucophaeus
CCTTCCTTCCTTCCTTCCTTCCTTCCTTCCTTCCTTCCTTCCTTCTTCTCTCTTTTCTCTGCTTTTCCTTTTCTTTTCTGAGACAGGGTTTTCCTCAGTTGCCCAGGCTGGAGTGCAGGGGCATGATCATACCTCACTGTAACCTTGAACTCCTGGGCTCAAGTGATCCTCCCACCTCAGCCTCCCTAGTACCTGGGACTACAGGCACATGTGACTGGCTACTTTTTTTTTTTTATGTTTTGCAGAGATAGGGTCATGCTATGTTGCCCAGGCTGCTTTGAACTCCTGGCCTTGAGCAGTCCTGCATCAGCCTCCCAAAGCACTAGGATTACAGGTGTGAGCCACAGTGCCCAGCCTCAATTATGTTTTCAACAGTGAAATGGACTTAAATTGCCTTCTGTTTACAATGGCTGAAATCCATTTAAATTCTCTTGGTGGTCCTTTGTTGATTCCTGGAGATTTTTGTACTGTACTTGCCTCATTCCTACACATACTTTAATTGAATAAAATGAGAGAATGCATTTTCCCAAGTGCCTAAAGTGACTCTGGAAATAAACATGGAGAGTTACTATTTTTCAATCTACAACATATCATATTCAGATACATATCATTGTGGACATAATGAATGGGATTCTATATATCTATAATTAGTCAACATAATTTTCTTTTCCTCCTTATATAATGATTTTTATCTGAGCACCAAGGGTGTCCTTTAACATTCGAATTAAACTTCATGACAATCCAACAAGCCCAATATTACTACCTCAATTAAAGACATTGCTACACAGAAGGGTGAAAAAAAAAATGATCCAAGTAAGATGACCAGGGATACACATCCCTGTTTACCAGGGAGGCAAACTGCAAGTCTCCTCTGGGAGGAGTATATAAAACAAATTCATATTTATGGTTGCTTCCTGCACTGCTGGCTAAATTGAAGTCATTTTGCCAAGATTCACACAAAAAAAGAGAGTACCATTTCCTGCATTCTCTGGCTGGTTCTGGCGAACAACTTGGAGAGAGGGGAAGTGACCTGCTTGAGGTGATGAGTTAGGAATCTATGAGGCTGCTGAATGGAAACTCAAGTGAAATTGGAACAGCTTTTTGTTTTTTATTTCAGCCCTCAATCATCTCTTTTCACTCTAAGGTTCTTTGCTTAAACTTTCTGCTTAGTTGCAAGTTGTGCTCTTACTGGCTGCAGATCAAGAGTGGAGATTTAAAACTAAAGTGTCCACTCCAATCCCTGTTTAACCCTAGCATGAAGAAATGGACAAAGTTTGGTATAAACAATAGGTAAGGCAGCAACTCTCAAACTGTTTTGACCGTATGAGAGAGATAAGAAATACACTTTTCATTATATTCTGTACACACACATACAAATAGGTATTTTTGTGTGCATTTTACACATGTTAAAATAAGAATTTAAAGAAACAAAATTTGCACTTACTATATATGACGTCTTTTGCTATTTCTCTCTCTCTCCCTCCCTCCTTTCTTTTTTCCTTTCTCTTTCTTGTATTGACCCACTAAATTGAATTCATAATGGGTCATGAATCTCGGTTTGTATAAAAGCAAAACAAAACAGCTTAAAGTTCAAAAGTGAAAGACTTGTTACTGCTTCAGGAAGGCCACACTGGGGTGAGGAGAGAACATTGATCTAGCAGCCAGGAGACTGAGGTTCGATTCCTGTTGACTACTAACTATGTGTACCAGCTAGAAAGCAGGGTAAAGGGTATGGGCTGAAGAGCCTGTGTTTGCATCTCACCTCTGTCAGTTACAAATTGTGTGAATTTAAGCAAGTTACCAAACATCTCCATGCTTCCATATTCAAATCTTTCAAATGGAGCATTCATAGAACCTACCCCCAAGGGTTATTATGAGCATTTAGTGAGTTATTGTAGGAAAATTACTCAGAACGGTTCTAATGACTGGCATTTAGTCAGTGGTCAGTAAATGTTATCTAGTATTATTTTAAATTGAGGTGACAGGATCTGTTCTAACCCTTGAAATTTTTCACATAGGTTGCTCATTCTTAAGAAGATGAGAAGGAATTAAATGAGGAGAAATGAGTCAAAGTTGTTATGGAAAATGGACTGTTAATGTCATTTGACCACAAGCTTTTTTTGAGCTAGCAATAGTTGCTAAAATAGTCATCATAATCCTAGATGGCAGTAAGTGAAATAAAAAATCTCAGTAGAGGCTGCTAATAATCACACTATATTGGTCAGGAAACATTTAATACACTGTACTTAAAGTCATGGAGCTACCGGAAGGGTTGATCACTTACGGTCATGGAGCTGAGAGAAATCTATTCTAGGAGAAGGTGAACAGAGCTGGGAGGAGACGAAGACCATGTTAATAAAGGCTTGGTTGAGAAAATGAGAGGTGTTTAGCTTGGAGATGGTAAGATTTAAGGGAGTTCTGATAACTGCTTTCAAATGGTTGAAAAGTTATTGTGTGGATGAGGAAGAAAAATTATTGTGTAGCAGTTATAATAAAACCAGTAGATAGAAGTTTCAATAAAATACATTTGAACTCTATATAGAGAATAATTTCCAAACAATAAAAGCTGTCCAGCAACAAAATACATTACCTGGCCAACAGAAAGCTCTCCATCACTGGAAACTTTCAAGCAGAGGCAAGATGACCTACTAGGAATGCCTAACTGATTTTTTAAATTGGTAACAAGATCAAATCACAACCTATTTTAGAGCTAAAATTCAACACAATAGCACAGGTAAATGGGCTTTAAAAGGCCTAAGCCATGCACATATGTGGGTGACATTATGTCAATGCTGTCTGCACCTGTCTGCACCACCTGGAGTGTCTGTTTAAGTCCTCAAAAACACATTTTGCTTCCCATCCTTAATTCCCATATAAGGCCATTCCCTAAGTTCTATTGCAGAACTTGGGCAGCCATGTAGCTCTCCACCAATGAAACAGCTAGGACTTTGTGCAACTTCCCATCCACAGTGGAGAGCCAGTGGGGTTTTATTTTTGTTTTGCTTACTTCTCTTTCAGCCCTTTAATAGCAAACAAACAATTTGGTGATAATTTAGGCTCCAAATAAACTCCTCACTCCCCCTCTCATGCCTAAAAACTGTCAAAATGTTTGAATGTAGAAGGATTATTCAGGATTCATTTTATAAGACATTTGAGTTTAATTTCTGTTGTTTCTTCTCAAAGTAGAACACTTCTCCTCCCCTCAACTTTGAGTCTGGGTTTCTCATCTCGTAGGTGGGTTTGATGAATATATCTGTTGATCATGTGCAAACTCCTTTGAGAAAATAAAAAGCAATGTTCAAACGTTCAAAAATAATGTCTTTTATAGTTCCTATCTCAAGACATCTATGACAAAAATCTCTGTGAAAGATATGTGACCTAAAAAGGAAAAAAAATACCTCCATTATACAGAAAGCAAAATGATTTGGCATTTGTGAAGTAGGACTCTGAATTGGTCAGATAAAGATGGAAAGGAAAAACAGAAGACTAAGCAATAGTCCAGGAAATATGAAAATTATTTACAGCCAGTTGAGATCAAGCAGACCTCAAATATATATATATATATTTTTTCAGGAATAGAACATTTGCAGCCTGAGTTAACAGCATAGTTACAGTAGTCTTGGCTCACTTTTGTGGAACAGACCCACCCATAATGACTTTAGAAGCTGTGGCTGGTGCAAAGTCCATTATAAGACTTTCACTGAAGCCAAGCTTGGGTTATAATGAGGCCCAATATATCCCATCTCTGTCCTGTACTCAGAGGTAAAATCTAAGCACTGCAATGCCTTACAAACAATAGGTACTTAATAATATTTGCTGACTGAATGTGTACAATAAAATGTAGATCAAACCTAGATGATCAAATATATTAGTGCCTCTGTTTCATTTCATTTTGTATTGATGTGCCCTTCTGATACGGTTTGGCTGTGTCCCCACCCAAATTTCATCTTGAATTCCCATGTGTTGTGGGAGGGACTTGCTGGGAGGTAATTGAATCATGGGGGCAGGCCTTTCTCATGCTGGTGTCATGAAAGTAATAAGTCTTACAAGATCTGATGGTTCTATTAGAGAGAGTTTCTCTGCACAAGCACTCTCTCTTTATCTGCCGCTATCCATGTAAGATGTGACTTGCTCCTTCTGCCATGATTGTGAGGCCTCCTCAGCCATGTGAAACTGTAAATCCATTAAAACTTTCTTTCTTTTGTAAATTGCCCAGTCTTCAGTATGTCTTTATCAATAGCATGGAAACAGATGAATACACCTTCCTCGTCAAATGTTTTAGCATTTGGTATTTGCTGAGAACCCTAGACTTGGAATCAGAAGATGTATGTAAATTCCAATCCAGTTTGGTCACTTACTAACACTGTGAGCCTGGGCAATTCATTTAATCTCTCCATCCTCAGTTCCTTAGAGTTAAAACTTGGATGACAATAATTGCCTTCATGAGGTTGCAGGTTTTATGCAAAAATAAAATGCAAAAATCATTAGGAAATTACTTTTTAAGCAACAAAGCACTCTCAAGTGTAAGATTAGGTGAAAAAATTATAGTCCACAGGTCACCCTCTTATTTTCCTTCTTCCAGGTGTAGGCTGAGGCTACTTTGAGGGATCCTCAAAATTAAATAGAGAAAATGGGCATATTTGTTTTAATAATAACTTGATGATATATCGTGTGTCCAAAGGATCTACACAAACATCTCCAAATACTCCATCTTTGACCTCTAAAAAGATTCCCGTGGAAGAGGCTTCCCCATCTGCTAGAGTCTCCTAATCAGGTTAAGAGAAACAGGACAGTATCTTAGATGGAGAAAAATCCTGGACACAGAATAATCCAGTGTTATACAGAACTAATAGCCCCTTTTATGTTTTACAATGTTGTTCTTGCCCTGCTTTTCACATAAAGATTTGGCGATACTGCAGTAAGAAAACATAAAACAAAAAATCCTTGGGAGTCGAGTAACGGGTTTGGGGAGATGCTGGTCAAAGAGTTCAAAGTTTCAGTTAGGAGGAATAAATCCAGGAAATCTATTGTACAACATGGTGACTACAGTTAATAACAAGGCATGGTATACTTGAAAATTGCAAAGTATTGTATACCTGGAAATTAAAAATAGATTTTAAATATTCTCACCACAAAAAAATGAAAAAAATGTGTGAGGTGATATAAATATTAATTAGCTTGATTCATCCTTACCACGGATGCATATATCAAAACATGTCATACATCATAAATACGTACAATTTTAATTTGTTAATTAAGTAAACAAGTAAACAAATGCTGACTAAATTTAAAAATCCTTCATAAATGTTGGGAAAATATGCTATCCAACAAAAAGGGAGAACATTTTTAGAGAAATAGGGATTGTAGTAGAATTTCTATTGGCCAATTATTTGTAAAAGTTGTTCATTGGGGCTTCTCCACATAGATGGCAAGGGTTACCAACATTCAAATTTATCTGTTCTTTCTATATATATACAGACATATATCTATGAAAACTGTCTTGGGTTAATTGTATATCAACAGGCCTCATCTCAATAGTTTAATTTAAGTCTCTGTTAAGACTTCTGCAGCAGAACGCAACAATTGTGGACCTTAGTGTCAGCACTTTTAGGTGGAGAGCAGTGCAACTCACAGCTAGAAGACACCATCACCACTCCCTTAGCAATGCTCTGAGCTCTCTAGAACAGAAGATGACTTGAGCATCCAAAGACAGTATTTCTTATGACGCCAGTCTACACTCCCGACATGACTGGGTCCCAACTGAACTCCGCAGGGAATCAAAAGTCTAAGCTAACTGATCCAAGTCTTTTAGTTGTTTATGGTTCATAGAACAGGCTTTAGTAGAGATGATAAATAAGGCTCTGATGGTAGCTCTCAAACTTTTAGAGGAAGAGTGGGCAACTTAGTACAAAGATAACTAACTTCCTCTTTTGATTCCTCTCCTGGTTTGGCAAGAGAAATGGAATGTTTTTAAAGCCACGGAGGCTTATGGTTGTCCCCGGAGATTAATGAAGGAATCAGAGAAATACTAAAAGCATCAGCAAAATTATTTATCTCTGTTTTGAAATACTGAAGAAAAAGAAACATTGGAGGGGAGTGACTTTATAAAAATAGGAAGAAAAACCAAGTGTTTGTTAGGAAAGATATTCAACTTCAAGTCAATTAAGGCCTACAAGCAAATAAAATTTATTTGCTGCTATTTTTCCAGAATAAAGCAGAATGAGAGAGAAGCTTCCACTTGCTAGAGTGGTCAGGTGTGTTGTTATTTGATACTACACTTTACATGCTTGGGAAAAAACAGGTGGGCACCATTTCAAACATAAATCAAGACAACTCTCTAGGCCTCAAGAAGGTATTAAAACTAAAGCAGTCAGTTGACTTGACTCCCAAGAAAGACTGGTTGTCAACTTCTTCTAGGCCCTCTTTCTTTGCACTTTTTCTTAGACCTCCAGTTTACTAGCAATCAGTTTCCATTCTTTAAAGCCCTGGGTAAGCTGTCAGTAGCATCAATGTTATTAATCTCAGTGGCCATGTCAATGACAGTCACTGCTCATATAAGGCCACACAGAGGCTTCACATAATAGAGAAGTATTAGGCCTTAGTAGACAAGGTAAGTCTGGGGAAATGAACAGGCTGATTGTGACAGTTTTAATAAAAGCACAAAGCTTTCTTATCTGCTATATAACTTTTTGCTTTGCACCAAATGGGAAGTGCATCCTTTTGGTAACAATTCAATTCATAAGGCTTGAGGGAAGATAAATCTTTAAAGAATTGAGTGAACAGCATCAGCTTTGAAATACTACTTCTTGGGATCCTGAAAAAAGGCTCCTCCAAGCACTGACCTGAGCAAAACCCCTAGGTGTGTGTGCTCTAAAAGTGGCCTGTAAGTGACATTTGACTAGCTGCTAAGAAGGGACCTTCAGGCAGGAGAAGGTAACTAACTCACAAGGGAAAAATTCCCTGGTTTGAGTTTTATTAGCTCTATTTCTCACCAATTGAGGTGAATGGCTTTAGGCTCAACTTATACAAGTTGACTCACTGGGAACCTGGTGTAGAAATTGATCACCCCTCTTGGCAGAGACCAGGACCAGCACCCTGGAATACACCATCCAGGCAAGAACTTGGAATGCCTATCATCTGAGATGGAGATTGACTGCTCTTCTAATGTTTCAGCTCCTTATCTGAGCCCAGAAAATGATCTTCTTGCTTGTTCCAGATCTTCTTTAGCTTGGCTCTACTGTCTTGCTCCCCAGTGTTCTCTCTGCCTTCCACTGAGCCCTTGTATTTTGGAATCTGGGTTCCAGGTATTTACAATTGGATAACCTACTGTCGCTCCTCGACATGATCTTTGTTTGACCATCTCTGCCTAGTCTTTTTTTACTCCTCCTGGCCTTCCCCTGCTCTAATAAGCCCTGGACATCCAGGACACAGCTGGCCACTTGCTCACTACTTTCTGCCTGCCTTTTCCTGTTGTCTGTGGCCTGAGGATTTTCCTCACTCTGAGTGGGTATCACTGATCCAAGCTTCTCCTTGCCCCTGTATTCTTATTCTGAAGATCTTATGTGGCCCTTGGCCTCAGCCTGTGCCCACTACAGTCTGTTTTCCGGCCTCTCAGGGCTTAGTTGAGAACAGAGAAAAGCCCTCTGTTTTGTCATCTCATTATCAGAGCTGCCTTCTCTGATCTAAGGACAGGAGTCTCCAGTCCTATCAAGAGGGAAATTCCCAGGTAATCTTGTTGATGCTCAGAATAGCCAGACATAGCGGTAAATACCTGGTTGGCTGGAACAATGTGCCAACCAGGCGACTGGGGACTTCCCCAGTGAGAACAGCAGCCCAGTAGATAAAGGAGGTGTAATTTCTGGGTGTGAATGACTCATGGTCTCCAAATGCATGGTGCTCAGCTCTCTTCAGTCATCAAACATGTCCCAAAGGCCCACTAGGAGCCAGATGCTGCATGAGGAATGAGAGGAAAAGGAAACCTCCTTTTATTGGGCACCTATGTTGTATCATGCACTTTACACCGATCATCTTTAATCCTTCCAATAACACTGAAAGGGAGTTCATGTCCCCACTCGACAAATGAGAAAACAGAAGTTTAGTAATTTTCTGAAGGTCATACACCCACTAAGAGGAAGCACACGATTTTAGAACCAATTCTATCTGACCCCAAAGTCGAAATTCTTCTTAGATACCACACAGGGACACTACTCACTAATTTACTAATTCATTCACTCCTTCAATTCAGCCAACAAGTGTTCCTGAGACACTGCTGCAATCAACGTCTCTGATAAGCTGAGTGTGAGAAGACCCTTTGCTAGGAATTAGAAGGTCACTTTGGAGGAACTCAGTGGGAAACTCTTTGGGACTTTACAATGCTGTCATCTATGTGTGGTATCAAATGAAACAGTTGGCTTCCCTTTAAATTAATAATAATAATAATAACAACAATAATAATAATAATAATAAAATGTATAGTCCACCAGCCCTTCAACAGAAGCGATTGCCAAACTAATGAAAATCCCAAGGGTGAGTTTTTTCATTATTTCTGATAGGTGTTCATGTTTAAGAGGAATTGGATATATCTAAAAAGTGACAGGGCCCTTTCTACACAAATCACCTGTGCTGACCTAAGGGCTAGAAATTTTAAACATTGCTTTTTTACTTTAAATGAAAACCACTTCTACATATAAATATAAAAGTACACTAACCAACTAGGAAAAACATATGCTAATCAAAAAAATAAGAAGACAAGAAAGAAGAAGACTTTGATCCAAGTAAACTGAAGAACATCTTGGACAAAGTGAAGATTTAAGTAGTTAATCAAGAAGGCTCACTGTCCCAAGTAGTAAGCTCTGGAAGGGCTACACCTGTTCTGAAAATCTTTCATTTGTACTTTTATGGCTTCTGGAGGTCTCATCTCTACAGAAATGGAATGGACAAGAGTAAAATGCTAGAGGCTGGAAGGCTTCTGAGGCATCATTCAAGTATGTACCTCCCATGTGCTACATAAAGAAACCGAGACACAGCTTAGCAAAGACACACTGGCCACGTGGCTTAGTCCTTTTCTTGATCCCCCTGAATTTTTATTATTAACTTTAGAACATACTTTTGGACATGGTCATGTTGCTTTCTAATTTTCCCATGCATGAGACTTTTCTCCTTAAACCATCCGACTATATGTTGCAGCCAAGTTTTCCAGTAGAGCAGGTATGCAGCATAGTTTGTGGCACACCACTGCAGTTCATTGAGAACTTAGGAAAATAAACTGCATTGAATATAAGACTCAAACACGGAGGATACAAGGAATAGCAGAATTGAGGCGACTCTCACAGGGTAAGTCACCTTGTTTTGTTTTGTTTTTTTTTAATCAAATGGGCACATGTGAAGCTTCAGGACATAGCCTGGGAGCATGTTTTTCCCTGTCTGCACACGGTCCAGGGCTGGTATCCACAAAATCTCAGCCAACATCTCCAGTCCCCCTGCACTCAGGTTGTCAGTGACCTTGATATCAGTTGTGAAATGTTTACTTTCCGAGGTCTAAGGTTACAGCTGTTCAACAATTTTTAACTCCTCGGTTTCTCCAAATAAATGGGAGTCAATGCCACATGGATTAGCTTTTTAATCCTATCAGGTTCACATTCCAGGGATCAGTTTCAATGTTCATGTGTTACCAAAAAGTGGGAATCCAGCACACATTGAATTAGAAACGCCTCAGTGATTGCGGTACAGTGTGCTTCCCAAGATGTTCTGAAGAATATCACTGCTACAACATCCTAACAGGTGTGCCATGAAAAACGGATTCTGTGGCCTATTAAGTCCCTTTCTTGGAATTCATGTGCTCATTTACTTGTTAAGAGCTCTGAGAATATTGATAATATTCAGTGTTGCTTTTCCTTTAACTCTGCCTTTGCCAAATCTATTTGATTACAGATTCTTTCAAGAAACATCCATAACATTCCAGGAAATATGCTTTTCAAAATGTGGATCAAGGCCATTTCACAGATAAGAAAACTGAGAGCTAAGGTTGCAAAGGGAATTTCTGAGTCAGCCAGGTAATGACAACTTCCCGTCTAGATGCCATTCTGATATCATGAAAATCTAAGGTGGTGAGCTTTGCCTGGCTTTAGCTCAAAGTGACAAGGTCCCATCTTTTTATGTGTGTCCACATAAAATAAAATCTAGAGACTATATTCTAAAAGTGTTATTGGTGGTCATTCCTGGGTAGGATTTAAGGTGATTTTAAATTCTTTTCTTTAATTTTAATTTTCCAAATTTTCTATAATACTTCTGTATTACCATAGTAATCAGACATATGTAATAAGAGATATGTATTTTATGTTTGTAGTAATATACCTAGGCACTGAACTTATGACATACTGAGAGACCCAGTTACCCATGCCATTTTTTTTTAGGGGGGGGGAAACTCTTCAAGGTGCCAGCAGGGTACAGTAGAACAGACTCAAAGAAGTTTTATTCAAACAAGAGTATTTTCACTGACACATTTTCCATGTATCATCTTTCGGCAACCATCAAAACTATTCCCTTGATGGCATACTTGTGAATTACTCAGTTGCTAGGGATTCCAGTTCCATTTTGCCTAATGACCTTCTTCTGGCTTCTGAATCCAAAGTCAGTTTACGAAAGTTCTGGACCCAAAATTGGGAGTGGGAATCATGGCTCCTGGGCTCCCAATGCTGCCATGGGAAGGTTCTGCTGGGGCCAACTTTCCTCATCCATGCAAAGGGCGGCAAAAGCCTTGGGAAGACTGACAGAGAAAGAGGGGACATATGGGATACAATGACTTGGAGAAAGGCCAGGCCGGAGAGGATTTTACAATTGTATTTATTGAAAAAGGCCTCTATTACAGGCAAAGTGCTAGATCTCTTACATGTATACTTAATCCTTCTTACACCAAATGAGGTGAATATCGTTCCCTCCATTGTATGTATGAGAACACTGAGGATCAGAAGGCTAATCCACGTTGAACAAGGTCATTGAGCTAGCCAGTGTTGAAGCTGTGATTCAACCTCAGTTCTCGCTGATTGTGTACCTGTAGAAAATCCTCTAGTCTACTGCTGTGCCTTTGGATGCTACTTAAAGCATCCAGAGATGGGGTGCTAACTAGGCACATGGGAGTGAGTTCATTTTGTTGCTGGGAAATTTCTCCTAAATAAACTGAAAATCTGCCTCTTTCAACCAACTCCCATTGGTTCTAGTTTTCCTTTGGGGAGCAATTAGTTTAGCAGAAATGCTAAATCTCTTGTATACATAAAAGAGAAATGTATAAAGATGCCATCGGTACATAATATACACTTCCTGGTTGTCTCATGACTGAACAAAAGGGGAAAGAGATCTTAGAGTGTGAGGGCTTTGATTTTAACTCCAGTTCTGCCATTTCACCATTTAACAGCTGAGAATTTTGGAAAAAAAAAAATAATCCCTTAATCTGCCTCAGTGTCTACTTTTTCTTTTGTAAAATGGAGTTAATTATTCTTGCCTATTTCACATTTCTAGTGCTTACCAAGTATAAGAAAACACTTAAAATTGCTTCATAAACATAGGCTGTTTGTTTTATTTACCATTTTTATTTATTTATTTATTTATTTTTCTGAGACAGAGTCTCACTGTCGCCTAGGCTGGAGTGCAGTGGCGCAATCTCGGCTCACTGCAAGCTCCGCCTCCTGGGTTCATGCCATCCTCCTGCCTCAGCCTATCAAGTAGCTGGGACTACAGGCGCCCGCCACCACACCCAGGTATTTTTTTTTTTTTTTTGTATTTTTAGTAGAGGTGGGGTTTCACTGTGTTAGCCAGGATGTTTATTGTTTTATGTCCTGTAAATAAGTTTAGTGAATGACCCTAATTGTTCCATGTATGTAAGGAAAGGCTCTCTGGCCGTAAGTTTTAGTAGAGAGTCCTGTATCTAGGGGAGATGAATTAATATGGTGACAGACAACCTGATTAGCTGATACGTATTTAAGGAAAGTGGAGTTACTAAGATTAGCACAAGGGCCAAGTTTCTCAAAATGGCATGCTTATATACTTATTTCAAAGACATTGTGGAGAAAGATGGAGGAAGAATACTAGCTGCAAGAAGAGAATTTATTTTCATGGCTGAGCTACATTAGTAGCCTCTAAGACTGGCCTAGCCTCAAGAGGGGAGACACAGGATCACACCCCACTGAGATTGCTTTTGATGAATTGCATCTCAGAACATCTTTCTCATGGTGGAGGCTATGTTATCAAGTCAGAGATGTCCTCTGAGTTCACATGTGAACAAATGAATCTCCTTACAGACAAAGAGATCAATCACTGAATATTTTCCATTCCATGCTAATGAGAAGGCAGCATCTCTGCCACAGGCGGTGAAGTTACTGATGCCAAGTACATGTGACAAGACTTGATGCCCTCACCTCCACTTACTGCTTCATATATTATCTCATGATTTCTAAGAGTCTTTCCTGTCCCCAGTGTGTGCAGGAAACAAGCTCTGCCTCTTATCTGAGAGCCAGGAACATTATCTGAACAGGAGGTGGCTGCAGAAACACTGGTGTCAAACCAAATGCACCGGCTGAAGCACCTCTTTTTAGGGAAAACATACATGTGAATGCACACACACACACCCCTAGAATAAATGATCTGCAAGGCCGCTGAAGCCTATAGCATGAGCCCTGCCATGCTAATCTGATATCCTATGACCTATTCTTCCTGTCTGCTCCCATGTCTGCCTTCCCATCTAAAATAGGACCTGACCCATCCTTGTGAACAGGGAGCCCTCCGCAACAGCTGAGGGAGGGAGGGCTTGAGGAGTCCAAGAGTCACTCACTATGAGGCAATGGCAACTGCTTTTCAATTTGGAGAATTCTTTCTTTGCAAGCAAAGGGGCCTTTATCATAGGTGTAAAGGAGAAAGAGGCAGGTTAAAAAAAAAAAAAAAAAAAGACACAAAGGTTGCTTGTCACACAGCAGAGGGAAGAGAATAGCTTCCCATTCTCCTTCAGGCTCTGGCCCCAGATGACAGGTGAGCACAAGTGGAATCAAATCAGCCTTTAGCGCTTCGTCCGCACCCCCAGCAGTCACAGATACAGCTTCCACTTGAGCTGTCAGCCTGACCAAAGTGTTCATGATTAGCACCTTACTGGACTGAGGGTATAAATGGAGAATCGCAGCTCACTTCTGAAAGTAGCGGCAGTCACATACCCATTCATTTCTATGGAGCCAAACGTAAACAAAAAATGAATGTTCCTGTATACTCTTCAAATTTTGTTTTCTCCACTAAAATATTGGGGAGGGCAGTAGATACCTTCCTTTCTACTGGTCTCTTTCCATATGTGAAATGATCTGTATGTTTGACATTCCACCAAATGATTCTCAAAGGGAGACAATGAAAAGCCCCGCACCCCCATTTGTCAGTATTTAATGCTTAATGAACTCTTGGCAAGTCTGTCCTCCCAGAGCTACGTGTTTGTTATTGCTGCTTAATGGTTATCTGTCCGACACTCCAACATGCCAAGAAGCCTTGCTCGTAATCAGAAATATATATTGATTAACTGGTTGGTTAATCTACAGAGAGGTTTTCTGGAGATTGCCACATTTACTAAGAACCACCAAACCCAGCTGTGCTCTTTATATTTAAATCCCAGGCATTCTCTAGTGAGGGGCGGGGGCACTGGGTCCAGCCTGCCCCTGCCTCTATCTCAAAGATAATCTCCCTCAGCTGTGTATGAATCTGGATCGAGCGAAGGACATTCAGAGTTCTAAGCCTTTAGGTGCAAAAGATTCTCTACAAATGTACATTCAGAGTAAACAAAACCCATCAGGCCCCTGCAAGAGTCCGACGCCTGATTGCACTAAACACATCACGATGGAATCTGCAATTGGCAAAGTAATTGGCGTTATTACAGCTGATGGGGAATTTCTGATGCTGCCTGAGCTCTCCTTTGAAATAATACTCAGCCATTTAATTTGTCCAGCTCTTGTTTAGCTGATTGCTCTTTTCTGCTGGAGTTTATCAGAATGAAATGTGCTGTCTCTCTAGATGCCTGCAGGCTGAGATTTCTTTTTGCCAACACCCTCCCGTCTCTCCTCTTACCCACCCCTGCCTTAGGCCACTGTTCACCAGATGCCAATAAACCAAAAATGCAATGGGTTTGAGGTGGGTGAATCAAGCTGATTTAACTCAAAGCTGTCCACTTTTGGTCCCACCTCCAGAGGTACCTGCACATTCCTGTTATACCATAAAATCATGATGAGTGACAAGTAAACCTTCAAAATTTGATGGTCCTAAAATAGGCTCACAAAACTTGTTAACTCCGAAAATAAGATGTGTAATAGAAGACATTTTTTGATATGATCCCAAGGCCAGAAAGCATTACAGAAATGTCAGAATTTGTATCCCTGAATTTTTGTTAAGGGATTTGCTTTGACCCCTGGGTATATAAACAGCGTTAGAACTGGTCCCGCAAATATTTATTGAGCATCTACTTTTGGCTGGAAGCACATAGAGTGGATTTACACCCATGCTCAGATATAGTTTGGATATTTGTCCCCGCCCAAATCTCATGTTGAAATGTAATTCTCAATCTTGGAGGTGGGGCCTTGTGGGAGGAGTTTGGACTATGGGGGCAGATCCCTCATGAAGGACTTGGGTTGTCCTCTTGGTGATAAGAGTACCCAAGCTCTAAGTTCGCACATGATCTGGTCATTTAAAACATGTGGCACCTCTGCCCCTACTCGCTCTCTTGCTCCTGCTCTGGCCATGTGATGTGCCTGCTTCCCTTTCACCTTCTGCCATGATTGTAAACTCCCTGAGGCCTCCCCAGAAGCCAAGCAGATTCCAGCACCACGCTTCCTGAAAAATCTGCAGAACCATTAGCCAACTAAACCTTTTCTTTAAATAAATTACTCAGTCTCGGGTATTTGTTTATAATGATACAAGAACAGCCTAATACAATGCTCACCCCATGTTCTCTACTTTGGTAATTCTGTTCCTACACATATCAAAGGCGGGAAGCCAAATTTAGCCAGCTGCATTTTCTCACAATACAATTAAGCCTGGCACAGACCTCTCTTTTTTCCATCAGCAAACTACTTGCCCTATCACCAAGTCAACAATGGACTATTTGCTGGAAACAAGAGTTCTGCAGCCTGGATGGCTCTTTTTTGCAGATGCCCTCTCACTCCCCTGATGCCTCATTAAATCCAAAACCTACGTGCTTCTTGAATCATCTCTTATTTTTCATATGGAAGCAACTGAATTTAGCGGTGTGAAAGTCACCATATAAAATCCTAAAAAATTCCCAAGTCCTAGTGCAGTCTCTCCAAACATCTAAATGTCCTTTGGTCTGGTTCCTCACTGATGTTTCTGGGCAATCAATCACTGCACCTGTGAATCTTCCACAGGGTAGGAGCCAAAGTGGACCTCCAGAAATACGTGGAGGATCACTGGGCCTGAGAAAGTTGCTTAAATGAGGCAATACCCTATGGTTGAATGATCTACTGATACATTTATTAAAAATCATTTTTAGTGCCTTACGGTTATTCCTCCTCCATGAGTGAAAGATAAAATGTTAGTTCAGAAAGTGCTGTAGGTGGGAAGAGAAGGAAGCAGTCAATGAAGGCACATGTGGGGTGTTCTCTTCTCCTGGTCAAATGGTCGCTACGCATCCCTCAGCCTGTTCTCATCAGTCGCTGTCCTCCTGCCTCCTCTCCTAGGGCCATTCTCCCAGGACTACAGTGTTTATCTCTGCTCATTTAAAATGGCAAGCATCATAAACAGCCTAGTGAAAGGTTAGGTGAATCTAGGTTTTGTGGGTTTGGTTTATTATGTTTGTTTGTTTTTCCTGTTGGATAATCCCAAACTCTAGTCATATGGTCTTGGGAAGCTAAAATTTGTGCTCTAACCCTGACTTCAGCAGTCCAAGGTCAATTTCAGTTATGTAATTATAAGAGTAATAAGAATTATAGTGCACATTTGTGGAGTGTTTACTAGATGCCAGACACTTTTCTATGGGCCTATCTTTTCAATCCTGTTCAAAACCCCATGGGGTAGGTATCCTTCCTCTACTAAGGATGACTCTAGCCATAAAAGTCAAATAACTTACAGAAGTCACACAGCTAGTACAGGGCAAACCTGTCATTCAAACTTATCAGTTTGGTTCCAAAATCATTGCTCTTAACTACCAAACTATAAAGTAATGGAAAATGTTCTCTGTGCTTGATACTGGATACAGCAAGTTGGGAGAGATTTATGCTTTGTTGCTAAACAAGCATCAATTTTTACTATTTATAGCTGTAAAGATTACAACAACATCACACAAAGTTTTTCTTCCATGCATCCTTGGCTTGGGTCACCCATTAGAAACATGAGGTCTGCCAATAACTCTGGTGCATATTTTTAGGAAGGTGAGAGACGTACAAAGGAAATCATGGCAGAGCTGGAGGGCGGTGGAAGAGGATGGCCACTATCAGGGAAATATCCAAAAAATGAAGGGGAGGCTGTCTGCAGTCTTAACCCAGCCTCGCAACACAAGCAAGCGGACGTCTGGAAGAAGCCACATGAGAGCTGCAAGCGGTTCCACTACGAGGGCCCCTCTCTTGTGGAGGTCTCTTGACACCTCTCAATGGATGTCTTTTGTCTGGTACAACATTGTAGGAAATGGGGTGGGTAGATAGGTGGAAGGACAAAAAGGTTAGAGTGGGAGCCAGGTAGTGGGGTTGGAAGGAACTAAAAAAGTGAGCTTGCTTATTTGTTGTGGAGATGGGCCTATTCCATCCTCAAGAGGGAGATTTGGAACTATCCTGATAAAGGAATTAAGAAAAAGAAATCTCTCAAGCCCTAAAGGTGGTTTGTGAATTTGCATTTACTATGCAGGAGTCATTCCTAGACCTAAAAATGTATAGAGCACAGTCATGTATCATACTAACATTTTAGACACAGGAAAATATGATGCTGTAATAATCTAGTAATAAACACAGACATTAGAGATACAGTACAAAACATCAATAACCCCAGGTCTCAAGTGAGCAGAATTACAGGAGAAGTTTTAAGAAGCTCATCTTTAGGCCACTTTACCAAAAGGATTGAAGAGAAAAAAAAAAAACAAAACAAAACAGGATGAAAAACTGAAGATGTAAAGACAGTGGGAGGATTCCCAGAATAAGTAAATCTTTGGGGTCTCAAGGGATCACAGACATCATCTACTCCTACTCCCTTGTTGCTAAGGGCATCATTCAAAGTTAATTCAACCAGTTGGCCTCACTTTGTTTATATTTCTGTTCTGAAAAAATTGAGTGTAAATCAGATTTTGAAATATGACATCATATTTGAATATACTAGCAGGGATGACTTATACTGATTTCCTTGATCAAGTGGAAACAATTTTCTGCATAAGAATAACCACCTCCCCGCCAATACCCACCTGTCGTCTCTCAGTTTTCTCACACGTGACCTTCTGCACATTAGGTTTGTTTTAAGTCAGGCCCACCTGCACACAGCCCTCAGATGGTCAGAACGTCTTGGAATTAAAAAACAAATTATTCACTGAGGTCTAGAGATTTAGTATCCCAAGAGAACGTATTAAGACTTCAGAATATTCCACGGAAATGCCAGACTTTCTGGAAAACACCTGGAGAACTTCTTTCTCCAGGACCAAATGCCAATACTGGTTAAAAAAAAAATCAACTAGAAACACTATCAAGGCAAGCAGTGTAAAAAATGTATACTTGTGGGAGGAAACTGTTGATTTCATGTAAGAAGAGTAAAAGTGTCCGTTTGGACTTCAGTGTGAGGTGCATGTATGCACGTGGGCAAATATTTTTGTTAAAAACGCCCTGTTATTGTCACACGTTTGGTAAGAAAAATAATTAAATGGGTTTCCTTAGGAATTACGAGAAAAGATACACGTTGTGTGCAGTTATCCTAAAAATAGCAAGAAAGATACTGTTACGAGCGGAACCACTTTTTTTTTTGGAGGGTGAACATTATTCCTATTACAAATATTCACATATAGGCTTGTAGAAGAAGAAAAAGACAAACGAGGAGTCCAAATCCTACTCTTTTATTAATACTAGGAAAGCTCAGTGTGGGTTAACTAGAACAGAGCTTGTCAAACAATCTTTGATGAAGGACCAGATGTTTTGTCCTTAATCCATGTTTTTTGTATGGAAACTTTGGTAAAATACTATAAAGGCAAATCAGTAGGAAAACAATCACATGCTTGGGTATCACAAAAATGTCAAATTGCTATAAAAGTTTCTAAATGTATCCCATGGTGGACCAGCGACACACACTCAACAGGCCAGCAGTGGCTTGGAGCCCACAGTCTGCATAGCATGGGGTCAGAGAGCAAAGATCCATGGCACAGGTGATACAAGGCAAGCTAGAAAAAAGGCCTAGAGAGTAAAGGCATGTGTTTACTAAGCGATCGTCTGAGCAGGCAAACTCTTGGGATCAAGCCTGCCCCGGAAGACAGTGAACGCTGCATCGGGGCCGCCTAATGCATTATCTCTTCAGGGCAGCATTGTGAAGCTGGATCTTTTTGGATTATCTTTTAGACCCAGAGAGAATGTCTAGCTAAGCAGGCAGAGAAGACCATAAGCCCAAATGCTGTCACTCACTTGTTTACTATCCTGGGCAAGTCTCAGTTGTTGAATGGAAAGAACAGGGAATGACCACAGGTGTGGGCTTTACAGAATCCATCCTAACTTATACTTCTTGTGCCCAGACTGCAGGTCCACTGTGAAAAGGGAAGAGTAAGAGAGAGAACCGGGTTTTGTGGGGAATGGGTTCTGCGGGCATGAGAAGCACACGGCACGTTCCTGGGACAGAAATTGCTTTTTGAATGTGACGCCTTGGCCTCCTCTTCTCTTCCAGACTTCCTCCTTACTGGAGTCTTTAATCTAGAAAATGAGGAGGCTGACTTAGATTTTGGAGAGCTTCTGAAAATACCAACATCCAGACCCCACCCAGACCAATTCAATCCACACTACAGGGGTTAGGACTGGATTCCTGTATTTTTCAAACTGCCCTGATAATTCCTGTGTGCAGCCAAGGCTGGGGATGGCAGCTTTTCATGGTCTCTAGTGTCTCATTCCATTTTAAAATAGGGGTGTGGGGATGTGGGAGGGTGTAAGGAAGCAGCAGCTGCAGTATTTCCTTATACACTGCTTTGCTTTGGGATGGCTCTTTCCTAAACAGCAAAGTAAATATTATGTGGTGAAGTCAAAACAAGCAACCTGTATCCTCACTGCTGGCCCAGCCTACCTCTGTCTCATATCAGTTTCCTCCTCTGTGGGAGGGACAAACACCACTGTGGTTCTCCCTTTGAGAGTTTGGGGAAGGACAGGAACAAGAACAATAAGAAAGTATTTGCCAAGGTAGAAGGATTCAAAATGCTATGCAGCAATTCCCTCTATTACTCAGATGAAGAAATTGCTTTTTCATGGACCTTGTCAAAGATCAAGGAAACTCAACACAATCTTCGAAAATGAAGGTGCAGCCACTTGTCCTGCACTTACCAGTGGTCACACTGGTCTGTGTTCACTGTAGAGATAAATCTAATTCAAGATGGCATAGCATAAGTGGTTAAGAATACAGATGTTGGAGCCAGATTACCTGAGTTCAAATCTCACTTCTGGCACATACAAGCTTGGTGACCTTAACTTCTCTGTGCCTGTGTGCTGACTTGTAAAACGGGGATAATGTTCCTATTGATTTCACAAAGTGTTGTGAGGATTAAATGACAAAATACATGTAAAGTTCAAAGAACACCTTCTGGCATCTATATATGCTCAGTAAGTCCTTGGCATATGTGTACTGAGCCAAAAACAGGGTGAACATGCATTACCACAAACTCCAGTTGAGAGTCTAATGAGGCTCAGTGCCCTGGAAAATCCAGAGCTTCAATTTTACTCCTTTTTTTCTTCCTTTTTTCTTTTGAGACGGAGTCTCGCTCTGTCACCAGGCTGGAGTGCAGTGGCACGTTCTTGGCTCACTGCAACCTCTGCCTCTTGGGTTCAAGCTATTCTTCTGCCTCAGCCTCCCGAGTAGCTAGGACTACAGGCATGCACCACCAGGCCGAGCTAGTTTTTGTATTTTTAGTAGAGACGAAGTTTCACCATGTTGGCTAGGATGGTCTCGATCTCTTTACCTCATGATCCCCCCACCTCGGCCTCCCAAAGTGTTGGTATTACAGTTGAGAGCCACCGCACCCTGCCCAATTTTACTCTTTCTAAGTGTTGATGCTGACCTTGTAGACAGCTGATGTCCATTTAGAGTTGAGTCAGATAGTGGTGGTTTTGTTCTGAAAAACATGATCAACCCTAGAAGAACAAGCAACCTGGGAACTCAGACATTCCCTTCTACAAAATAAAAGAGCTGTCGGAGACTCTAACTCCCCACTTGCCTCCCATTTCCCAGTGTAGGAATGCCCAAATGTAGCAATCCAATACACAGACCCTCGTTGAAACGTCAGCTGCTGTCACAGCCCCTGCCCTGCTTCAGCCTTCCTTTTCTGTTGAGAGATAAGCACAGCCAGGATTTCTCTCTATGCAGAAACTCCACAGTCACACCTTCCTAAAAAGTAGCTTCTCCTCACAGAATACTTGGGGATTTTGCGTTAAAACTTCTAGGTGAGGACCCATGGAACCCAGGATTGTTCTGCAGATGGTTGTGTCCTCTGATGATCTCCAAGTAGGACTAATTGTGGGGGCTAAGGAAAGTGGAGTAAAGGTTCATTTGAGGAGGACTGAGCCTTCCTCCTCTGAACACTTAATCATTCTTACTCCAAGAATGAACACTGCACTTCTCATGGGCCCTCATTTTGGTTAACAGCATCCCAAATTCTCCAGCTACTGAGCAGCTGCTGGTCCACTAATTCTGCCACCAAACTTTTTGGCATTCATCTCCTCTGTGATACCCCCACGGTCCTCAGTCCACCTTCATTCCCCACGACTCCTCGTATGGATCAACAGCACAGGCTGAGTGCCAGATGCCCTCTTGGTTTCATCACGCCTTCTTCCCATTGAGGAACCTTCATCCATCATGGTTCTGACTTTTCTCTGCCCTCAAACCTTCAGTGCCTCCCACTGTCTTAGGATGGATTCCAAAAATCCAAATTCTGTTTCCTGATTCAGGCAAATCAACTAAAACATGATATATTAAAAATGATCAGAAAAGTCTGAATATGGACTGGGTATTTGAAAACATTTAAAAATTACTGGTAATTTTGATAGATGTGATAATGGCATTCTGATTGTTCTTAAAAAGCCCTTATTTGTTAGATAAGTTAATTAAATTATTTATCAGTGAAATAACATAATGACTGGGATTTGTTTTAAAGTATAGCCCCAAATAATGAAAATTAAAAACCAAAGTAGATGAGAGTATAGACAAGTTTGGAAAATGGTAACAATTGTGAAAGCTCTTCCAGCGGCATGCTGGGGAGCAGAGCTGACTGTCAAAGACTTTGCCAACAGGTGGCTAAACCACTGATAGCTTAAAATTGGTCATGATGGAGGTATTTACACAACAGAACTTACCAAATGCTACAAATGTGGGCTTTGTTAGCAGCATACCATTGAAACTGGGTAACAGGTACATGGGTTTATTACACTAGTATGCTAACTTTTGTGTAAATTTGAAAACTTAAATAGTTAATTTTTAAGTCTAATTTATTTTTTGGACTTTAAAAAAAAACTATTATTTCATTTTCAAGACATTTAAGACCTGAAATTTGGCCCTATTTTAATTTGCATATAATTTCCCACCATGGTCTCCTCTGAGGCTCTGCAATTAAATCACTCCAAGCCTTCACACATACCCAAGCACCGCATTGTGGTCTCAGCCTTCATCCACACTTCACCTGCTCTGGAATAAGTCCACCGCCTCACTTTCTTCTCGCCCATCCTGGCAGGTACAACAAGACCTCCGCCGGGAAGACTTCCCTGCTTGTTCCATAGACATATAATTTCTTCTACATCTGAATTTTTAATTAATTTATTCTGCGCTTCTCCAGTGGAAGAAAACAATACCTCACTGTGCATTTCAGGCATACAAGGCTACCTTCACATGCATTGTCTCATCGATGCCCATACTCTCTGTGAAATAAGCTGCACAACTCCTTTGCTTAATAAAGTAAATCAAGATGAAAGACATTAGGTAACTTCATTAGGGTCACAAAGCTAACATTGGTGGCAGAACATTCCAGAACTGTCAACATCTGGGGAAGGGTCTGTGCATAGCTGGGAGCTCCACAGAAAGGTCTTCCATGGATGCCTGTTGAATGAAATGGCAACTGAGTGACTGAAAGTTCTGTTTTCTCTGCACTAAAACATGTTTTCCTGTGTGTTCTAGTTTACTGTCTTCTCACCTTCCACCACAGTGTGCCCTTGACCATAGTAGCAACTGACATTTTAGAAACTCATTAAAAATAGCCGCCCTTCATAGGTAGCTACTACACTTGCCCCGCACTTGAAATAATACTCCACTTTTCCTAAAGGAAGTATCCTATTCTCTGAGACAACAGAGGGTTTATGTAGCAGGTGAGGACCCAATCCTTTAGTCTGTGCTTTCCCCTGTGGGGGGCGTTCTTTGTCACATCACTGTTCTGACACGGTGGCTGGGCATGCAGGACATGCATCTGAATGTGGTGCCCATGCTATGGCTATCTCCTTACCACATCCCCCACCTCGTAAGCATGTGCACAAGTATGTGGGCATCACCCACGGACACTTTACTGCAAAGTTTAAGTAGCCTGCACATTCTTGTAGGCACTGAGAAATAAAAGTAAATAAATAAATAAATGCCAAGAAGCTTTGGATGCTCTTTGTATCCTGGATGAAGGCACTGGATCCCAGCATTTGCCTTGGATTGCTCCTGGAGATCTCAGCCTGCAAAAGGAATGGGATGTCCAGCAAGAGGGGACTAGTAAATGAATGACGGTACTAACAACTAGTGCAAGCATGGCTAGCTGCTAGATTTTCCAGTGTTGTGGAAAGCATGCAAACCAACAAAAAATAAGGTAACAAAAAAGCATATAAAATATGACCATTTAAAAAAAATAGATGTGTGTGCCTATGTAGAACAAAGATTGGAAGACTATACGCCAAAACGTCATTGTGTATGTTTCAGAGGTGAAATAATAGGGTATTTTCTTTCTTATGGTTTTCTGTATATTCCAAATTTCTACAACAGACACTTACAACTTTTATATTAGAGGAAAAAACGAATAAAAGAAAAATGCAGAGGAAAGCATATAGTTATTGGGCTTTTACTAAAGAGAATTAAATGTCAGCTCTTATTCCTCTTAGGAATGGAGGGGACTGGTCCGACAAAAAGAAGTGAGGGTTCTCATTTCCAATAATGCACAGGCTTAGAAAGGAGGGTACTCAAGTGTGTCTGTTGCTTCAAAAGGCAAGAACAGGATGTTAGAAAGTAAAAGGAGATGTGTTTGGAGGTAGAAGAGTCAGGGTGGGTTAGGTGTGAATTTGAGAAGCTTTTCCATCTGTGCCTTTAAAACTTGCTGAGAATAGTACCCGCCTACCAGCACCAGGCCTGACTCTAGCAGAAGCTCTACCCTGTGGCCCAGAGGCCGGGCTCACCAGTCTCTGGGGAGACCACCCCCCGCTAAAACATAATACCTTAGAAAAACGGGCTTTCAGGCTCATCTTGAAAAGTTATGTGTTTATTTCCAGGAATGAGCATGGCATTTTTAGTAACCAATAACCATGAGGAGAAAGGCAGCTACTCACTTCCTTACCTTCCTCTTCTCCATCTGGATGCGGAGAGAAGACAGAGACAAATGAACAGAAAAGCCAGCTCAATACAGACTCGACTCTACACACATTCAAAATCATCGAAGATTTTGTAACTATCTTCCTTAAGAGTCTAAAGCAGGAACAAGCATCAAGAAAAACAAACAGAAAACCTCTACATTCAAGTGGAAAGTGGGCACTATGCAAAAGCTGAGAGGACAGATAGCTATCCCTGGGAGGGGTCCTCAGGGAGTCCCCTCCTGCCAGTCAATGATGGGTCCTGGAGGGGAACACACCCATGAATTATGGTGTGGGACTCAGTTTCATCTAAAACCCAAAGAGAACAGGGGAAACATAACAACAGAAGCCAGCAGTTTGGTGCAGTGGGGCTGGAGGGGGCAGTGCAAAGCCTGTGGACAGCTTTCTGTTTCTGTTTTAAAAAGCACCCAAAAGGGTGGTGTTGACCAGAGACACATCTGAACCTTTCACTAGAGAATTAACTTTGATCTGGGCATTACACCCTGGCCACAAGTTTCCCAGGACTTCCTGGCCTCAAGAACAGGCATCCTGAGGAGTGAAAAATATGTATTTATGCTTCTAGCCTCAGGGGGATGACACACAAATGGAATAACATGGAAGGGCTGAACAGAACCAGAGGAGCGAGCCATCTGCACTGGAAGCTGTGGGGCTGGCTGTGGGGGAGCCTGGGAGCTGCCTTTCTAGGATCATGCTCTCAAATGTTATGCACGAACCTTAAATATATCTAAATTCTCCTTCACTGGAAAGTTCGCTCTATTAGTTTAAATCTAATATCTAAAAGTGTAGGTCAACAAACATGGACAGAACGTGTTCAGCTCAGAAGGAAACCATGCCAAAACCACGCACACACACACAGCTCCAATAAAGTCAGTCTCTACCGGGTGTCCTTTTCAAGCAGTAAAATGGCACCACACAATTTTCTTTAATGTTATACATTTTCAGATTAAAACAAAATAATTAGCTGGCATTGCCACCATGTATGAGCGTAGTGCAGAGGTGAGTGGGGTAGGTGGTAAATGTGGATTTTCTTTTGTTTTTGTTTCACATTCCCTTAGCCAAACTGGAAGTTTGCGTAAACATGTGAATAAGTAATTAATTAACAGTTTTCGATGGTTGACAAAAAAGGCTTACTGGCCACGTCTGTCTAAAAACTCACTACTTTCCAGACAGGAGGATCAACAAGACGAGATGACAACACCCCACACTGGTGTGTGAATCCATCTTTGATTCCCACCAATGAAGCCCTTGATTCTGTGAATTCTCTTCCTCCAGCCTCCCACTGTCGCCTGTTCCTAGCTCTCTGTGTGATCTGGGGCCACTGTGCATCAGGACTGGGTCCTCAGGTTCCTCAGCAGTGAGAGGGTACACACAGGATGTGGCTCACCTGGGAGAAGGGTAGGGAGGATGCAGTGGGCTCCTGGATGTGAAACACCTTTAAAGAAGAAAATGTTCCCAAATATATGAAACTCCTGCAATTAGAAAAGTATTTGCTGACCCCTGGAAGTTCACTGCCATTAGCTATAATGTATTTTCCCACAAAGGTACAGCACTGAGACCTTGAGGCAGGCACTGAGCTGAAGGGTGACAGAAAGTTTCATTTTGCAAGGGGGACAGGGCAAGGGCCAAGTCCCCTAATGATCACCTTTGGATTTATCTTTCTTTATGTATACGTTCTACCTATACTGGGCTCTGTGTGAGCAAACAAGGGCTTTTGTATAGCTGGGATTTGTATGTGTCTTGGTATTTATATGTTTGTGTATAGACTCCTTTTCCAGAGACAGGGAGGATGATGTCCATCTTCACCCCTGCAAAAAAGTCTCCAGAAAGCCCTTGCCTACACCCTCACACAGTTTGCCCATAGTAACCTCCAAACACCACTCTGGCCAGAGATAACAGCGGCCCATTTCCTGACCAAGATCAGCCAACCTCAACTGTGTGCCTCTGCAGGAGTCTGAGATTAACTTGGCTGTCAGGCCTTGACTGTGAGGCATTTGCCACAAAGATTACAGAAATGTGAGTGTCCTGTCCAAAAAGAGAGAAATACAGGGGAGAACCCCAACCCCATCCCACCCTCTGCCGCCTTTGGTTTAACCCTTTCCTAAGCTGAATCCCCAACACTTAACATTCCGAGCATCTTGATCTCTATACATTTTTCCACTATACAATATTAGGAATGAAAGAGCCAAAAGAGGTGGTTTTGTCCATGCTGGAATGAGAGGAGCTGGAGGAGGAGAGAAAGCTACCAGGTCATTCTCACAGTTAGCATTTCGAGGGAAAGAAGCTAGAAATCCAAGGTTGGGATTTCTGTCCTGGCCCCAAGGGTGCTTGTTGACCACCAAACTGTGGAGCATTTCACTCTTCCAAACTTCATAAGAGCATCAGTGGAACTTACCTGTGGCTGAAATCCTTTGAGGTCACTGGCTGCAAGGTCACTGGCTGTGAGGAGCTGGAAAAAAACAAAGAAATTTTCTCAGTGACACTTTTCAGTTTGCATACAGTATCCCCATGACAACTGACCAGCAATGGACTTACCATAGCCTGGATGAGAGCTACAGAAGTGGGATTGCAGAAGACAAATGTGAGATTTCTGGACCGGGAATCTAGGCTCAGTGGCCTTCCCACCTTGTGCTCCATCTCTGACTTCACCACCTCTCTCTTGCTGCTCTCTCTAAATTATTTCTATGTGCTATCAGTTGTTCAGAGGCTCTTAAATTAGGAACCATGGGCTATGGATGGAGTTCATCAGGTCCATGGCTCCCTGAAATTGTAAGTATGTGTGAATCTATAGATGTATATATTTCCTTAGAGAGAGGGGCCCTGGCTTTCTTCCTGCTATCAAAGTGGTCTGTGATACAAGACTTACTGCTTCAGAAACAAAGGTCCATCTCCTCTAAGAGGGTTTTTCCTTCCTTCCTTCCTTTCTTCCTTCCTTCCTTTCTTCCTTCCTTCCTTCCTTCCTTCCCTCCCTCCCTCCCTCTCTTTCTTAGATGGAGTTTCACTCTTGTTGCCCAGGCTGGAGTGCAGTGGCATGATCTCAGCTCACGGCAACCTCTGCCTCCCAGGTTCAAGCGATTCTCCTGCCTCAGCCTCCCAAGTAGCTGGGATTACAGGTGCCCGCAACCATGCCCAGCTAATTTTTGTATTTTTAGTAGAGACGGGGTTTCTCCATGTTGGTCAGGTTGGTCTCGAACTCTCGACCTCAAGTGATATGCCTGCCCTGGCTTCCCAAAGTGTTGGGATTACAGGCATGAGCCACTGTGCCTGACCGTTTTTTCTTTATTAAAACAAACAAAAAAATGAGCTCAGTAAAAATGACCCTCTCCTCTTCACAGCTACATGTGACTCAGTTTCCCTTTGTCATAGGCTGCCAATGATTTTATACACTATTTAGGTTTTTATCATTTATGCTTCAAACAATCATACACAACATAAAAGAGTAAGAGTCAGTTATATGGACTTTCTGCACCTCTGTGTTTAATCAATATTAAAGACTAAAGTTAAGGTTTTAAATATTTTTGCATCCTTTCCAGGGTTTTGTACCAAAAAAGTTAAATAAAAATAGAGGATTAATTAGTAAAATAATCACATTCTTATAATACATGCTGGGAAAGTGTAAGATAAAGAGAAAAAGGGCAGATGCTTATTTTGATTCAAGGAGGGTGACTGCTAGCTTTGTTAGGCCTGGAGAGCATTTGTGAAAAATAGAAAAGACTTCATGTTTGCTGTAACAATGTTTTGTTTGGGTCAAGAAAGAGAAGAAGTCATGCTGAGCCCCAGGGCCTCCAGCCTTCGGAAAAGCTCAACTGGATTTTTTAGCTTCCTTAAATGACTGCCATAAATGGTGCTGAAGTGATGTTGAAGCTAGGATCCAGCAGAAGAGAGGTGGAGAAGGTAAACACTTTGCTGTTCCCCAACCCCACATTCCCCATCCTGCAGGCTAGATTCCCCCACGTGGAAGGTGTCTTGGTGGCAGGCAGCACCATCCTGGTGGAGAGCTGGTTTGACCCCTCCGATTGTAATGAAACAGCCAAGTCACAACCCATTAGGCCACATGCTAGGAATTAAGGGTGAAATGTAATGATAGACTTAGTCCCTGCCTTCAAGAAACCTATAGTTTGGTGGAAGAATCAGACATGCAGACACGTGTACATCAGTGGGAGCAGAGTGTAGTCGAGTGTGAGCATCAAACTGGGGAAATGAAGCAAGAGCAGTCAGGGTGGGCTTGTTGAAATAAGATGGAGCTTGCATTTGGCCTTGAATTCACTGGAAAGGTGGTAGGGCAAGGCACTTCAGGTGCGAGCAGGTGCAAGAGCAAAGATGTGAAAAAGGAAATGGCCAATCCTGACACACCTCCATTTGCATCTGTTAAGTGCCAGCCATAGCCTACCTTAAGGAGAAAGGTAAGGAATTAGGATACATTGAGGATCACTTGGGTGGCTGGCATTCTGGGTGCTGCTTTATGCAATTTTTCATTTTTAATATTCACAACTCCTCCATGAGACAGAAGGTATCTCCTCTTTTCTGATGGGAAAATTGAGACTTATGGAAGCTAAGTAACATTTTCTAGGTTTCACAGCCAGTACATGTATTTGGGATTTAAATCCCCAACTATATTTTCCCAAAGCTCATGCTTTTTCTTCTATAATAAAATGCCTCTGAATTATAGCACACCGGAGACCATTTGTTGAGATGTGGCACAGGAAAAAAGCTGAGTGCCAGAATATTAGTCAAATGAGCCACAGAAAGTAACATAAAACATGCATCCCCACGAACGACCCTTAACTAACTCTTCCTTGCAGAAATGCTTGTATTTAATTGATAATGACCATTTACTCATCTGAGTTTATCAGTAAACCTTTACCTTTAGCTTGAGCTGGGCACAACATTGGGATGCAGCTGGAAAGGAGGGAAAATAAAAGGCTGGGATGAGGTACGGGCATGAGAGTAACCTGTGCAGGAACACGCCCACCAACATGTGTTAGCATATTAGATTCAGAGCTCGAATTCTTCAGACCCTGGGCGTGCAGAAGGCAGAGATCTTCCTAGTTTTGTTTCATGCTGTTGCATGTATTTTTACTCGTCTATTTTTCACCTAACAAGAACATGCCCAACAAGACCCTGTCTAAAAAGACTATGGCTTCTATCTTATGTAAATTTTGCATATCTCAACGTGTTGAGAAGAGTCCGGACATACAATTAGTCACTAAATAACCTGTTTGCCGAATGACTTAAAAGGAAAGTGGAAATATTGTCAGCCCAGAGGTGAGGACCAGAATACCTAAATTGCTGAGCCTAGAGAACAGAAGTGTGAGAAGCAGGCTAAAGATACCTTCCAAGCCAACAAAAGGAAACAGCACTCAGTGCCTAGCACATTTGCTGTGTGAAGCAGGCACTCAAATAATTGAATGAGTTAATCAACTCAGGCACTGGGGACAAGCTCTTCTCCAGCCGCTACAGGTTTTACTAGAAGAATATTGGGTGCTGCTTCAGCGTAGAAATTGGAGGTTAAATTTAAGGAAGAACAGTATAAAAGGGAAAGAAGCTGAATGGTGAATAAATCCATCACCCCTTGCTCTGGTTGAAACAGTAAAATGTTAAATGGGCCCATCCCAGTTCAGATGTGTTAGCGCATCTGATGATGTGTGGGAGGATGCAGGGATATAATGTCAGGGATGGAACTCAAATAACTTCTATCTGGATTCCTTTACTTGGGAGATTCGGAAAGTTTAACTCACAAACTAGCATGCATTGAAGGTGTTATCTGACCTGGGAAACAACCAGAGGCAAGGTTTGTGACATCTCCTCACAATCAGTCCTGAAAACGGTATGTACAACAGTGTGGCTTTCCTCACCATTACGCCATGACCCCTTGCTTTTCTGGCTTTTCTGGCCTTCTGCCTTCTTGGTCTTTCTGAGTTCTAACCACGCTCTAACCAAATGCATGGACTGTTGGGTCAAACATAGGCCCTGCATCTTGAGCACTCCCCTTTTCAAAGCAGATTACTTCCCGTAAGTGTACAAATTCCACACCAAGGGATGGAGAAACAGCTGAACGTCAAGCACTAATATATGGTGCTCAAGTGTGGATTAGAAATAAAGGAAAAGATCACAGACCACCTACATCAGGATATTGCAGAAGAGTTCCATTCTTAGTGTCAGGGTCTTGGGGAGGCAGTTGGAGGCCCCTGGAGAAGAGGAGAAAATCAGTGTGTCCCCAGTGGGCTCAGGAGCCACCTCTGCTGGGAAACTGGGGTGAGAAAACGTGTAGACAAAGGGCTCACACTGTGCCTGTCTCTCTACCTTTACTCAGAGTGGCTCTGCTTTTCCCTGGTTCTTGTATGTGACTTCAGTTGAAAACCAATGTTTGGTACTAAAACATACCTTAAAACTCCAGACTAAGTCCTTATTTTGCAGAAGAAGCTGATAAGTGACATTTTCAAGATCACACTGCTAATTAACAATGGGATTGGTTGAGTCTGCTAACCCGAGCACCTCTGCAGAAACCTCCACTAGAGATTATATCTGTCCAGTTCATCACTGACAACCAGACATAACCGGCTGCTGATTTCTACCCTAAAGCTGGGATAGATTTGCTCAGAAATCCAGGGGAAATTGAAGCATGGGGAGGAAGTATACATGTCCCTCCTCAAAGTCACTGCCTTGAAAAGTGCACATCCCAGACCCTTCTCTACTGCCTCCCCTGCTTGAACCCTATCTCCACTCCATCCCATTGGGAAACAGTTCACTGCTCATGGTAGCCTTGCTGTGTCGGGGGTTGGGGGGGGATCCAAGACAGGGAGGCAGAGAGGGAGGAAAATGAAATCTGCCATGGCCCTAGGGACTCCAATCAGGCTGAAGTTAATGAAAAGGATCCTGTCTTTTCCCAGAATGGCTAAATGTCTGCACCGCTCCCAGCTAGAGGGTCGACAGGGTGTGCGGGGTGGAGAGGGCAGACAGAATTACATTTAAAAGGCAAAGGAAGGAGAAAATTCTTTCATCTCTCTGGTGGAGCCCGGCAGTGTTCCTGGGGCCCTGCTCAGAACAATCTCATTCCTGACACATCTTGCTGCTCTCTGGAACAGTCCACATTCAAAATATTAGGAGGATGACCCTGCCTTCCATTTTTGAGAAGCTGCAGTTTCTTTCTTGGCATAAATTCATGTTGCTTTCTTATTTTCTCTCTCTTTCTCTGAGCTTGAGGGGAGGAATGGAGAACAAGGAGAATTGAAGGGAGATGAAGGATGCTGTGGGGCCCTAAGGAGGCGAGAGTGGAAATCCCTTCAGCTTCCTAAGCAATGACATTCTGCTCCCTTGTCTTTTTCAAACTCTGTTCTCTGAATGGGATTCTCTCTTTGCATCCTACCCAAAATTACCCATGGTACAGCTGCATCCAGCATTCCCTTGTGACCTCTGCAAGTCTAAAGCTGTCCCTTTAAACAGCTGCCCTGCTCCCTACAAACGTCTATAGCTTCTAAACTTTCACACAGGATGGGAGGAGGTGACTCCATTTTTTCCTCTCTGTCCTTCTGCCCCAGCAACAACCGTCATGTCCCCTCTCCTGGCCCTTTATCAAAAATGCATACTCCATCTGGATAGAGTGGGGCCTCACATATCTGCACCAATTGCTCTGGCTGAATGCAGATGCTTGCATCGGGAAGGGGGACACTGACACAAAAGGCAGGGTGTGGGTCATGCTGAACATCTGGCCAGAAGGATCTTATGCAGCTGGACAAGCTGAAGACTGGTGGCCCTGGGGATACTCCAAGTCATTTGCTCTTCCCAGATATCTCCTTTCTTATGGGCCAAAGCAAAGGATGCTGGCACATGAATAGATAAATGGATTGATGCATAGGTAGCTAGGTAGGTAGGTAAAGAAACAGAGTGAAGCTGGCCTTGAGGACAGCAAATGACCCATTTTCAAATTTACCCTCAAATGTACCATCCTTGCATTTAGTAAGCCTTCTACTTCACCTCTACTCTTTTCAATCTGCCTTCATTTCTATTTCCAATGTAGGAAATGAACCTTTTTTCTCCCTCTTTATTTTGTAAAGTGTTACTCACTTCTTACTTTGGCTCTAGAATGGAAGTTGAACTCAGGCCCACCCCAACCCTTCAACCCATAAAAAAAGTTCAAAACAGCCTACGGGTAAGGAAAATTGTTCCAGCAAGCTGAGGCAAACATCTAATCATATGTGTGCTGGGGGCTGCTTGAGATGAACTAGCCCCACACTCTCCATTGTAAAAGGCAACTGAAGCACAGAAAGAAAAAGTGACTTACCCAGTGGAAAATCAGAAACAAAAAATCTAACTGTATGTATGCAACCCAAAGAAAGTTTCTAATATCCAGCCATACTGGATACTGGGGATTCTGAAACAGGCAGGAAGAATTGTCAAATATGTCGGGGGTCAAGACAGAGAAAAGGAAAGGGGTCTACGGAGGGCTTCTACCAAGCAAAACGTTCTGAAACGACCAACCATGAAGGAGACCACAAATCCATTGGGATCACAGAAGGAAATCTGGAAACTGGAAAATAAGGTAGGTAAAATGGAACCAATAGGTTGCCACTCTTTCCAAGGATAAGTGAAACACTGTCATACAAAAGAGCACTGGACTCGGAGGGAAAAAAAAAAGACTTGAGTCATAGCCCTGGTTCTGCAGCAACTCAATATGGGATCTGTCATGGGATCATTTGCCTATGCAGGTCTCATTTTACCACCTATGAAATGAATGCCATTTTCCCTTTGGCTCTACCCTGCCAGCACCCTAAAGCATCCCTGTCACCTCAAGGCTGAAGAAAAGACGGAAGGACACTATCTCCTCTGTCCCTTCAAAATACACACCTCTAAGAACTTGTTTACACTTTGTGGAAGAATTTCTATTAATAATCAGAGGGTCAGAGGGGAGGACAATGAGACAATCTTGTACTATGGATCTGTTATTGGCTTACAAATAGGAATTTGGACAGATGGCCACTCAGACTGCTACGTGAGTTCCCCATTCCAGTGAGGCTGAAGTCAAATCCACACCCTAACTAATAGTAAACAATCTTCCAATTCAAAAGGCATTAGTTCTAATGGCCAAGGCATTGGGGTGGGGGTGGCAGTGGATGGGTAGTGTAGAGACTGAGGGGCTGGTTTCCTACCAGCCTAAGAAGCAAGTTATATACTCAAAATTGCCATCCTAGCTGAACTGTGTCCTTTTGCTAAATGCTCTCAGCCTCATGAAATTTTAAAGGTTAAACCTGAAATCACTGACACCCACAGTCTTAATTTTAGGCTCCCTTCCTAAAGAGCAACAAGGATGACTAATAATAACTTTCCACATAACTCCAAGCAAGCCTGGTCTTGATTGCTTATATTTTTCTTTTATTGCTTCTTTAAATGATGGGGTTCTAATATTTACAGGTGAGATCTTTAACAAAATCCCCCAGATATGGAGCCAAAAGAGCTTTTATATATATTTTTAAAGACTCCATGTGTAATCTTGGCACATACAACCCATGCTCTTCCAGTGGGGTGTACATTTGCTTGCTGTCCAAGTCATAGCTATTTCAACTTCTGGGTGGAAATGTCTTTTATCCTCCACCTTTCAGATTGGAGCAATAACTAGAGACCACATGAAAGACGAGACCTCCGAATGCCCTGATCTAGACTCACTAAGATGATGAGTCTTGTTTTATGTTGAACTTAATAAACCCAAAGAAACTTATTTGAACTTAATGAACCTACAGAAGTTTGTTCCACCCTTTTAAAACTTGACATAGAATTTTTTTTTTAGATTCAAGAAAACTGGATTTTATGTGGGGCATCTTCTGTGGCTATGGGTGAGAAGTTTACATAGGGTAAATCTGGTAGAAACTGCTGACATGGACGTTAATATCAGCATTTATTAATCATTTCAGTCAAAAGTGGCTCAAGAGACTAAAGTAGCCTCTGGGGTTCATTCAGGATTAGCAGGTGATAGAATGTATTTGAGCCTGGCTTGGCTAACTCATGCTCTTTTTCACTACATCATAATATCTTATGAGCTTCTGGCTATCTTGGGTATGTATGCTATTGGGAGCTCTATCAGGTTGTCCATGATGTGTCTAACATTCTGAATTGAATGATGAATAAGAAATTCACTTTGGGAGGCTGAGGCGGGCAGATCATGAAGTCAGGAGATCAAGACCATCCTGGCTAACACGGTGAAACCCCATTTGAAACCCCATTTCTACTAAAAATAAAAAAATAAAAAAAAAAATTAGCCGGGCATAGCGGCAGGTGCTTGTAGTGCCAGCTACTTGGGAGGCTGAGACAGGAGAATGGTGTGAATCTGGGAGGCAGAGCTTGCAGTGAGCCGAGATCATGCCACTGCACTCCAGCCTGGGTGACAGAGCAAGACTCTGTCTCAAAAAAAAAAAGAAATCCACAAGACAGTGGTTTTCAAACTATACCCTAAGAAGCCCTGGATTTCACAGAAGGGCCTTGGGGATTGCAAGGTGAGTGAGAGGCACTGAGGTGGGAGTTCCAGGCTTTTAACCCCTCTTTATTCAGAATAACATAACTTTTAGTGGTATATTATATTGGACTTCCATGTTAAGACCTATTTAAATTAAAGCTTTGTAAAAAAGAAATTTGGTAAATCCATATTTTAACAGAGAAGGATACTGCATACATGAGCAAGCCATTCTCAGTGTTAACAGAATTTACCTGGGGAAAGAGAATTAAGCAGCTTATCTCTTTAAAGATGCTAAGATAGTCTTCTCCTACTGGGAGTGGATTGAACACATGACCAGACCTCATTTTAAGACCACACTGCCTTTAATATGTGCATGAGATACTCATGGGGTGAATGCCTTCCTTTCCTTTCTTTACACTTTTTTTTTTTTTTTTTGAGATGAAGTTTCACCCTTGTCACCCAGGCTGGAGTGCAGTGGCACGGTCTTGGCTCACTGCAACCTCCGCCTCCAGGGTTCAAGCGATTCTCATGCCTCAGCCTCCCAAGTAGCTGGGATTACAGGCACGCGCCAACACGCCTGGCTAATTTTACATTTTTAGTAGAGATGGGGTTTTGCCGTGTTGGCCAGGCTGGTCTTGAACTCCTGACCTCAGGTGATCTGCCCACCTTGACCTCCCAAAGTGCTGGGATTACAGGCATGAGTCACCCCGCCTGGCCAACCTTTCTGTATACTTTTTGCAGGCAGTATGCCTGCTCTCTTCATCTGAAGTTCTGCAAGCTACACACTTTGGAAAGAACAACTAATGTAAGAAGAGGAAAGAGCTAAAGATATGTTGCTTCTCAGGAGCACAATCTGGGTTGTAGGTCCTTTCCTTCCAACAAAATTAAGAAATCACATTGCAAGCATCTGTGGGCTGTTTCCAAAGTCCGTAAAAAGCCAATAAAGGAGAATTCCCTCCTTGAACGTATGCCAAGCAAAGCTGGGTGCTGAGGGAATATCCACCCTCGCCTCCCTCTTCTCATCATTTACAGAATTTCTGCTTAGAACTGACCAGATGATCTGCTCACTTGGCCCAAGATAAGTATCAAAGCTTTCTAATTCATCCCCTTGGTGAATCCCAGGAAACTGATTTAACCCCCTGGGCTCACTCAGTGGCAGAGAATGGGAAAGTCAGAAGGTGCTTGTTTCAGAGAGTATCTGAGCACCAAAGTCAAAAGCTCTGCTCCTCAGCTTAGTGGAGCCAATTTGGCAGAGAATCTGGGTCCCTGGGCCAAAACTGGAGCAATTAATCATGATTACAGGTGGATATCTGAAAGGGATAAAGCCAGGCAGGACTCAATGAACTGAACCTTGTAGTTGCAGGTAGCCATAACTTCTATAATTGTAAACGTTGCAGGTAAAATAGGAGAATCTTCTCCAGAAAGCCCACCTTGAACTCTTGGCTATTATAATATGAAAAGTCACTGTGATTTTTCAGGATCTTCATTTTTCCTGTTCTTCTGTCAGGACCTACTTTAGCCTGTTCTTGTACCAGGTAAGTGCTTTACCTTCATTATCCATCTTAAACTTCACACTGTCAGTGCAAGACAGTATTATTTTCTCCATTTACTGCTTAAATAACTCACCTGAGGTTATGACAGCAAAAAGTGGCAGAACTGGAATTTGAACATAGCTCTGAATCATGGAAAGTCCAGTTCTCTGTCTTAGCTATCCATGATCCCCTCGGGAATCCCTTCATGAAAGGTTGCTATCTCCCTCCCTACTCTGCCAGGGAGGCAGCCTGGTCCCCACGGACATTGGTACCACTGCCAGCCACGCCTCAGGTGACTCACCATGCAGGTAAAAGTCAGACTTTCCATTAGCCCTATGCAGCCCCACGACGTAGGCATCTAAGGTATTGTCTCTGCCATCTTGATCTTCTCTTCAAATTTTTCTGAACTCAAACTGACTTTGTTCAAAGGAGTTTCATTCCTAAATCTGGGTGACCAAAGGATTTTATACTGTACACTGCTATGAACATTGTTAATTATCAATGAAAACTGTGCAATCAATTTGCAAGTCCTTCCACAGATGGCCCTGCTCTTGCATTAGTGTTACTGGCATTGCAAATGCTAGGATTTGGTCCTGCCACTCCTTAGCACTGGGAACTCTTTGAGGACTGAGACAGCTGGCTGTTTTCAAAATGATTCTTCACCACTGAAGATACTCTGCAGAATCTGCCACAGCTTCTAAAGATGCTCTCAGTGCATTAGGCAAACAAAACATCCTTGGAAAACAGGACTAGATTCTTCTCATAACAACTTCCAAGGAAGTCTGGATCCTTGGCATGTATCTTCCCTCCCTAAGCAAGTTTACCCTCTGTCCCATCCCCCTCCTTCCCTCATCCTTCTTTCCTTCCTTCTTTCCTCCTTCCCTCTATTCCTTCCTTCCTCCCTCCCTTTTTTCCTTCCTTCCTTCCCTCCTTCCTTCCTTCCTTCCTTCCTTCCTTCCTTCCTTCCTTCCCTCCTTCCCTCCCTCCCTCCCTCCTTCCTTCTTTCCAGCAATGGCATGCCAAGTTCCAGACACCATCACAGATGGTAACCAATAATGGGAAAGAGATAGCTGCATCCCAAGAAAGAGTGATATCATGATCATATAAGTGGGCAATTATTACTTTTAATAATATTAGTGTATTATTACTTTTAATAATACAGAGAAGTGAAAAATCCCAAATAAGCCATCTCTATTACTACAGGTGTGAAACATGCTATTGTTTCATCTTCAAATCCAATACAGCATGAGATCTAGAAAGAGTACAGGTGGCAAGAACAGTCTTGTGCCTGACAGAATGAAGGAGCTGGACAGCAGGAGGCAGGGCCTTCAAGGAAGACAACCATCTTCACCAAAGAGAAGAGAGGTGAAAAGCAAGTTCTTCCTTTCCTTTGCAAAAAACAACCTTCACAAAATAAAAAATGTAAAATATAGTCTTTGTCTACCAAACACTTCTGCTAACAGTTTTTACCAGAAATATTACTGAGTATTTTCAAAGTCATTAAATCAGGTTATTTGCTTGTTTATTTTAATTAGTCAGCCAGAACTTGCTTGCTTGTATGCTTTGACATTGGTTGAAATGCAAATATCTTTGAACTGCTATTTGAAAACTGCGCAATCAGTTTGCAATTCCTTCCACAGATGGCCTTGCTCTTGCATTAATGCTACTGGCATTGCAAATGCCAGGATTTGGTCCTGCCACTCCTTAGCATTGGGAACTCTTTGAAGACTGAGACAGCTGGCTGTTTTCAAAATGATTCTTCACCATTGAAGATACTCTGCAGAATCTGCCACAGCTTCTAAAGATGCTCTCAGTGCATTAGGCAAACAAAACATCCTTGGAAAACAGGACCAGATTCTTCTCATGACAACTTCCAAGGAAGTCTGGCTCCTTGGCATGTATACTTCCTGGTCCTTTGTTGAAAATCTCCCTCTTGTGTTTCATACCTTCTGGAAACAGCTTCTGGAAACAGCTGTGTCACCAGTAACTCTCCTCTTCTGGGCTATGTATGTGTGTATTTGTGTCTCATACAATCCTGCCTCAACCAATCCATTTGTTAAAAATGATCTCTATGATTTCACTCTCAAGAACTCTGTGCTCCTCTCACAGAGGTACCTGGAAATGAAGGTTTTCTTTATGGCAAAACATCTCAGTAAAATGTGGATTAGATCTCCCCAGACCTCTTCTCCAAACAAGATATCCTTTCATTGTTCTCCCTGGACTCACACGTATGCTTGACTCACAGTCTACCCATTTTTGGCCAAACCTGTCCAGAATTTCTGGCTGATTCAGTTGGGGGATATCTCTCTATATATTGCCCACTGAGACTGAGCAAAATGAATGTAACACACAGATGCTACATCAGCAGGACTGGAAGTAGCTGCGAAGTTAGTCTGAAACCCCTTAAGTAATCACATGCCCAAACCCTTTATTTATAGCACAAATGAAGGGCCCACAGCAGGAACTGGCAATGTTCACTTTTGCAGACACACTCAGCAATTCACCAATAGTGCAACCTTGGGTAAGTCACATCCCTGCAGACCCTTAGTATTCCCCACCCCTAACATGAAGAACTCTGTACAATCCCTTCTGATCTGACAGCCTTTGAAACTGGACAGGCACGGATGGCCCTGACACTCACCCAAGGCATTATCAGGCTTCATACACCTTGTCTATTACCACAGGGTGAGATTACCTAGAGTCCACTTGAGGAACGGATAACACAGCAAAAGTGGTGAAGTGGTAGGGCTCTTGACACAACAGGAGTTGGTAGAGCCTATCTGTATCTCTAGGAAGAGCCATGCCCTCATCTCTCACTGGTCTTTCAGAGAATAAGAGATTTCATGTTTTCTCCACAACCCTTTCTACTTAACTCTGGTTTTAATAAAGAACCCAGTATTCGTCAATTACACCACAATTGCTATGCAACTATTCTCAGGATTACTGTTTTGTGCTTCACTTATAACTAGATAAGAAAAATTGGAGAACTCAGCTCTTTTGATAAAGAGAAATTTCAGATCTAGAAAGCAGAGGTAAGAAAGGCTCATAATTTGGAGAGCATAAGAACCGTTGCTACACGGGGAGTTACACAAAGCAAGGGTGGCTCCAGGACAGAAGAACATCAAGAAAGTGGAAAACAATACCAACTTCTTTCCCCTCTCTTACCTTTGCCATATCGCAATGAAAGACATGTGTATGTTAACAGCAGTGGTCATTCTCTCTATTCACTCTAAGGCTTTCCTCAACCTCATAGGATATTAATAAGCATTCCAATTATAACTTATACAGCTATTTCCACATAAAATTTACAAGAGTTTAGAAATAGGGCTGCTTTTAATAAAGTATTTACCCTTTCAATCTATTGAGTGCAAAATGGCAGGTATTCCTGATAATCAAGTAACAGGGAGTCTTGTCCTATTTCAAGATATAAAGGATTTTTAATATAACAAGAGTAGTAAGATATGAGATTGATAAAATTGCTGTACTCCCTCAACCTAGAAACATTTCGAAGGATGATCTCACTTAATCATCCCAACAACAATGAAAAACAGGAAGGGCTGGAAACTTCCCTGCTGGTTTGACAGATGGAGGAAATGAGGCAAAAAATCGGGCAGTGACTTGCCCAGGGACATGCTCTTGGCTTTCAAAGTCTTAGCATGGAAGGGATAATCCAGACCAGCCTTCCTCCAATGCAGGAATCCCCTTTTCCACCTTTTCTGACAGATGGGAGCCCAGCTTGAGCACTTTGGGGAAGTGGCACTTGCTATTTTAGTGACACAGCAATAGTCTTTAACAAGTTCTACCTTTACGCATTTGAAATATGCCTTGCTGAAACTTGTCTCCCTAGTTCTGGGGAGCAGGAACTAACTGCTTGTCTTTTAACCTTCATGATCTTCCTGCGAAATAGGAAATGTGAACCTCATTCTACAGATTGAACAACAACAACAAAAAAAGATGAATTAAGCACAGCTTCTAGGCCCCATGACTGAAGTTAGATCCAAACACCAAAACTAGAGGACTCATCCTCTCCCGCTGCTCCCCAGCCCTGCCCATAGGCACACACTACAGCCTGTTTATTCCAGTAGCCAGCCTCTGATCCATTTGATGACATGCCCAGGCAAAATATCCCAAGTGCTTTCAATTTTTTCTTCTTGAACATGGATCCCAATGCCATCACTCATCATCTAGCTTATAAAAGCCTTCTCCTCAATGTGGCAGGCAGATCTGAGCACACATTGCCAGTGGGAGTAACTGTAACTAACCACTCATGTGCTGGAAAATCTTCAACAATTGACTCTCTGGGTGGGGGAACCGCCATTGTGAGGCATTTGCCAATTTCCATAGTGTAAATACTCCCAATATGTCAAGCTACTAGCTGAAGTCACTGACTGCAGAGTTGGAAAGAGATGTGCCTATCTGGCTCGTGCCACCTAGCATGAGTTGGCTCCAATGCACCACTGGTGTTTTCATCAGCCTTCCCATTTAAGACATCAACAACTAGTCTGCAACTCGGTCTGGGTAACTTGTATGGAACAGGGCATCCCAACAACTTCAGGAATTACCATGTCCTCAGTGCCAATCCAGGTGTGAGGGTAGTAAGACTTTTGTATGGAGTTCATGTGAAACATGCCAATGAATTTATTCCATAAATATTTATTTTTCTGGGATGCGAGGAAATAGCAAAAAACAACAACAACAACAACAAAAAACCCAAAGTCCTTATTCTTAATGAGACAAACAATGAAGTAAAATAATAACAATAAACAATAACCATCATAATATAAGCTGTCAATTGTAATAAAAGAAGAGAGAAATAAAGCAGAAAGAAAAAGCAGAGTGGGGGATATGCTACTTTAAATGAGCTGATCAAGGAAGGCCTCTCTAAGGAGGGAATATTAGAGTGAAACCCAAAAGAATGAAAGAAGGGAGTGAGCCATGTGGTATTTGGGAGAAGAGCAATCCAAAAGAGGAAACAGAATATGCAAAGTTACTGACATGAACTGTACTCAAAATGCTGGTGGAACAGCAAAGGGATTGGCACCCTAGAGCAAAGAAAGAGAGCAAGGGCAGTGGTAGGAGGTGACAGCAGAGTGAAGCCACATCACATAAGAACCTTTAGGTCAGAGCTAAGAGGTATAGGTCATAGTGCATGAATGAATCTGAGAGATATGGGGGGTAATGGAGGACAAAAACTGATGTGGGGCACAATCTGAGATACACTGAAAAAAGTGCCCGCTGGCTGTTGTCTTAACAGCCCACAGTATTTGCTGATGGATTAGCGATGGCATGAGAGGTTAAGACAAGAGTGAAGGATGATGCCAAGGGTTTTTGCCTAAGAAGGGTGGGAGAATGATTTTTGTTGACGTTGGGAAGATTGGAGTGGGTAGGTGGTAGTGTAGGCATGGTCAATAACCCATGAGTATCTTGGTTTGGCTCAGTGCTGTTAGCATCAATATAGAACACTAACACACAGTGGGTTTGTGGGCTGATGCATAGCTTATCTTGGCTGCAGCACTAGATACATTGAGGGTGTCTTAGGGAAGGAGACTTAAAAGGTGTTTGGGATTTCCCGACTTTGTAGAACACATTGAGAAATCTACATTATTAGGAATTCAAGATGTAACTGAAGAAATCTCAGATAAATGCAATGAGTCTGCTATACCTGGACCTATTCCAGTGGGTCTACAGGTCTGTGAGTTTCTTCAGAACTGAAGACCCATTTCCCCCTCTCATCTGCTTGCTACATTCATTCTGAATTTTAAATTTCTCTTAGGGAGCCCCTCCAAGTCCTAGGCCTTGTGATGCATTCTGGGGATACACCAATGAACAAATAATGTATAAGCCCTGCTCTCAGAGAACCCAAGAGTCTATTAGGGGAGACAGCATTTATTTTGAATATGAAAACCAAATATAATTTAGAGCTGTGATAAGTTCAAGAAAAAGTAATGAGAAGAAAGGTATGGGTAGGACAAAAGAATTAATGAAGACAGGTCTGATGTAGAATCTGGGAGTGGTTAAGGAAGGCTTTCCTGAGGAAGTGACAATAAAGTCATGCCCCAAAGGATGAGTAGAAGCTGCTAACTGAAGAGCTGTGGGACAGGCACTTGAGGTAGATGAAACATCATGAAGGCTTCTAGCAGGAAAAAGTAATTTGCACATTGTAAGAACCCCTGCAGTTTATAGTGTAAAAAGAGGACTAGACTGAGGCTAGGACTCCTGTATTCTAATCCAAATCCTGTCAATACCTAGCACTATGACCTTATTCCAGTTACTTATCATTTCATGTATTCAGCTCAATTTATTCACCTGTGCAGTTAGAATGCAGATGGGGCAGTGTGTTCTGCAAAGTAACACATGCTTAGTAAGCCAATCAGACTCAAATTCAGATATGAGCTCTTCTTAGAAGCTGAATCTCGAGTTTCTGTTTATCATCCATAAAAGGTGGATAACATTAGATACTTCATAGTGATGTTTGGATGGGGATGTTTAGATGTCTGTAATGAGACGCAGGAGTCAGTGCCTCATAAATATGAGTTAGTCTTCCCTCCATCTGTGATATCTTTAAAGGGTAAGGTGAGGCTCAACTCAGATCACTAATCTCTTCACATGGGAGAGCTGTGGGCAACGTGGAGGGGCTTTGGCTATTGCCATGAGCAAGTTGTAAGTAGCCACCTCAGCATAAAGTTGGCAACTTGCCTTCCTGGACTTAGGGCAAGGGTGGGCGGGAGGTGACTGGAAATGTTGGCTCTTCTATGAAGCTTTTATTAGAAACAGGGAATTCCTCATTGCTCTTTCAAACTCTTTTGGCCAAACATGAAATGCCCCAAGGTCAAATTTGTTAGTGCATCCACCAGCCCAGAGGACTCTTGGCTTTGGGGTTGAATCCCACTTATCTCTCTTCCCTCCCTTAAGCCTTGCAATTTAGCCAAGGCAGCTGCTCATACCTCATCAGTCCTTGAGTGGTTCAGTCTGTATACAAAAATAGACACACATGGCGATCACTGCTTTCATGGGGCCACCATCAGAAATCAGATATACTCAGGACACTCTCCAATGAGGGGAAGGAGAAGCTGGTAGATGCTTACATGGCAGAATGACAGAGCTTGGGCTGGTCCCCAAAGAACCAGAATGGGTATCAAAGGCACCCAGGAAAAGCCAATTTCCTTATTTCTGAAAATAAGGTCCTCCAAATCCCGGCTAGCTCACAGGATTTGGGGAAAAATAAAGTGGGATGGAGGCATGAATGTGCTTTATACCTATTACACCAATAAATGATATTAATGAGAATATTATTATCCCTACCAGCCTTGATAGATCACATGGCCATATATGGGGCATAGCTAGAGGAGGGGAAGAGCCCCTGGACCCTCCAAGGATTCATTTAAGCAGAACAGCTGCTGTTTGACCCATGGCTGCACACCTAACCTCATGGGAATACAGAGGGCCAAGCTGCATGTTTGCAGCAATGGTGCAGATTGTAGGGGCACAACTGGCAGAGTATAGCATGTAGGTGGGCCATGAGGAGATCTCAAAGGAGGCTGAGGGCACTGAGGTTACTGATTTCAGGGCTCATGCAAGTTGCCTTAGTTTCCCCTGTGTCTCTGATCACTGCCTACCACTTAGAGGAGCCCCTGAAGGTGGTGGGCTGAGGGCTGGGCGGGGCTGATAGCTGCAGCCTCCCAGCCTGTGCCTGTGCATCTCATTATTGAGCGGGCCTGAATCAAAGCAGCTCTGTGCAGCTGCTGTCCCATTTAATCCATTTGTAATCAAAAGTGATTAGGATGGATGCCTCGGTGCTGAGGTTATTGTGTGTGTGATCAAAGCTGAGGCTCCTATTCGCTTCCTAGAGCCGCCTGCATCTGGGAGGGCATGGAAGGCCATGAGCCTGGGGTATGGGGCAGGCAGCTGTTGGCACTCAGAAAGAGGGTGGGCTCCAGGAGCAGAGCCAGGGAATGGCAAGTGTAGCCTCGCCTGTGTGAGGCTTGGCAATCTTGAGGAGGTCCCCAGAGAGGCCCACGGCCCAGGTTTCACCTCTGGAGGCTGGCATTCCCAACCTAGAGAATGGAGCAGATGGCAGACTGAAAGCAAGCAGGACTCATTCAATGTTAGACTCATGAAGGATTCTAACACTCTCTCATCTTATTGAAGAGGACAATGAGATCCAGGAAAAAAAAAAAAAGAAAAGCATATTATATGCCTGGCTGGCACTTGTGTATGTAAAAGGAAGGAAGGAGAGAGGGGAAAAGGAAGAGACCAGGAGAGAGGAAGGGACAAAAGAAGTCGCCTGAAGTGATGCACAGCTGGTACAGAGACCGTGTAGGCTCATGCTGGGAGAAGAAATAACACTAAAGATGCAAAGATGGCCAGAAGAGCTGAGTCCAGGTGTTTCAACAGTTTATATGTTTCTTTTGATCACCACTTCTGGTAGTTTTCTGAGTTGCATCTCCCTAAAACAGAAGATCTCAGCCCAGATCTTATCCTCTATTTATAAACTCTGCCTGAGTAAAGTTTGAGATCCCACTTCTCTGTGCCAATCCAAATCATAAACATCACTACCATCCAAATGAAGACTCACCTCCTACAGGAAGCTTTCCTGGACCCTCCTTCTCTGAAATAGTCTACCATGTTCCATCTATGCCACTTATTTGCCACTTAGCACATACTGTCCTTCAGGTGGCTCTTGGGTTGAAGGGTAAATAATTCTTTTAACTTTTGATGATGATAATGATGATGATGATGATGATGACAATATGTGCCTTGCTTCATCGGCCAGACCGAAGGTCCAGAGGACAGCTGTTACATAGTGCACTTCAGGACCCCCTCCACAACTAATAGAATAGATTCCAAGGTTGAACAGATCCTGAGTCTTTGATAGGAGACTGGGAGCTTCTTGAAGGCAGGAGATAAGCGTTTATGAGTATGCACCTATCTCTAGAAACAAGCACTCTCCTTGGATAGAGTAGACAAGTGTCTACCAAATGCTGAATAAAAAACACAAAGGGTTTGGAATGAACATTTACTGTGATTTAATTGTGACATGGTCAGTGAGGCTGTCTAGAGGTCTGGGAAGTAGGAGAAGTCGGGGAACCAAGAAGCCAGGAAAGCTGCTTCTTTATAAAAAGGTTTTTCAGAGCAAAGAAGTTGGGGGCTCTTCCGCCTACTCCTGATACAAGAAGTCATCTGTTGCTGGGTGCAGTGGCTCACGCCGGTAATTCCAGCACTTTGGGAGGCTGAGCCGGGCAGCGAGCACTGGAGCTCTAAAAGGTTAATCAACTGTTCAAGACGATAAGGCTAGTTAGTGATAGGACCAGCCTTAAAACCTAAGTCTCTGACTCCCAGAGTTCGAGACCAGCCTGACCAATATGGTGAAACCCTGCCTTTACTAAAAATACAAAAATTAGCCAGGCATGGTGGCTTTCGCCTGTAGTACCAGCTACTTCGGAGGCTAAGACAGGAGAATTGCTTGAACCCAGGAGGCGGAGGTTGTAGTGAGCTGAGATCGTGCCACTGCACTCCAGTCTGGGCAACAGAGCAAGACTCTGTCTCAAAAAAATAATAATAATAAAAAAAAATTAAAAGAAAGAAAAGAAGAGAAGAGAAGAGAAGAAAAGAAAAGAAAAGAAAAGAAAAGAAAAGAAAAGAAAAGAAAAGAAAAGGAAAGAAAAGAAAAGAAAAAAGAAAAGAAAAGAAAAGAAAAGAACCCATCTGGGCCTAATTAAAGCTTTGTACACATGACCTGGGTGCATGTCAATGCTGGGTGGGACTGACCACCCCCTTGAGTGAAGGCAAAGTCTAACCTCTCCGCATGGACAATAGTCCTTTGTGAGTTGTATGCATTTTTAAAGATCCCAATGGGTGACTGGAATGCAAATTCCATGGTATGTCATGAGTTAATGTTGTAGTTTTTACCATTGATTTAGTGCTAAAGAAACACTCCAGATCCAATTTTTGGACAACATTGTGGGGTCCTCTGCACCAAGAATGATCAAGTTTTGGAGGTGAGAGCCAAGTGGGAAGATTCAGGAGCAATTTAGAAACATTTGCAATAGAAGCATATAGTAAAATAACTAATCTTTCTCTTGCTGAGTTCTATGTCATGTTGGAAGATAACCAAATACCCCAAAAGAATAAATAATAAATAATTACTCAGTATGGAATAGGTGACTGATGATAATAACAAACTTTTAATAAACTCTCACGTGTGCCAGGTGCATCATATAAATCTTGTTTATTTCTCACTTTTTTTTGTGAGTAGACACAGTAGTTCCATTTCGAAAGTATGGGTTCTGAGGCTCAGTGAGGTTACGTCATTTGCTCAAGACCACACAGTTAGAAAGTGATGAAGATGAGACCTGAACTCCTCTCTCTCTCTCTCTCATCCCAGTGCTTATGGACTCTTCCCCACGGCCTTCATCACCTGTGGCTCAGTCACATTTCAGAGAGGGGGTCACTGATGTGTTGTTACTGTCACACAGCATGAACAGGGCTGACACACTCCGCATCCACCTCACTTCTTGCTCACTCACACTTCAGTGCCCTGCCAAATAGGGAAACCATCCCGGGCTCATACTGCTAGAGGAACCATTAGGGCATATGCACATCGAGTCTTCTTGTTTTACAGATTAGTGCACTGGAACTCTAAAAGGTTAATCAACTGTTCAAGACTATAAGGCTAGTTAGTGATAGGACCAGCCTTAAAACCTAAGTCTCTGACTCCCAGTTCAGTGCCATTTTTATTGAATCATGGGATCTGGGAATAGAACAGAGGTCGAGAAGTGGAGGTGTGGAGGTGTCTGTCTTTTGGGCATGTCGTTAGATGGACAAGGCTGTACCTAAAAGGTCCAGAGATATTTTACTAATATGTTGTCCACAGGAGCATGTGGGCTCTGTGCCAATCTCATCCTCCCAGCAGCAGATGGGGGAGGTTCTGGCACAGACATCCAGTCAGTACACAGCATGTTGCATCCCCACAGCCTTAACAAAGCTATGGTATTAGGGACTTGTAATCAATGCATGAGAATGGGCAGAGCAGGTGGAGACTTTCTTCCTTGATTTTTGGAAATCCACAATTTCAGCTTAATTTCTAATAGATAGTGAGTGTAAGGAAACTGACAACAGGGTCATCAGCTATTCTGTTAGTAATACTTGAGGCCATAGCACTTCAATATGACTAGAACCAGCTGTCCAATGCACAGAGCGACCTCTGGCCCCATCCTTGGAGAAATGTAATTCTCTTCATGCCTCTTTCTGTCCATGGGGAGCTAGAAGCCAGACCTGCCAGAATCATCAGGAGGCTTCCGAATGACAATGCTCAAATAAACAGAGATTATGCATTGTCAGAAATGTAATCCACAACTCTTCTCATCTGTTTCATTGTGTTTGCATTGTTTAAGTTACCTCTCCAGGAAGAAATGAGACAGTTGGGGGACTTGCACCTATCGACGAATTTATCTTCTTCATCTAAAATGCCAGAGGAGAAATTAAAATGTGGTGACTTCAGAGGTCTTCTAGTTTTGTGACTTCTAGCCCATGATATGTGTATACATGTCTCTTCTCAACACATATAACCAAACATGGCTTAGCCATGTGTATTTCTATATGAGCAAAGATAGCTTTTCTGCAGGCCACTTCCCAGCCTTTGATGACACTTCCATAGGGAGGGCACAGACCCAAGTGTGCTAATCTGCTCATTTCACCCCCTCTCCCAGAACTCTCTAGTGGCCTTCCGCCAATTGTAATAATATCTGTAATCCTTGCCGAGAGCTTTAAGGCCTTCCATGAACTAGCTAAGCCCTGCTTACCTCATCTTTCCCACCCTTGCATCACTAGCTTACTGTGCTTCAGTCACAATGGACTCTTTGCTGTTCTTCTTACCCAGTAGTTTACAATCTTAGTTACTTGTACTATAGAATCACCTGGTGATTTACACATTACACATACACAGATACACACACACACACCCCACACACACAGAGGAGAGATGTTAATTTAACCGATCTAGGGTGAGGTTTGGCCCTGGAGTGTTTCTGAGGGTTTCCAGGGTCATTATGATGTTGAGCCAGGGTTGAGTTTTCAGGCTCTTGCACTTGCTGTTCTCTCCGCCCAGAACGCTCTTTTCTGGGATGCCTGCCTGCTCCCTCCCTAACTTCATGCAGGTCATGACATGGCTCAGAAAGGCCTTTCCTGGCTAGACTTTCCAAATCAGCTTGTGTTCCTCTCCTCTAGCAAGGTCTATCCTCTGGACCTAGTTTATCTTTGTAGCATCATCTCTAACCAGCATTTTATTCTACATTTGTTACTCAATTATTGTGTATCTCTCTTCTCCTACCCCAGTCCCATTCCACTTCAGTGGAAACTCCAGAAGTACAGGGATTTGTCTTGTTTTAATCAGTGCTCTATCCCCACAGTGCCTGACACATTGTAGGGGCTCAAAAAGTACCTGTTGCTCAAAGCAATGCATGAGTGTCTCTATATCAGGGAGCTCTGCTTTGTGTTTCTAGCCCTGGAGATGGGCTTGCTTCGAGCCATTCCCACTTCCTCACACAACTGTCAAGTTTGGATGCTCAGCCAATGACCCCCCATGTACTTCTGAAGGTTCTTTCTTTGCAGGTACTGACCAAGAGCTGACCCTGGACTCCTTCGCTCATCCCAGAAGGCACGGAGGAAAGGATGGAGATGTTAATGTAATAAATAACCATCCAGGCACCGTGGCAGAACTGTGCAAGGCACTAGGCAGACAGGCATGACCTGAGTGTCTTCTGGCTGAGACTGGCTCCTTTGGAAAACAGAAGGCCTCAGAAGTGAAGAAGCAAGAATTGGACTGCTAAACAGACCCTATGGTGAGCGTGCAGATTGGTCCTAAACCATATTCTAATCACTGCAGTGTTATGCCTATTTTTAACTTTCCTTCAGTTGGAAGGTTCCAACTCTAACATAGTTATAGGCTGTGTTTCTTCTCCTCTAATGTCAGTCTAGTTTTCATCCTGGTGCATTCAGGAGGCCCCAGTCTGGCCATTTCAGTTAAGTTCCTTTGCGTGACCAGGACCACCCCTGCCGTTAAAGAGCTCTCTGCAAGGGACAACACCTTTCATGCACTCCCAGCCTCAGCCCCATGTGGAAAAGTTCTAGACAAGTTTGGGAGATGGTAACAGCCCTTGAGACTCATTCAATTTATTGATTTGGAAAAGGACAGACTAAAACTCATTTTGACTGGGATTTCTATAAAATATTGGTGAAACAGTTATTGAAGAAGTTAGGGCTAATTGGTATCTTTGGAGGCAGACATCCTAATGCCACTAGGCTGTGGAAGATTACTCTAGAATGTGGACTTGGTCATTCAACAAACACTTTCTGAGCACTGGCTGTTTACTAGAGCAAATTGGTCATCCATGTGCAGGGCACTTCCCTATTTCTAGCTCAGGAAACTCAAACTCTGGCTGTGCCTAATCACTTGAGATCCTTTCTCAACATATAAGGCTCAGATATTTCAATTCACAGATTCAAAATGGAACTGGACACATGCTGTATGACTCCATGTATAGGAAATGTCCAGGATAGGCAAATCCATAGAAACAGAAAGTAGATTAGTGGTATTCTGGGGCTGAGGAGAGAGGGAATGGAAATGATGCTAAGGGGTATGAGTTTCTTTTGGGCAGTTGAAAGTTTCTGGAATTAAATAGTGGAGATGGTTGCACAACTTTGTAATACAGTAAAAACCACTGAATTGAACACTTTTAAGAGTGAATTTTGCAGTATGTGAATTATATCTCAAGACAAGATACTATGGGAACATTAAACTTCAAAAATAAAGAAGCAGAACTAGATATCTGGATTATTTCTTAAAAATTCACAGTTGAGAAGCGTGGCTTGGGCTAAGAACCACTGTTGTTACTTCTGAAGTCAACACCTGGCTTCTCTGAGAGGAGAGACTGCATTAAGGATTGAGCCATGGGCAGCAGGTAAGAATGTGGTTTACATACATCTTCAACAAAAGGAGCCTTGAGTTTCCAGGCTGAGGTTCAGAGGCTTCTGCTGTCAGGTATCACCAGCCTTCCCCTCTGCTAGGCACATAAGGAAAGCCAAATTCAGACACAGCTTTGCACAAAGTCAGGTGCCCTCTTCTTATGTACCCTGAGAAGGGGTATTGCTTCCAACAACAGGGCTCACAACCTGAAGACCCTGATAGAATTTCTACATCGATTACCTCCCACTGTCCCCCAGGCAGGTTTCCCTCTTGAGTGCAGGGTAGGTAGTAATTAATTAGAAGTGGGCTCCCTGGATAATTTAGATAAATGAGAAAGTAGCAGTTGGGGGTCTGGCCTTGCATGGAACAAGCCCTAGAGGGAGCAGTGAGCCAGTTGCCCATGGGGAAGGGCCCGAACTGCAGGGCAGAGAGCATCACGGCCCCTGGCAGTGCTGGATGCATGGAAATGAGCCAACCAGATGGGGGCCTATGACCCTAGAGACCCCCAGCAGCACTCTTCCTCCTCTGAATTCAGTGCACTGTGCAAACCAACAAGGAAATTAATCACCCAGAGACCAGAGACTGAGTGCAGAAGGGCATCAGGCAAAACATCTTGGTGCCCTAAATGGGAATTCAGCTCTCTGGCACCATGTAGGTTAATGAGATGAAGTGTGAAGCCTCCTGCTTCCTGGAAAGTTCTCTGTGTGTAAATGACTGCAGTCAGGCAGTTCCAAAGGGGCCAAGGGAAATGAGGAGAGTGGAAGGGGGTTGGATGGTTCCTGAGATTCCAGGAGATGTCACTGTGGAAGAACCATGATACAGGAATGTCATTTAACTGAGAGCATGGAAACCAACTTAGGGAGAAGCAGCATCATGCGGCCCAATAACCACACTCAACAAACCTCTTCTGCTCTGAGTTTTAAAGAAAATTAGATCTCTGTCTCTTCTCTAATCACTGTGAGAGAACTCTCTGGCAATCACTCCATAGTGAAAGGGAATAGCCACGTATCACTCTTTTGTGCCACTCAAAACAACCACAAAGAAAGCTCTTCCTCAGGTGATCACACTTGGTCTGTCACCGATTCCCATCAAGACCCTCCTCTCCATCAAGCCATTCTCACTCCTGGCCCCAAGCGTGAATGTGAATAGCACACTGTGTTTGAAAGCAAACTTTTCCTAGGCTCTTGTCTACCAGCCTGATGCCAAGGTCAGCCCTCTTCATTGTCTGGTGCAGGAGGCTTGTGTGTGCCTTGAAAAGCCTCCCTGGCCAGCAAGAACTGCCAGCAATCTCCACTTCTGAACTTGGAAGCTTCAGTCACCGAGAACCCTTGTGGAGGCACTTAGCACATGCTGCCTTGCTGAGCTGTCCACCTAATTCATGTTCTGAGCCTGTCCCTCCAGCTTGTTGGTAAGAGCCTGCAGGACAAATCACACGATTTATCATGATCGTGGGTGGAGGCATGATGAGTGGAAGCTTTGGAGCAGTCCAACCTGGCCTCCAATCCCAGCTCTGGCCTTATTAACTGTACCTCTCTGAGCAGACTGCAGAATTTCTCTAAGCTTCTGCTTTAACTTCCTGCAACACACTCAAGCTCCACACACCTCCATGCATGGCCTCCAGAGCACACACCACTGCATAAGACAGTACAAAGCAGGACGTATGCCTCTCTAGTTGAAGTCAGAGCAGTGCAGTAGGATTTTAATACTGTGTGTGTGTGTGTGTGTGTCTGTGTGTGTGTGTTTGTGTGTGTGTGTATGTCTGTGTGTGTGTGTGTGTGTGTGTGAGAGAGAGAGAGAGAAGGTGGGAGGAGAGACCCAGGAGAGAGAAGGAGGAGTTACACGGGGGAAGGGGGCTGATATTCCTCACAGCACTTGCACAAACTATAAATCAAACAGCACACAGCTGCTGATATCAGATATATTCTCCTTTTGCACTACATCAAAAAGCTTTAATTAACAACCAATTTATTTGAGGGAGAAAATACATTCCCTCATCCCAAATAACTGTATTATAAGGCAAAGAATAGACCCCATTTTCCATACACACGTAAAAAAAAATGACAGGAGTGAAAATTGAGCCTTTGGTAAAAAGATAAATAAAAATCTGGATCAAAGACAAAAAGAGTTTGTGAACCTGAGAGGGCAACTTGGCCCAAATGGAAATCTAATTTGTGGAAAATAACATCCTCTGTCTGTCTGTCGGGAGGACACTCTGATAAAGATGCCTGTGGAGATGAATTATGGTGGTTTGGTCCTGGATTTATAGAAAATAGTCAGCGCAGATGCACTGAGACCCTCCCAAGCCCGACTGTGTGCCCAGCCTCACATGAGAAACTGATGGATAAACCATGAATCACCTTCCCCGCTCCCGGGAAGCTGTACTCCCTATTGCCTCCATCTGCCTGCACTTCAAGGGTGGCCCCTTTGACTGGAGGGGCATGTGACCCACCAAGAGCCACCTGGGAGGGGTGCATGACCACTGCAGGGACCCTGAGGACTGCGGCTGGCCTGGATGGGCAGGGCTTTCAAGCAGGACCTGAGAAATGGGTGTCAGGAGAACTCTGCTCAGCCACTAACTTCACCTGGCTCTCTGGAGGAGCAACTGAGGAGACTCGGTTTTCCCACCTGTGAAAGGAGAGAGGCTGCACGTTCACACAAGTCCTTTGAGGGCAGTGGGTCATCTGGGGAGCAGCAGGAACTCCCCAGCCGATGGTTGCCAGAAGCCAAAAATCTAGCAGGGGTGTGGTGTGCATGAGTATGTAGGTGAGAAATCTCTTTATGTTCAAATGTTGGCAAATTTTGGTAAAACACTGGGAGGGTGAAAGGAGACATGTTTGTGGGATGACTGTGGCCCTCAGGCCCTCAGTGTGAGGCCTCTGTTCAAGTTGCGGCCAGAGGTGCTATGCCCCTCTTACAGTGTGGCTGCCTGGGGAGCTGTCCGCTTGTCATCCTCCTTCCCACGTCCCTCCACTACAGCTACTGCTTTTGAGTAAAAGAGTGGACAGGCTACAAAAGGCCTGGCTCACTAGGGCCCGCATGGCATAGGAGCAGCTCTGGGCTGAGTGACCTGGCTGCTATCGGTCTCTTTGGTTGACCAGCTGTCTGACCCTGGCTTTCTGTCTGACCCTAGCTTTCCTCATGTGTAGAATGAAGGGGCAGCCCCAAGAGTCCTCCCAGGTCTCTGACAGCTCAAGGGTCATGGCTGATGACCTCAGCATCTTCCAGTGGTTGTGACTAAACAGCAGTGGAAATCTATGTGAGGGATGAGGGCTGCATCTGTAACAGTTGGCTCCTCAGATGGAAATCGAGGGCGATAGGTAAGCAGGGTGTCCAAATGGAAGTCCACCCACAAAACTAGAAAAGTGTGTATTGTGTGGTCCCTCGTTTCAGCTTCCTCCCACACACCTCCTGTCTCTGCCACCCTTGGGTCTAACCTTCACAATCCATGCATTCATTGGTAGGCTGTAGCGGGTTCCCTTTTGGAAATCTGTAGACCGTGCAGGACTCCCAACCAAAACCAGTTGACTCATACATGATGAAGTTGCCCATTCCCTGTGGGGCACTGCAGGATATTCTTTGGGAAAGGCACCAGATTGATGCCCTTCAGATTCTACGCCCAGTGTAGTCACCTGTTCCACCTTGTAGTAACGCTGTCCCCAGGGAGTAGGGCTGGGAAGAGTGAAGCTATAGGGCTTTCCTGTTTCAATAAAAATTGACAATTTACTGTAATTTGGTTGTGATTTAACAATGCTTTTAAAAGAGGAAGTAAATGGCTCATAAAGTCTGGTGACCTATTTGCTCCTGTGTGCTTCACCGGGCCCTCCCCCTGAGCTGGCGCCCTTCACGTATCCCAGCCCTCCTGGCGAAAGGCTAGAGATGAGCCTGGGGCAAGCACAGGAAGCCTGATGCCCACCGTCTGAGTGGCAACCTGCAATGTGCCTCATTTCTCCCTCTGTCTTTCTCAGTGCCTCCTGGACACTCTTTTCCCATTTCCTACTTCCTTGCTCTTTTCTTTCCTTTTCTTTTTACTGAACAATAAAAGTTGAATGGCAATGCAAATCTCAGTCTCTTCTTAAAAACCCCAGCCAGGGAGGCAGCATGTCACCCATATTTATGAGCTTTAAATGGCTTTTATCAAAGTGAGGTCGCACTAAATCACGCCCAAGCTGTCATAAATACAAATGACTCGACATAGGCTGCAACAAGCCTTCGGGGAAAATTATATGATGTGCTGCGGCAGTTATGGTATATCACACAGGGAGCTCATATATTTCCACTGGCAAGGTAATCTGATCCTTCAGAGAACTCTAATAGGTGCAAAGAGGCGGTAAGTCAGAGAGAATCACAAAAGGGGTGAGACGGTCACATGCCTAAGGAACGAGGGGCCCTTCCTTGGAGGCTGATGAGCCAGCTTAATCATAGGAAGAAGGTAATTGATGGGATCTTAAATATTTCATGGGGATTTCCTTATTTAGAGTCAATCAATTAATTATGAGACTAGTTGATGAGGCACTGAACTAGCAGACTTGTAGCTCGGATACTACATGGAGTCACATGACTTTGGCTATGGATGGTTTTCAAGTAAGTCCACAAATTCTTTGGTACTCTTCCTCTCAAAAGATGGAGCCTAATCCCTCTCCCCTTGAGTGTGGCTGGCTTTAGTGACTCATGTCTAGTGAATAGATTGTGGTGAAAGTGAGGGGTGTGATTTCCAAGGCAAGGTCATAAAGGCATCATGACTTTCTCCGTGGATCACTCACTCTAAAAAAAAGCCAGCTGCCTTGTTGTGAGAACCCAACAGCTCCATGGAGAGTCCATGTGCTGAAGAACTGGAGGCCTCCTGCCAAGAGCCAGGAGGAACTTGCCAGTGTGTGAATGAGCCACCCTGGAAAGGGATCCCATAGACCTATCACACAATCAGATGACTACAGCCATGGCCAACATCTTCCTTGACTGCAACCTCATGAGACCGTGAGCCACAGTGACCTAGCTAGGCTGCTCCTAGATTCTTAACCCACAGAATACCTGAGAAGTAATAAATGCTTATCATTTTAAGCTACTAAGTTTTGGGGTAATGTTAATGCAGCAATAGATAGCTAATACAAGGTGATTAACTTAAACTCTCTAGGTATCAGTTTCCTTACTTTCATGTTAAGGATGGACAAGTCATAAGTTTCCAACCCTGGCTACATATTAGAATCACTTAGAAGCTATTAAAAGCATTTAATACTCAGGACCTATTCCAGACCAACTGAAAGTGAGTCCCTGGGCATGGAGAGGCCCCAGCACTGACATTTCTAAAAAGCTCTCCAGGTGATTCTAAATGTACTGCCAGAATTGAGTACCAATGAACTAGATAGGTTTTTTGTGTTCTAAAATACTTCTTACAATTTTACAAAACCCTTGGCAGTTTCAGGAACTGGGAACGTGCGAGTTGGACTATTTCTTCATTCCCATCTCCCTCTCATTACTCCAGATGCCTGGACACTGTCCAGGAGAGTCAAAGACAGTTCCTTTACTCCAGCTGGTGAAACCTGGCCCAAGACAAAAAGTGTATTTTAAGATGTAAAATGTCATTACAATAAGGATGAATCTTGGGAAATAGGAAAACAGCCCAGACCTGAGGTGAGCTGGCAATTGATCAATTCCCTTATCCCACTGCATGAAGAGAGTTAAAAGTGGGCCATGCTTGGCTTAGCAGAGTCCTTTTGCAAAAGAGGTGTGTTATGCTACTAAGCATGAGCCCCATGCAGAGGTAGCACCATGTCACTGCTGGGATCTAGCAAGGGTATTCATGCTGGTGAATTTGAGCCAAAAGGCAGGCTGGCTCATTGGCTGTGAGAAACTAAACAAGTCAGTTCATGTCTCCAACTCAGGGTCCACATCTGTTAAAGATGGAAATTATATATTTGCCATGTTGACCTTGCCAAATGGAGGAATGAGACAATAAAGGTTGTAAGCCTCATAAAGAGAAGTGTACACATGTCAGGGTGCAGGGTGCTCTGTCCCTAAACCACGAACAGCCATGGAGAGAATTCGACCATGCACAGGTCTCTTATGGGAAAACAGTAAACACTAAATGCATAAGTAAAATAAAATAAAAAGCAATATGGATCAAGCGGACAACTTTTTCTCAGAGTGACCTCCTTCTCATGTTTTCCTGCTCCTGCTGCAATCAAAAATTACATATAAATATAATTGTTCTCCACCTGCTCTTCCTAAGGAGGTGCAATCACATCCCTCTGTGCTATTAATGGGCATTCAGCAAACATCAAGTCTGAGCCCTCCCTTATCTGTCCATCTACTCATTCCACAAGTGTTTATCCTGTGTGTACGGTACACAGGTACCCTTAAAACCCATAAGGGGAAGGAGAATGCTTATCCCATCTATCTTTCAACTCAGACCTCCACTTATCTGGATGCCCCTGTTTGGTCCTCTACCTGTTGTTACGCTGTTATAGCCTAAGTACTCTGGACACTTTGTAATACTGCACATTTGCCTCAACCTTGGTGTTATTTCCAGTGCTGGCTACTCATTCTGCACAGTATACAACTGGACTGCCAAGAGAATGGAAGATTCATAGCAGAGCGCACGTCCCATGGTTCTCCATTACATCTGTAATAACAGCTGAGAGTCCGGGAGATGCTCAAAGAGCCAGTGTGGGCTAAGGGCAGCCCCGCAGCAGCAGCAGCGGCAGCAGCAACACCCAGGTTTGCCAAGCATGTTGACTCATTCTTCTTCCTTCCCCATTCACACACCAGGCTGCCCATTCCCTGGGGTGACGGAAGTGGAGAGACAGATTAGACTTTCTATTTTGGCAGAATGTCTGCTGCTTCCCTGGTGGCCTCTTCACCCTGATCCCACCAAGGAGCACAATTTCTGGGGTTCACCTACACTCGTAAACTGTTTAAGATGCTGCCAGCTGAGCATTTCAGGCCCTCCAGAAGCAGTGCTTCCCAGCTCTCTCATCTGTCTACCCTGTAATACTTAATTCTTTGCAAAGAAGCAATGAGAAGGCTGGGTTCTTTTTTTTTTTGTAAGATATTAAGAGAATCATTCATTGCTGAGAAGTCACATCAGGGTCTCATCCTTCAAACCGACAGCTGAGTGTGTATCAGCCTGAGAGAGAGCCTGATTATTAGTTTTAAAGAGCTTATTTCATTCTCTTAAAAATGGGATCAGTTCATCTTTGTCACATCTGTCTCTGCGTGGCTCCTGCATGCCACAACAACTGTCAGCTCCAGGCATTATGTTATTAAGGTGTAGTGTGGGGTGGGGGCTGTGGCGGGGGGGGTCATTCTGGGTATTCCTGTTTTCCGAAAAAGTGAGCAATGAGATTCAGAACATAAGTAATTAAAAGGGTTGATTTGCTTATGTGCATTCAGGAAAGCTGAGAAGACAGTTTCCATCCAGCCTACCCCACACCCCATTGGTTGGAGAAGAGATGAGCTGGGGCTGCAGCACTCTTCTCTAAGCAGCTCTAAGCAGGGCCTTGGAGTAAACCACCCTAGTAAGGAATGCTGTAAACGATACACCTGTCATAAGCATTTGTCACCTTCACTCCCCAAGGGCTGCCTAGCTTTGGCCAGGTGACAGATGTACAACTGCAGCAGGGGACCCAGATGTTCCCAGTATCTGGATAAAGAGCCTCTTCATGGTGTCCCAGCTCCTTCCCATTCTGTCATGAATGAAAGTAAGGGCTAAGCTAAAGTATCAGATCAGAAAAAGGGTAGAATCTTCCGCTGCTCTGGCATATATTGAAGGCTGTCATTCATATCCATAAGAAGACACTGTACAGGGTCTGAAGCGAATGCAACTCAATACTAAACATCAATACAAAAGGAGTAGATAAGCAGTGAGAGACTCCTACTCTGAAATACAGGATGGATAACATGGAGTAGATAATAAAATGCTAAACTGAATATAGCTTGGTGTCAAATGTGGCTCACAAAATGTTTTAGAAATGACTGAAGAAGCAAAAGGGCAGAGCCAGGCATGGGACTTAGAAGAATCCTTAATCCTGGGAGATCTTCATTACAGAAAGGAGGAGGGAGAGTCCACCAAGCATGGGTCAGCAAGAGAAAACAAGCCACAGTGGGAATGAGCCCTAAGAATTGTGGAAACATGGCCCACCCAGCCAGTTCAAGAGAATGGTAGGCAATTCAGCTGAATTCCTCTAGTGTGACTAGAGGAGATTTGTTTGCATATGTCTCTGTATACACCCACGGCTGTAGGGCAGATAATCTGAAATGACAGATAATCAAAACATCCTTTAGTATATATCTATGCCCTGGAATTGATATGGATGGGTCAGAAAATGTAAAGCTTGCAGCACTTTCCAAGAAATAATGAAACGCCTCTAAAGACCTGAGTCAGGAAGAGCTGGGCAGCTGCCATGCTCATCCTAGAAATGCGTGTGTCCCTCCCAGCTCCTTCCTGCAGCAAATGGACCGCATCGCCTCTCAGGCTGAGGCAAAACACCTGCATTTTCCAGTGTGCTGAGGCTGGGCCTTTCTCCCACCCCACCCATGTGATGCAAAGACAGCACTTACGTGATGACTATGTACAAGGACACATACTCTTAGTTTTTGCAGGACTAGAACATTCAATAGACCTGTATCCATGATCAAATAAAAACTATTTCATTAAATTTATTTTAATGCATTTAACATACTTAATACATTTATAAAGGTATTTAAATAAATGATTTAGAAAGAACAAGACTTGCTAGAGATGAAACCACAATGTTGATTATTTACCAGCAAATAACTGAGTGTTGATACAGGGACCAGCCTCCTCCAGGAAGCCTGACTGACCCTCTTCCAGCCAGAATGAAGCATTCTTGCTCTATCCTCCGTTAACACTTTCTATTTGCCTTATATGGACAGTGTCAGCTGAAAAAAAGGAGTGCATAGCAAAGACTGCGCGCCTTGAACAGGGACCCGTATCCTTGGCTCTTACGTGGTAGGGTGACCACCAGCACTGCTGGTTATCAAGATGTCAAACAAAGTCCTTAGCCCATGGAGCAGAGCCCTTCCTGCCCTTTGCAATCCTTTGTGGGGGCTGGAGAGTACAAAGAACTCAAAACATTAGCATGAAAAATTTCTTAAAGAAGAAGTGGAAAGAAGTGGAGATAAAATCATGGCCCCATACAGTTGCAAAGAAAAAAAAAATGGGAATGTAAGTGATGGGGCCCCAGAACGGCAGTGGCTCAAACAGAAACACAACAAGAAGTCCTTGTTCCTCACAGGCTGGAACATGACCAGAGAAGCTGCTAAGAACAGATCACAGCAAAACCAAACTGTTACTGGAGCTGGAAGAACCAAGGACAAACACCTGTCCCATACTGCCTCAGTCAGTCCTTTTTCTCGGCTGCCAAATAGACAATTATATACCTGTGTAAGCCTAGAATTTCCCAGACTAATATCGAGAAGCATCAAAAACCATGACGAAGAATTAATTTGAAAAAGTGGGCAAGCCATGGTTGTCCAGAAACTTCACAGCATTCTTCTAGACTAGGGAAGAATCAGAACTCAGAATCCTAAGGAAAGAGCGGAATGGAGTGGAGTGGCCCCTGGACGCTGCAGCTCTGAGCTCTAGCACTAGCTTGGCCTGGCTGGGCCTAAGGGCACTTCCAGTTTTTCCATTCTATGGTTTTAACAATCTGACATTTTTTCTTGGGCAGCAATAACGTTGAACCAGAGGTATGCAAGACAGAACCTAACTGGGGAAAAGGCATGAGACTAATAAAATGAAGGCAGCGGGGAAAGAAAAGAAAAGAATGGAAATTTGAGTGCAGCGTGTGTATAAAAAGCTGATATGCAATTCAGTGTGTGTGGATCAAACTTTTCTGATTTGCTTGGTGGTAGAAACCAAATTGGAACTATGGAAAGCATGTAAATATAATTTACAATAAAAAAAAAAGCTTATAGAGATTAAGGAAATGATGTTTCTGAATGCACTTTGAAAAGTTCAAAGTATCATTCCAATGGACAGGATCGTCGTCCGTGGCCAAATGCTTCACGTGAGTAGTTGCTGGATCAGAAGGCCAGGCAGGCTCCCCTGGCTGCAGAAAGAGGCCTTAATTCCAAGAAAGCTCCAGGACAGACTGCCTTTCTTCTTGAATAGGACTTGAATTTTCATTCTTAGACATTCTTACTCTAGGAGTTTTTGCCCTCAGGCCTTCTTTTGAAAATGCAAATGCTTCTAGGAAGTCTGCCACATTTAACTAATTCATTCCTAGGTGCAGAGAACAGGTTGCCAAGTGGACACAGAGTTGGTCTGGAAGTCACAGCTTTGCTCCGGCTTGGCTGTGTGAACTTTACAAACAAACCACTTGACCTTCAGGGGCTTCAGCATCTTCCTATGGGAAAGAAATGTTGAGCAGCCAGACAAGGTGGATCCCTAAACTCTAAAATGAGACTCTTGGATGTATGAAATACAGGGTTGCCAGATAAAATACAAGACAATCATTAAATTTGAATTTAAAATACTCACCAGTTCTTTTTTAGAAGTATTCATGGGACCAAAAAAGTATTAGTTGGAGTCCTGTGTTTTTTACCTGCTAAACTTTTGCTTAAATCTTAATCAGACGAGCTTTTATCTGGAGAGAGATTTCAGGATGAGCACAGGCAGGGAATGGGAAAAAGCTGAGGGCAGGGAGCAAAGAGGACACAGTAGAGAGACTGTCAAACACGACGCTGCCTCCTTCACAATCCTTTGAGGGCTGGCTTAGTGGGATGATATTGATAAAATGCACCTCACCCAAGGGACTCTTCGAGATGCAAGAGCTGCAGAGCCCCTCCCTTGCAGGGCAGTGACCCCAGGGAGAGCTGTCCTGAGCACTGCATGGCTACTCCTCTGCGACCTGACCCTGTGCCTGCTTCTCCCAACCCAGGGACCTTCCTAAAACATGACTTCCATTACCTCCCCTCATCCTTAATACTCTTCAATGGCTCCCTCTAGCTGCTCTGTAAAATCCAAGCTCCCTAGAAACTCCAAGAAGGCCAATGGGCTCTGAAATAGATCCCCTCCCCAGCCTAGTCTCCTGCCTCTCCCACCTCATACTTCATAAGCCAGCCATACCCTTTCCTCCTTCCTCTGCTTAGAAAACTGTTCCTGTTTCCAAGTACCTACAACTGCAACCTTTCCAGAGAACTGCCCTTGTCTCCTCTCTCCCTCCTTTCGATTTAACTCATATCCTTTCTTGTCGCTACCATGTTCATGTGGGCCTATGTTGAACAAAGGTATCTGGTTGTAATTTTAGTTTATGTCTTGCCCCTATCGGTCACTTTCTACACAACTCCTTGAGGGCAAGTAATTCCACCTTAATTCATTTCTGGATCCCTAGTCCTTGCCACATCTCCTGGCATTTGATGAGTGTACAGTAATTATTTGATTGACTAATCATTATATTTACTGGTCCCTGCTGATCGAGGACATTTGGAGAACAATTGATTGGTCCCTTCTTCTGCTCTGTGCCTCTTCTATAGCTTCCAGGGGTCACAAATCATCTCTGGGATTAGCCACCTTCTACCCATCCACATACACTCTTCCTGCTTGACAAACACTCAGGAAGCCCTCCTTTGGACTCACAGCTCTGAATTGGCTATTACCATTTTATAATCTACACTGTCAGTCTAGTTCATACGTACTTAGCAATTACCCATACATTCCCAGGTGCCATGTCTTGACTTAGTCACTGTATTGTCATTCCCATAAAGAGGTATCTCATTAGTACTCTCTCTGTGCAAGGCTTAGCACCATGTTTTTGCTGAGGAATGAAGCCAGTAAATGAGGCAGGCCCCAGCTGTCTTGGGAGCTTCTGTGTTCAAGGTAAAACTGAAGGTAACCCATAGCATAGCTGAACCATCCTTGGAAATCTATATACAATGGATCCACACCCATTATCTCAAGCTAAATGAGAAGTTTAATGCCTTGCCTGAGTTTCTACAAATTTCTGAAGTCCAATTCTATGTTCTTATTTTTGATTTTCTATTCTGATGGAAATAAGATCTTCCCCCTTCCACAGACCTTCTTTTTCAGTTTTCCACTCTGCCCACTCCTGCATTAAAATTTTCAATCATTTCTTCTGCAGAACAATTTATTTTCTTTCATGCCATGCCTTGCAGGCCTCACCTTTTATACCCAAAACCAGGTATCTGTTTAGTAAAAGACCACACATTGTCCAAGAAGCAGAATCAAGGGCAAATTTTGTAATTTAAAAGATCCTTTATCTTTTCCCCTCTCCACTACAATAACTATTGCATGAATTGCTATGAGCCAGGGGAACTTGGAGTAAAAAGTGTAAAAAGTGGCCATTTCTGAGCCAGGAAATGCAGCATTTGCAGACCGTGTTCTCCGGGTTTAAGGAAGCTGACCCACCTTTGCATGTCCACTTTGTGGGCAGGAACCACTGGGCACACTTCTAGCTCTCCCCTCGAAGGCATTGCTCTCCATCTTGACCATTGTTTCCTGGGTTATAATTAATACTCAGCCCGATTTTTCTGCTACTTCTGGTCCAGTTCCCAGGCCCATGTAATGCAGGAAGGCCAAAAGACAGACATGGGCTTTGGTACCCACGCCTGTACTTCCCAGTCTTCCAGACTCTACACCCTCCTCCCACTCCCAGGGACTCTCCTCATTCTTCCAACCCTCTGGTCACAGCAAATCATCACACTCCTACTTCTCGGAACACTGGAGGAAAACCAAGCTCTGCTAGGCTCTCAGAAGCCTCTTTCTCCAGAAAGATCTTTCCACCTTAAACACAACTGCTGCTTCCAACATTCTAAAAGTAAACTTGAACATGTGTCAGAAATACCTGGAGAGCTGAGCCCCATCTCCAGCATAAATCAGAAGATCTCAGGTGAGGCCTGAGATTTTGTATTTCTATCAAACTCCAAGGTGATGGTGACATGTAAGTGCTAGCCTAGGCACTTAGTTTACATCATGCCCAGCTTGTGGGCTCTTAGACTTACTGTCCAGTATCTTACGTCCCTAATCAGAGCAGACACTTCCCATCCACCTCCACTGTCCCCAGTAAGACACAGTGGCACAGTAGCAGGTCTTGGACCCGGTAGTGATGGGTCTAGGGTGACACATCCACCTCCACTGTCCTCAGTAAGACACAGTGGCACAGTGGCAGGTCTTGGACCCAGTAGCGACGGGTCTAGGGTGACACATCCACCTTCACTGTCCCCAGTAAGACACAGTGGCACAGTGGCAGGTCTTGGACCCGGTAGTGACGGGTCTAGGGTGACACCGTGCTCTAAGGCGCAGCCCTGGCCTGCTGCAGGCATTTGTCCAATGTGATTAAAAATCGAATATGAAATGCTTCAGGGGCCAGAAGACTGGGAGAGCTGGGACCCGACTTGCAGAACAGCACGCATTTTGTGTAACTAGTCTAGATGGAGTAGGGTGTGAGCAGACAGCTGTTTCTCATTCAGGGACCAGCAGGGCCCAAGGAATGGGAAGCTAAGAACAGTGTTGCCCAGCCAGACTCCTGTAATGAGAACCTGGTGGGCACATCAGCCATGCTACTCAGAGGGGCAGGAAGAGATGAGGGAGGTTGGGGAGGGGGACCCAAAGGGCACTGAGTTTGGGGATGTCAGCTTTACCTAGCAAATATCCTGATGCTAAGTGAAAAGAATAACTATGGATATCTAGTTCTGCCATGACTAGTTTGCATCCTGGGATTTGGAGGAAACTCAGCCGGACCAAACAAAGGACTAGAGGGGCTTGCTCTGACTGCCGTGTTTCTCTGATGATGTGTTCCTGAGAGAGTGATCAGAGAGCCAGGGGCATCAGCCTTTCCTGAGCACATAGTGAACATGCAGATTCTCAGGCCCTGCCAGGTCTTCAGAATCAGAACCTCTGGGGGTAGCCCCGGGCTTGGCCTGGGACACTGCATGCTACAAAATCTCCCTGAATGATGGTTATGTTCACTGATGTTTGACCAGGGTAACTGGTCAGTGGCTTGAACCTGACCTGTGCTGGAAGCCTACACCCTTTTCAACTCCGTTTTCAAATTTATAAATGATGTGTAGCATCACCTGATGGGCCTGGCAGTCGAAAACCATAAAAAAGGGCTCATTCCTGTCTGCTGTATCCAAAGGCCGCCTGTTCTCCAGAGCCAAGGGAGGCATGTTGCTTCTCATTCTTTGCATTTTAAAAATCAACCAATTTAATAATCAACAAATATTTATTGCATACCAATTTTGTGTTTATCAGCCTGTCAGGAAAATGAAAAAATTATGAGTCATGATCCTTGACAGCCAGAGTGAAAACATGGCAGGATAAACACAACTCAGTCCCACACAAGGTCAAGGACACCCTGAGGCAGAAAGCACAGCAAGTGAATGGGAGGGCAGGGTCATGGGGGGATTTAAAATCTGTTACAATCAGTGTCACAATCACCTGAATAATATTGATTTTAATTCACGAAGTCTATATGCCTTGTGTAACCCAGAACTAATAGTAACAATAGCCTTCATTTATAGAATATGTATACGGCGCCAGACATGAAGAGTGTTCACCTTATATTACCTCACTTACTCCTCTTCATAACCTGAGGCGATAAGTACAATTATTCTTTAATTATAAATGAGGATTCTGATTCATTTGGCTCTTAACTATTTGTCCAAGTTCACACAGCTAGTAAGAGATGGAGTCAGAACATAGTATTTTCATTGTTAGTCTTATGTTTGAAAATCATGAATGCAATTAAATGCCAAACCTTAGCAAGATCATTGAAAGGCACAATGGTACCCCAAAGGAAGAAAAGGTCAGCGATGTTTTCAAGAGTTAGGAATAAACCTCATGGAAGAGATGGACTGTTGGAGGGGAAATTCTGAAACTTGCTGACCTTAGATATCCCTTAATCACATGTCTTGTTTTATACAGTATAGAGGCAGAAAAATCTCTGGGAATATCTAGGTAAAGTATTATGTCTAAAATAATTCATGAAAACAAGTCAAACTGAGCTCACTGTCCGTGCTACACTACTCCACGTCGGTTGAGGCCAACATAAGAACAGTTCATCATAGGCAATGTTCACAAACAGGTCTCTACTGGATTTACAAAATTTATAACTGCGCTTATTTGTCCTTTTTTTTTTTTAAAAAAAAAGAGGGTTGGGAATAAAAACAGAAAAGAAAAGACAGCTCTATACAAGGCCTTAAGCGCTCTGGGAAGTCACTGAGCAGAAAATTGAATTTAAGTTTCTGCAAATGATACATATTCCCCATCCTCCCAATGCTTTGTGGAACGATCCACTCCCTCTAGAAAGCAGTCACGAAACCAAGGAAACACTTCAAACTGGAGAAAACACAATGTACTGTTCTGTGAATCCAGACTTTTGGAATCAATTCAAATTCTCAACGTATAGGGTTTCTACCCCTCCCCTCCCCCAAATAGTACACAGTAACCTTCAGTCTTCGTGCAACAGAATGTTTAAAACTTGTGTGTGGTTTTCCTGTATTCACTGTTTACAGAGGATGAGAATAAAATTGTATTCTGGCCAAGGAAGCAGAACAGTATCCCTAGTAACTCTGCTCTCTGAGAGCTGTCCCACCCAGCCTCCATCTGATCAAATCCCAAAAGTTTGCACTGCACAATCAAATAAGCAGAAACACCCTTCGTATAGGCAAAAAAAGAGATGGGAAACTCTTCGGTGCAATTAGAGGACTTCCAAACATCTCCCCTACACATCTTCCCTTAGCCTGAAATTCTCCCCTCAGAGATGCCGCCAAGATTTTATAATAAAAGATGTGTAAAATTACCATCTGGAAAGCGCCTTTGAGATCTTCTAGGCCAGTCCTCAAATTGTATGGTTGAGTAAAATACCACCTTACATAAGGTCACTGTTTTGCATAAGAATTTAGTTTTTAAACTGCAGCAGTACTTCCCAAAGAGAATGTGTTCAGTAAAATGCTGGTCCTTTCTGACTTTGGGTCAAAATAAATGTCCCATGGTCAAATTAGTTTGGAAAATGCTGTGTGGATTACATCACCTCCTCTCTTCTCCCTTTTGTGGATTCTCAACGAAAATTAGTACATGATTAAAGATTCCAGTAAGTTCTACCATCAAGAACCCAATTATTTAGGCTTTTTCCCCCAAACTTATTTACTTACTTACATTTTTTACAATATAATTTTTACTAACATGCAGAGGAATGAGTGCCTCTGTGTAAGCCATTTGGAAAGTATGACATTATATCATAGTGTGTTCTCTTCTTTATGAGAAAAAAAACTCAAGGATAATATTTTATACTGATTCACATTCAGTTATTTAGAACTCATCAAGTCTCAGTTTCCCCGATAAGAAGGGTTAGGTAATGGTAAATCATTTGGATACTCAGAAGGATCTGAGACATGCAAAATATATTTTGACAACAATCTGGCCCTAAGCATGGCCAGATTTTATAAGTGGGACTGTGCCATGTCAAAGAGATTAAAGACAAGGACTCAATCAACTGACCACTTTGTCCCTATGTTGCAGAATTTCATCCTGATTTGAATTTTAGAACTCTTATATGCCCCAAACCACTACTTTCTACTATAAGGTTCCTTTCCCACATCTTTTATGAGCAAAATAGCAGGCACACAGTAGGTGCCTAATGATGAGTTGAGATTAAAAATGTCATGTCACCAAAACAGAACTGATCACGGATAGCCTTCTTTCCGCAAGATGGAAACCAGGATATAACTAGACTCAGGATTTCATTTTACTAATTTTTATTCATCTTAAGCAGTTTATTTTTTCAAAAAATGTTTAAATATTTTCAGTTGTTCAGCTGACTTACAAGTTTAAACAAACTCAGTTTAGATACACTTTATCAGCAAAATTTAGTCTTTTCAACAGAATTATACTTGACCAAAAAAAAATTATTCACAGGCGTAAATACAATAAGGCGGATCAGTAACATGTATATGATGTTCTGAGCTTGCACTCTTGAGAAAGGAGAAGGTGCACCGACAACCAAGCTTATAGTAACACCTTAACATCTAATCTGCAGATTCAGAAAACCCACATGGACCCAAACAGGGCTTGTAGTGGGAACCATTTCTCTTCCTTCTCTAAGTGGCTCCCACCATTAAATGGAGATTGGCCTTAGGGAGTTGGGATGGAAACTTTCACTATTTTTCACTCTTTTCCACTTATCCAGTAGATGTAACTGGAAAAATGTCTTGTCTTAGCATGAGCTACCTCACAAAATACCACAGACTGGGTGGCTAAAACAACAGAAATTTATTTTCTCCTAGTTTTAAAGGCTGGAAGGTCCAAGATCAAGATTATAGCACGGTGTAGTTGCTGGTGAGAGCTCTTTTCCTATCTTGCAGACAGCTGCCTTCTCCCTGTGTCCTCACATGGTGGAGAGAAAGCAAATGAGCTCTGTAGTGTCTCTTCTAATAAATGCACTAATCCTATCAGCTCAGGGTTCTACCCTTATAACCTTACTTAACCGCAATTACTTTTTCACTCTGAATACAGTCACATTGGGAGTTAGGGCTTCAGTGTATGCATTTGGGTGGAAGGGAACACAATTTTCTCCATAGCAGCCATGTAGATACAAAGTACAAGTCAGTGGAAGCTTCTTCTCTTTTTCTCTCTCCTTCCATCATCCACCCCCTTTCTGTCCAACCCTTCATATTATACAGCATAGGAAAAACAGTCAATGTTCAAGAAATAATTTTCAAAATAATTTAACACAGATTGGAACAGATAAAAAAAAAAAACTCATTCCCTCAGCTGCCCCTCAAATCACCATATTCAAAGAGACACCAAGTTCAGTAGTATCTGGATTTTCATCTACAACATTGAATAATGACTGATGGTTCAAGAACCACTGCCAGAGCTGTTAAGTCAGCACATGTGGCAGTTCACAGATCCTGAGTCCCTTTGTTTTCACTGCCATGTGACAAGGCCATGGATAACCTGTTCCACCACATTTCAACATAAGGGAACTTCCTAACTGGAGATCCCTGCGGCCCTGTCGAGAACAATCAGCTACATAAATTAGAGACCACTGTGCTGGTCTCTTTTTTTAAAACCAATGACTTGAAGACAACAAAGGGACATTTCAACCATAGTTTGAACAATGGCAATATTAAGTGCATAGTGTCACAAGAAGAACACTTTGATAAGTGAGTACACTTATGTGAATGTATAATAAAGTCAAGTTTGTGTTTTGCAAAGCTAGTCTCTTAATCTCTCTTGCTTTGGACAGGAGCGTGCCCACCCTTCTTAATTTCAGGTCATCAATAAAAGGTTCTGAGCATGACTAGGTTTGAATAGGCACTGTCTGCCATTTCGCTTCTCTTACTTTTCTTCATTTCCAACCTAGGGAACTATAGGGAAAGTGTGTGTACCCATGACAGAGCTGGTTCAAGGCTTAACAGGGTCAACAAATGTGGCATGTGCAGATTGTACAATGCTAAACCTGTGCCATTTTCAGAGACTATATTTTGACTATAATGCTTTGGTCTCCTAATGTTTCTATAAATTACGCAGTTTCTCTTTTGGTATGAACTTCCTCACCCAGGAAGAATATGGTTTGTTAACTCTTGCTGAAAATGAAAATACCTGCGTCTTCCCAAACCCTAGCATAGGGGCAGACCACAAAAGACCGTCAATGATATCCATTCGATAGTGAAGACATGTATGTTGCAATGAAGAAATGAATGAATGAGCTATCATGGGGGCTGTCTGACATGTCAGCTCAATATTCAGAACCGACCTATTCCAAAGTCTAAGAACAACCATCAATATAATTTCTATCAGGAAATTTAGAGCAAAGAGAGTGAATTGAATAACACGTGTCTAATGACACGTCTATGGGCAATTCTAGTCTAGTGAGGAAGGGGACGCAGTTAGAATCCAACTGTCCCACCATCGTCACAAGCTTTTGTTTTGTTTTGCTTATTTTTCTTTCAGAAACTATGTTGGGAAGTTCCTTAATTAGAAGCTCCCTGATTTCCTACCATAGAATCTTGGAGAGCATTTTTTTTTACAAGTTTCTTTTCTTTAAAAAGAAAAAGACATTTGTCATCAAATAGAATGTGTCACCACTACCAGTGAGCCCTATGCTTATGCTACCACACTGATTGCATCATGAACTGAGGTCCTTCAGTAAGCATTTCTGAGGCCAATCAAGTGAGGGAGAGAAGCTCTCCCATGGCATTCTTAGCCTGCATTGGATATAAAGGGGAAAGCTCAAGAAACTGTAGTTTCCCTCTGTGGCCCTTTTGTGGGCCCAAAGCAGCTATTAAAGATCCTTGGTGTTCCTGGATTATGTGCTAAACAAACCAATGTTTGAACCACAGAAGGGCCAGGCTGAGGCTGGTCTGGTCTGCAGGGGCCTCCTTTGTTTGGGGGTTGGAATCATTCCTTGGTTCCTTTTCACTACTCCTCCCCACCCCCAGCTCCTTCCCCTCTCCTAATTCATTCTTTAAGAATTTATCCTGCTGCTTCTTTAACTCAGCATGTGTCTGGGCAGATGTCCAAGAACTCTCCCTTCAACAACGACAACAACAGGAACAGGAAAAAAAAATCCTCCACTTCAATTCAGTCCTCCCTGCTCTTGCTAGCTCTCCCGTCTCTCTCCTGGCTTTTAGCAGCTCGTGATTGATATCGCCCCCAACTCTCTCACCCTGGGACTCCACATGCCTTTCTACTGAACAACACCTTCTCTGTGAGGCGACCTGGGAGCCCAGCCACTAGGCCCTGGAACCCCCTTGGGGTCTTTTGAGAGAGAAAAAAAGAAAGGCCAAAAAGGGGCCCTAGATGGGGGCAGACCCAACAGGTACAAAGCAACCAAAGAGCTGAATGCAATGAGCTTTTGTGCGAGGGCCAGGGACTAACCGAGGTGGAGAGAGGGAGGACAGGCGAAAAAGGGGTGAAGGGGCAAGAGGGTCTTTCCATACCTCTTTGCCACCCGTTTCTTTGCCCCAATGAGAAAGGCAACCACAGTGAACCTCCAAAGGACCAAGTATATTTTGAAACAATGAAAATCATTATACCAGAACTTTCCTTTGAACTCTATTGGCCTCTCTTGACTTTCCTTGAGAGATAACATGATATTTTCAATCACATTTAGTTACAAAAAGATTCATCTAATATTTATTGAGTACCTACTAAATTCCAGGTATTATGCAAGTCGTGTGTTTATGCGTTTAACTCATGAAACATCAAGGTACTAGTCACTCTTTATTAGCAGATGAGAAAACTAAGGTGTAGAGAGATTAGTTCACTTATCCTGTATCACACAGTTAGTAGCTGACAGTGTTGGGAACTGAACTCAGGTCTTGCAATATCAAGGACCATACTTATTCTGCACTACTCTGCTGCTACAGTAAACTTTGAGAAATGAAAGAATGATTGAATGAAGGGCTCCTGGCAAAGACAAGAACACTATTGTTATTTCTAGTATTTGTATTTGTACTCCCACTAATTCTGCATCAAGAAATCTGCATCATCCATAAAATTATTTTTCTCCTTTCTCATCAAAACTAACTTGGAATACAAAGGTCGGGTGAAGATTGTCCCAAAGTCGATAAACCATATTATCTAATTTTACTTTATAAATGTTTTCTTGGATATCCAATTTAACATGATAGCCTCTACATTTCAAGAGGGGCAGTTTGAAAGCCTTTGTCTTTTTTAAAACTGCTCTAAAAAATATTGTCTACTATATAAGAGATAATTCTTTTTTAAAGATACTTTCAGAAAAATTGTGTCTTTTTCATTGGGTGAAAAAATATTCTGACAGATAAACCGGTGCTCTTGGTTAAACAAAAACTGTCTGTCATATAAGGTGGGTCCCTTTTCTTCCTGGCTTCCAGCAAACACAGCCCACATCAGTCCTCAATGTAAAAGATCAGAGCCTTGAAGGAGCCAGGTAGCTCCCAATCCTTTTAGATAATCTCTGCTTTGCTTTCCCCCTAATTGCTGAATTTTTATTACACTTGTAAACCTCTGAAATTCCTTTGGAAACAGGCAAGACATAATTCCAAGATCTATCCCAGTCTAACTCCAAGTCTAGCACCATAACTTGAAACATTAACCTTAATGCCCCCAGGTGGGGATAGAGCAGAATAAGATAAAGCAAGTTCCTAAGTGGAAGTAAAAAAAGTAACTCTATCTGTTTAGGTGAACAATGTGCAGGAGAATCTGCACTCCACTCTACTGGGAGCAGAACTGGGAAGCAGCTATCCCAGGTAAGAGCAGGAGAGGAGCAGTCACCATGGCTGCAGCAAGACCAAGACTTTGCTCCTTTATCTTCCTGCTTCAGGATTTCCCTCCCTTACCTACTTTCTATAATGACCCACCCCCTTTCTTCATCTGCTTTCCTAGGCAATCACCACTTCCTTCCCTTCCTATTGCTCTTTCTTCTGCCCCCCACTTTCCTTCTCTTCCTATCCCCTTCTTTTTTCCAATTGCATTAAAAGGGCAATTCCCTGGGGAAAAGAAAGAGGAGACAGCCAAAAGGTTGTAACTTGTCATTTAGAAAATTATTCTGCTAATGTTGAATATTAATGGGCCTTTTAAAATGAAAGATACACACCTCTGGCAGTGTTATGTTACACCCTCAGAAATACAGAACAGCAATCAGGAAATCCATCAGCAAATACCTTTGAAGCATTTACTTTATGCAAGAACTGGGTTAGTGAGGTGATACTGTTAAAATTATGAATAAATTTCAATGTGGACCCTTACCACAGACCGAATAGAATCGAGTGAGATATACACATATGCCACATTCAATAACCCAAGTGAATCATACAAAACCCTACAAAGATCCCATGTTATGTGCAGTAAATGAGCAGGTATCAGGGCAGAGTGCTAGATATTAGATGGGCACCCCCGAACTCTCTGAGGCAGGGTGCACTGTTGGGTGGGCTCAAGAAAGGGTAGCTTGAGATGAGCTTTGAAGGATGGTTGAACTTCACAGAGAAGCAGCAGAAGAGAGCTGCGGCCTTAAGATTTATGCCCCTGCCCCCCCAAACACAGACACATACACCGACGCATGTGTGTGCACACACACACAGTCAGCCACTTCTCAAGTCAAGGTAACTGGTCTTAAGATTCGGGCAGGAGTGAAAAGAAGTTTGAATGGAGGTTGGGGTGAGAATGAATGAGTAATGTCTCCTGTCAAGACACTGAAGAGTCATCCTCACAGCAACCTGGGATTGCTGCCATGGTTGGTATGAAACTAAAGTGCTCCTATATGAAAGATTCATCAACTATTGTTTTCTCTTAAATTCAACTAATCCCATAACCAAATGCTTTTAACCTCACTGCTCACCTCAAGAACTTACCACAACTAAGCAGAACAATGAGACCGGGAATGAGAGGAGTAAAATCATTTCTTATTTGTGAATCAAGGGGACTGATCTCACAGATCTTTGGCTCTCCTATATATGTCATCCCCCTTTCTAATGCTTTGCCACTTTAGCTAATAAAGATTATTTCTATTTCTTTATTGCACAAAAGCCCCAGGTCTCATAAACAAGGGGTCTGCTCTGCATCAAAGTTTGAACTTCCTTGACCTGAGCATGAGTCCTGTTCTAGAATATTTTCCTCCCGGTATGTGGTACCTAAGTCCCTAAGTTGGCAGCTCATGAGCCTGAATAGATGTGAGTCCTCATCACAGAGCAAGTGTTTTCAGCACCAAATGATAGAGCTAGGCATAAGAAATAAATGCCACCTATTTCCTGCTGAATCATTGATTTGCTTTCTGAAAATATAACTGCTTATTGTTAGGGCAGGGAGAGAGAAGCTATCATTGGTTTTTGTTTCATTTGGTATTTTCCTTCAGATGGATGAAAGCGTGGATTTTTTCATTAGTAACACCTGTAAGAAAACAAACCCAGGGATATCTATTTCTTTTTATTCTGTTAAATGCTAATAGCTTGCAAGTAACCAGTATACAGTCTAAGATTTTGACTCTGCTGGATATTTTGTGTAAGCAGTAGTCTATTTTAATTAATAAGACATGAAGAGCTAGGCAAAGATAAATTCTCTCTTATTCCTTTTTTTTTTTTTTTTTTTTTTGAGAAGAAGTCTCACTCTATCACCCAGGCTGGAGTGCAGTGGCATGATCTAGGCTCACTGCAACCTCCGCCTCCTGAGTTCAAGTGATTCTCCTGCCTCAGCCTCCCGAGTAGCTAGGATTACAAGCTAACACCACCACATCTGGCTAATTTTTGTATTTTTTGTAGAGATGGGGTTTCACCATGTTGGCCAGGCTGGTCTCGAACTCCTGACCTTCAGGTGATCCGCCCACCTCAGCCTCCCAAAGTACAGGCATAAGCCACCATGCCCAGCTAATTCTCTCTTATTTCTATACCCCATGGAAAACAACTATAATTGTTAACTTTCAACTACATGTATATGTGTACTAGAGGGGAAGGGAGATTGGGGACACCTAAGTCAGAGGCCCAGGTTTTCAATAGTGGAATAGCCATTGTCATATGCTACCTGTCAAAATTATATCTTCCCCATGTAGCTGTGATAGGGAGCAAGTTTCAGTTCAGTATCTTTAGTGGAGGCAGTTGAAGAGTGAGGCTAATTGGTGAGTAGGGTTAGCAGAACGAGCTGCAAAGAGATGCAGTCTAACTTCTAACTTAATCATCTATGTATCTTCCCTATGGCAGGTGGTTAATTTCTAAAGGAAATTTTGGGGTGAACAGCTAAAGAATTTAAATACCCTTTACTCCATGACATTTTGATTGGAACTTCTTTGCTAGTCAGTGGTTAAATGTCAACTATCAATAATTTTAGAAGACAAATTTAAATTGATGAATATTTATGTGCAAGACAGCACTAGATGGTATGAAAAATAGAGAAGGGGATGAGACACGGTCACCCTCAGAAACTTATAACTTCCCAAATACTGCCTGGATTGCTGACGATGAAGGACTTAGGGATAGACCGCACTGACCTTAAGTAACTCTCTTCTCACAATGGGAGTGCTTGGTCAAACTAAAGGACTACAAAGGAGGACAGTAAACTTTCTCCCTAAATCAGACATGGAATTCATGTTCCAGACTGGATTATTCCATTCTGCAGAACAAAAGTCACTGTTGTACAAATAAACACAGTCACTCAGTCAACAAATGCTGATTGAACACTAGCAGGAAATCAAAGAAGTAAAGGGAGAGACAAGTGAGAATTTATTCAGTAGAGAAGAATATCCTTTAAATAATGGCTTCAGAGAATCCTAGCCCCTTCTGTCTTCCTGCTCCCACAGCACCACACAAGAGGGGCTGTGCTGTCACAGATGTGAGGTACAGCTCTTGACAGCAGGTGTTCCTAGCTACGGACAGTGCACAAGTCCTCAGGTACACCAAGCGGACCCAGGTCTTTGCTAAACAGCTCTGATTCTGAGGAAATTCTTTTGAATACTCAACTGAAACCTGCTTCTTTGTAACTTCCACCCATGGGTCTTTCTTGCCCGCTGCATTAACAGGTATTAAGGAATCAGTGTATGTTGATACATTCAACTACAATACAATTACTTATTTAACACTCAGCTGTGTGTCAGGAACAGGGGATAGGCAGGGGGATATAAAGTCTTTGAGAAACCAGGGGGAGAAGAAAGGTACATAAACAAGACAATAATGGAACTAATACTCTGTTAGAAGGATGCCTAAAGAGGCATGGGTCCAGCCATGGGTGACGTAGTGACCATTCTGCACAGAGGAGAAAGTGCCATTTAAGTTTAGAAAGTCATTGGACGAGCCAATTCTGAAAGAGCATTCGAGGCAGAGGTAGCACCCCACAAGGATGTATACGGATACAGAAAGACAAAGAATGCCTGAGGAAATCCAGGGGACTGATGTGATCATAATGACAAACGCAAAAGGAAAGAGACATACCATCAAGAGCCTCAATTCCACCTTTCAGGGTTTGGATTTAATTCTGTAGAGGACAGGGAGCCAGTAGGGCCTGTTAAGCAATGCCTTTGCGGGAAGGTGGGCAGAGAAGGAGTTAATGTCCTGATTTCATGTATGAAAACAATTGTGGCACAAAGAGATTATGCCTGAGGCCACTCAGCAAGAGAGGTCTGGAACACAGTTCTTCCTACCCCCAACCCAGACTGCTTTCCACTAACCCATGCTGTTTCCAGAGTCAATACCTCTTTGTGGGAAGCAATATATTTCTTTGGATATCCTGTGGGGAGCAAGATCCTTACCTGCCAATAAGGAACTGTAATCCTCTTACTTCAATGAAAGGAAATGTTACTTTGATGGCTCCCAAGCTACCAAGTATACATTTCTATCAAATCACTTACCACAATGTCATTGGGACTCTTTATCCATCTTCCTTTTCCCACTAAATTGTGAGTTCCTTGAAATCAGAGACTACATCTTCAATCAGTCCATAAGACAAGTGTTAACTAAGCAATTTCCATGTGCCAGGCACTGTGCTAGACATGCAGTATTTCCACCATAAGTGATCAAGACATGGTCTCTGCCCATTGTGGAACTGCAATCATTCCAACCCTGCATTCCCAGGAAGTGAGCACAGGATTGACATTTCAGAAAATTGTGTGGATGACAAAATGAGGGAGCTGGTAGTGTTGCACTATTTTCCTCTAGTATGGAGGGGTCTCTGAAGCTGTGCCTTGTGCCTGCACAGCTTGTAAAGGAGAAAAGAAGCCCAAGTCTCAATCTTGGTCCCCATCCCCTACCCACCACCACTCAGAAATATAAGGCTTAGGACAGAGACACGCACCAGGCTGGACCTCACAGTTCCCGCCCACACAGAGGACCAGCAGGTGCTAGATCTCTCAGCATTTGATGGCCAGGAAAGCACCCAGTCAAAAGCTACAGGAGTTAGGAAACTGAGATGATGCCTTCACTGCATTCTAGTGTCCTCCCCCAGAACATTTACAACTGTCAGTTACCTGGTGTGATTGAAAAAACGAATGCCCTGAAACAGGGAGATGAGTAGGCTGTAGGTTCAGCACTGTGGTCCCAAACCCAAATCCCAGCCATGTGACTGCCTGCCCGCCACGTGGCGCTCAGCTGGGTGGCTCCAAGCCCAGCCTAGGCTGCCCTGGTGAGGAATGTCCCCCTGCTGAGCTGGCCAGAAAGGGCCTCCAGCAAGCACTGCCACTCCCCATAACCAGCCAACCTCCCAAAGCTGCCAGGACAGGCAAGCCTAGTACAACTTCCAGTTGTCTGTTCCTTCCTCCATCAGCAATGATGACATGTACAGCAAGGCAACTTGTTTGTGGGGTTTTTTTTTTTTTTTTTTTTTGTAAAGAATAATCCTTCTTTGCCCTAACCTGGTCGTTGAGTCCTTACTTTTTGCTGCCGGTTTGGAGATCATTACAATTTGCCTTGTCTTCAAGAGGTGTCCATGTGATTTACACACAGTCCTAGTTCATACTGAAACAACCTTTCTCAATGGAAATTGTTAGGGTCCAATTATTGTCTGGTTTTAACCTGAGGACAGGATTATCATGTAAGCCAAAGCAGACCAAGATAGTCAAGCCATGTGTGATTTCAGTGGAGGCACACAATTACACTTCCTTGTGACGCTGCGAAAAGATGCCAAATATGCAGTCACAGGACCTGGGTGGGAGTCTCCTTCCTCTGCCCTGCATGGGGCCATGAGCAGACTGTTGACCTGAGGATCTAGTGTCCTCTGCTGTAATACAGGGGTACCCTCTGCCACCAATTGGGATCTTATGAAGATTAAGTGAGAGAAAAAGCTTCCATTTCCATGTGCACCTCCACCTACTTTCAAAAATGTTTTTGTGATAGTCTGCAAATGAAGGAAACATACACAGTAAGACTTACCAGAGAAAGAAAACATCCAGTGATATGCAGAGGGAGGATGAAAAGGATAGAATTATACCCACACTCTCTCGACTGACAGAGTGGCAGGTAAACATTCAGAAGTTCTGATGAGAGAGAAAATGAATTTTGTGTGTATCTGGTGTCTGGTACTGCTGCTCAAAAGGAAACCAGGTGATAGATTGCCCATCTCCAACCAAAGGTTGCATTTTGAATCCTATATCTCTTTTGAAAAACAGCATGACACATGTATCAAGAGGAAAAAGGGAAGTCTACTCCCACTCTCAAGTATCTGTCTGAATGAAACAATCTCAGAGAATAAAAAGCTACATAAAAAGCTGTGCAACTGCTTCCAAAAGCAGTCCAATAATAGTAAAACATTAAAGTAAATGTATATGTATACACACACACACAGACACACACACACACATACATTCAATGAAATATTGTCTGGTAATTAGAATCACCAAGAAAACATGGGGAAATATTTGTAACCATGGTAAGTGAAAGCAAACGCAAAAGGATATGTAAGATGATGAGTGTACGGTAGCATGTTTTCACAGTGGGAGATGGTGGAAGGGCACTGGTTAACCGCTAAACATAATCCTGTTATGCTGGTGAGAAGAGAGAGAGAGAGAGTGTGTGTGTGTGTGTGTGTGTGTGTGTGTGTATGTATGTCTTTTCATAAAAAGAAATCCCAAATTGTTTTTATAAACTCTTTTGTGAAGATAAGTATCACAAATAGTAGCTCATGCCTTTTAGATCTCTGTAGACCTTTAACTTTGCATGAGGTAGGCAGGCATGATTTCAATCTTTTCAAAAGGTAGTTAATATCGATGGGGGATGGGAGTGGGAGTTAAGACATTAAACAAAGCCCAAAAAAGACTCTGGTGACCTTGGCAGCCTTTGGCCACTATCCCACTGGCCATGGTCACTGGTTTTAAACCCAAGGAGGTCCCGTGTCAGAGTGGAACGCACACTCCGCTGGGAGTCTTGGGTTCAATGCAGCCTGACCTTGACCAATGTCATTGCCCAGCTGGGCCTCACGTCCTCATCTGCAAAACAAGTTGGTTGAGATCAACGAACTCTGAAGTCCTTCTTTCTTTAAGGTTCGGTGATTTTATGATCCTCTAAATCTCGACATGAATAAATTCCTTTTTGTATGTGAAAAACTCTGCAATGAAACATCTCTCCAATAAAAAAAGAAAAAAAAAAGGCTTCTCAAAAGGCAGCACAGACCAAGAGAGAGTGCAGAATGTGGGGTTAGGCAGACAAAGGTTCGAATCCTGACTTGCTGCTTCCTGGATGTTTACTTTTTCAGGAAATTATTTAATCTCGCTGTAATAGAAGATTAAATGTGTTGATTTATTAAACTCAAGAGTGGTGCTGAGTGAGTAAAAACACCTGGTTAAAACGGTGTTCAAGCCATAAGTCAATTACATAGCAAAACAGGTAAGTCTGAAAGCTTATATGTGTCCAAAGACAGTAAGTTCCAGACTTTTTGAGACAGCTCTAATTTCCCATACTCTGGTTGTTCCCGTAAGGACACAAACGTGTTGATCTCTGTCTGGCAAGTGCAGTCATGGTGCACCTCATCGTTCAACAGAAATCCATGTTCCTCCTCAACCAAGAAGACTTTCTGATTTTGAAGAGCGTTCGTAGTCTCTGCATTTTCCGTCCATGAGACAACACTCACGTGCAAAGTTTTTTGTTTGTTTGTTTGGTTGGTTTGGTTTGGTTTTTTGAGATGGAGTCTCACACTGTCGCCTGGGCTGGAGTGCAATGGCGGGATCTCGGATCACTGCAAGCTCCACCTCCCGGGTTCAAGAGATTCTCCTGTCTCAGTCTCCCGATTAGCTGGGATTACAGACTCCTCCTACCACGCCCAGATAATTCTTTGTATTTTTAGTAGAGATGGGGTTTCACCGTGTTGGCCAGGCTGGTCTCAAACTTCTGACCTGGTGATTTGCCTGCCTCGGCCTCGCAAAGTGCTGGGATTACAGATGTGAGCCACCTCTTGAAGCTCTTTACTGGGCTAGATTCTTGCCTGAGTTCTGCGTGGAGGTGGTCTGACAAAGACAGAGACTGGGTGTTCTATTTCTGAGACCTCAATTATTTAACTGTGTGACCCTAGGAAAGTCACACGCCCAGTTTGGGCTGTGGTTGCCTGGTGAGCCAGCTGGTTTGGAATGTAATGAAGCCTGCAGCTTTCAAAAGTAATGCTCTTCTGTTAGCTACCAGCACTCTTTGTAAATTCTCTTATTAAATGCTCTTCATTCTACCCTAATCACTACATAAAGTCATTTGGATCCAAGCTTTCCAGGTTTAGGAGCAGCAGGGCTGTGCCGCTGTGCAGATCTGCCTCCTGTCGATTGAGGGTATACACAGTACCAGCTTGAAGATACCTCAGTGCTGTCTGGATTTCACCCAAGGGGCAATATTATCATCTGACCCCAAACAGAACAAGCCCCAGAAGATAGTCAATTTCCCTAAATCGCTGGCTGGATACATGTTTAATGCATTCTTGTCAACTCAGAGTAAGACACACAGTATCCTGGGTCAGGAAAAGGCAAGAGGACCCACGGGGGAGGAAGGGAGGTGCAGAAAGTGACAAATTTGAAAGGTGTTTTTTTAAAAATCCTAACTGCTTCTTTGTTAGAACTGGATCCAGAAGAATAAAAATTTAGGGGAGGGGATGATGTGGGGGTGATGAACTGCAGTGTTCTATTTCGTTGAACACAGGCCTCTGACAGGTTGTAAAAGCAGCATTTATTTCAGCAGGCAGCTGAGGACTCATTCATGGAGAGGCTACGCCCCTTCTTTTGCTGATGCTCTGGTGTGCACAGAAAGGGCTCCCGTCCTGGCTTGATAACTGGACATTGATGGGAAATTCCCCTTCTAGTAAAGGCAGAGGTAGATGAATCACAGAGGTACAAAAAACTTACCACTTGCCTTTCCCAGAGTCTGGCCAACCCCTCCCCGGAGGGCTCCCTCCCTTCCCCTCTTGCACCCACTCCCCTCAGCCAGCTGCTGACCCCTCTCTGTCTTTTCCCAGTATATGCTGCACAACTGCCCCTCTAGCCTGGCCCCTCAGGCTTTCCTGAGAATTTGCATTGTAGCCTTTGCTTGCACCTGCTACACAGCCCCTCCCCTTCGCTCTCCTCTCAGGGGTCTGCTCTAGCCCCCCTCCCACCCATGAGTAGATTCCCAGGCAGATGACTGCAGCACAGAATGAAAAAGGCTCATGGAAGCTGCTGTCCCCATGCCCACCTGCCTTGCACTGGCTTTTATGGGACGCTCCCTTGGAGCCCCTCCCTCACCTCCCCTTCTCTCTCCCAGGCCTCCTTCTTTCATCTGTTATCCCTGGTTCCCAGGGTCTCTCTACTGTTTCTCTAATTTGTTTATTGATTTGGGGAATCAAATCACTATTGTTCAGCCAAAGAAACAGTGTGGTGTCACAGAGGACACATTCACGTGGCCTCAGAAAAGCTATATTATAGACTCTGGACACTGAAGCTGGGAGGGTCTTCCAACATCATCTCTTTCAAGCTTGTCACTTCCAAGATGAAACAGAGGCCAACAGAAGCTGCAGGCCCCTATTCCTGGGCATCCGTATGTCCTCAGGCTGTTGTTTTGCCTGTCTGAGTCTCAGTTTCCTCATCTGCCTGGCAACAGAAACAATGTGTTGGAATTTCAAAGAAAATCTTGACAATCCCAGTTGTGTTGGTTGACCAGAGCAGCGAATGGGTAATCCTGGCTGCAGCCTCATTGTTAATACATGAGTCCTATCAACTGCCCTGCATCCTCCATGGGAGACAAACTGGAAGGCACTATTTGCATGAATAGCACAGGTAGCAGTAGCATGTCCAGAAAAGCTTCAGATTTCTGCCACTTGTATATCTCCAGCCCTAAGAAAATGACTAAAGTAAATACTAGCCAAAGAGGAGTCTAACAGACTATGTCTCATTTGATAATTCAAATATCTATTGCCCATTTCTCCCTTCCTCGCCCCTGAAAAGTAGATACAGGCTGCCCCGTACAACCTCCTCTTGAAATCCAACTCACACTTTAAAGTTCAGTTGAAAATTCCTGCTGCTAACTCACATCTCAAAGTCCTAAAGCCCAGATGGGTTTTACCACACATTTTAATGTAAGATTGTGTGCAGTCTAACTTTGTTTCCTCATCGAGAGAGTTCAGCTCCTAATGGTGGGAACAATACTTTCCTCTATTACTCCTTAGTGCTCAACATGCACTGGAAATATGATAAAAGCTTATCAGGTGCTTGATTTCTGAATCAAAGAGAGAACAGGAATCCAAGTCTTCACTTAGTTCCTGGCACAGGATATGCCAAGGCCAGCAGCTATATATCTTCTCACCTCACCATCAGGGTCTGTCATATGAGGCAGTCCTCCCTGACCAACAATATGCTTGTGATATTAGAGGGAGGGTACATAGCCAATGTTATGAGATTTCAATTGACACTAAGTACAGCTAAACAGGATTCAAGGACCCCGAATTCCACACACTTTATCTTCATAGCCACCTCTACACACCTGTTGATATGCTCTTTCACCTACCAGAAAATGTTCGTCACCAAATGTGATTATCAGTGCAAGCCAATTTTTTAAAAACTGTTCAGATTCTGACATTCTGGAATACTATGAATAGGTGCACAAGTTGCGCACTGCCCAACATCAGAGATTACAGCTCAGAGTGCAGCCAGCCTGCATCTATCTCTTCTCTGAAGCCTTAAAGATCAATGTTCATATGGATCCCTGATTCTTAAAAACACTTGTCCTTGTCATGTGAGGTTTTAATCAAACATTTGGTTACATAGAGAGGGAATTTTATTTAGTCTTGGCTTATCACTAGAAGCTCCTACTTCCTAGGCCACCTAAAATTTGCCATCATTTAGACTAACAGACAGTATGTTTGCTTTGCCAATTCTAGATGTGTAAGAAGCCATATCTAATTTTTGCCCAATTTATTGTAATTAATTCAATTTTTAAAAAATCAGCAGCACTCAACCTGGCCCTTGGATCTGGCCTTCTGTTTAATTTGCTATCTGTTTTCTTTGGGCCAAAACTCCTCCTAACCCCACCCAGCAACCTCCATTTCTATCACAACTATCTTGCATCTAGTGCAAGTTTTGCATGAGGCAAGTTCTTGATACATTTTTATATAACTGTGCAAATTCAATAAGCTAGAGGTAGTTTCTAGAAGATTCTACTCTCTGTTCATGAGTGTGGTTCTCTGTACCAACCTTCCCCCACCGTCCTACTCCCACTGGTCTAGGTGACTTTTTTCTACTCCTTCAGGCCTTGCCTCAGCTATAGATCACATTCTCAGGTTATCTTTTTGCCTGACTACCCCATTAGATTGGGCGTTTCTGGAGGGCAAGGGCCCTCATCTTCATTTATCATTATTTCCAGCCTATAGGACTTGGACTCTATCATGGAACAGAACCAAAGGACCTGCAGATTCAACCTGGCAGACAGGGCTGCCAGCACTCTCTTACAGCTCCAGGATATTTGAGGATTCCAGCATTATTTAACAAAAGAAACCCCATCAGGGTTCCCATGTCCAGAAACAGATGTGGTCCATTAGTGTGTGAGCATTCAGAGGAACCTGAGTGTCTGACTCAAATCTTACATCTGCAGCACTCAGGACAGTGCTTGGCACGTTCTGCAGAATTACTATGTGTTTCTTGCATAAATTAATTACTGAATACAAGCTGGATCCATCACCACGTTCTCTGTCTTTCCTCCGAAGGCAAAGCTGTGTAAGTTTCCCTTTTTAATGATGGCAAAATCATAGAAATGTAGAGTCTAGATGGAATTGGGGAGCTGGTTCCAGCTTCTCATTTGCAGATGGCAACTCTGAGGTCCAAGATCTCACAGAAGGCACCCTGCTCCCAGGCGAGCACACACTCATCTCCGTCACACTGTCACATTTTGCAGGAAATCTAAGCCTCAAGAGCTTGCAAGGCCAATGGCTGAGTGGGGTATTGGCTTCTTTCTTTCCACCCCTGTCCAGCACTTGTCTCCCCATAATGAACAAGAGTTTCCTTTAGGAAAGAGAAAAAATAAAAAAGCCCTTCTTCTTCCCAGGAAACAGCCAGAAGTTTTTACATCTTCTGCCATGTAAAAACATGGGGAGGAGCCATCATCACAGGGTATCTTCCAAAGGCAATGCCTCCATTTCAAAGACAGCCTGAAAGGACATGGCCACAGAATGGAGTGTTCAACTTCAATTTTGTTTGAGTGTAGGACATCAGTGGGAAAGACTCTCAGAGAAACACTTGTGGACAGTGTCACAAAGAAACTGCATCAGCTTCTTTCTTTTTTTTTAAGTGGACTCATGCCTTTTTACCTTTTTACAGCCTGTCCCCTCTCTCTTCTATGGACAACTGATCCTCAGAATGAACATGTCACTGATGTGGCCCCAAAGAGACCTCTGAAGTCACCCATGGCTAATGCCATGGAAGGGACAATCTTGGCAACACTTCTGGCCTGTGAGGTTTTCACATCAACGAAAATAATCTTGAAATAAGAGAAATCCCAGGCCTGCTGAAGTGTAGCATTTTCTCACACTTCAGCCCTCCTCAAATTATAAATGCTAAGAAAATGCTGCCCCATAAAGTATCGTCTTCCAGCTTACATATTGGCTCCATCCCAGTTCATATATAGAAACTTGATTTTCAAGGTGTTGGCAGGACGCAATACAAAGTGCAACTGGGGCACAGACATCAATGCTGCCACAGAACAGGCAACTATCCTGCAGTCCACAGGAGACAGGCAGAGATACCCAGCCAGGGCACCAACAGATCCCTTTTGCACTGCCCACATGGACAGCACTCCCTGCCAAACCAATGAGCAAAAATAGCTCACGTGCAATCATGAGGAGAATAATTAATTACTGTTCATTTAATAAAATAGTGCAACCCACAAGTACTTGAGAAAACATTTTTTCTTGCTCTCTTAAGGCTATTTTATGGCCCTGAAACTATTTTCTAGAGGAATCCAGGAGCACTAAAAATCAATCAGAATTACAAGCAAATCACAGATGGTCAGGGAAACTGCGTATCAAGAAAAAATGATTGAATTTGCAAAAACAAATTTATTCAAGTATTTTAGGAATGACATCATTATCACTGTGGTATAGTCTTAACCTCTGCAGGTGTGTGTGTTATGGGGGGAAGGAGGAAGGCCAGGGGGTGTGCATGTGCCACGGGATAGGAGGACTGGGAGAAGGGAGGCAGAGAGCCATGTCTGCAGAGACTTACGTGCAGGTCTCCTCATGACAGTCTCCTCATGAGAGCCCCACACCAGCACTGCCTCCACTTCTCTGCAGGCCCCTAATTCTACAAGTCCTGAGTATGCTGATGGGGCAGCTGCTCAGGCCACCCAGTCAGATGCTTCTGGGCCTCCTACAGCTCATTTCTATGGGGAACGGGATCAAGCTGTTATTCTCTGGTGAATCAGCCAGCTGTCCTGCTCAGAAAAGCTGCCACACAGGTCTTCAAAGCATGAAAAGCCAACTGCCTCCTTTCCTGTGTCAGCATTCAGACCAGCCACCTCAAGAATTCTGATCTCTATGGGTGATCCCCAGCAACAGGCCTTGACTTGGGGCCTTTTGCATACCCAGAGCCATGGCAGGCTTGTACTCCTCACAGGGACATGAGCAGCTGTGTAGCTTAACTCCGCCTACTGGTAGGGGAGGAAAGACAGATGTTGACATTCAATGTGAACTCAAAGGTTTAACTGCAACTTTAAACAGAATTGCTTTCTATCCCCTTCATTCCTTAGCTCTGTTGGTATCTTCAGCAGTCATTGTTCTACTTACGAAAGTATACTTCATACCCAGGCAGGTACAGGTTACAGAGTCATAGGACTGCACAGCAGCAGAAGGGCAGGTTTCCTTCCAAGAAACCCATTCTCTTTATTGCAGTCAGCACAATTTGCCAACCCGTAATTACTTTCATTGATATCTCCCTCCTTTGGCAAAGCACGTGGAGCAGTATGGAAGAGACACACATGACAAACAGTGTGTGTATACACAGGTGTGAGTGAGCACATGCATATGTGTGAGCACGTGTGTATGTGTATTCATTTAAACATCTCTGCCTGGATGAATGTTCAGAGAGGGATGGGTGGATGGATCAAGGTTGCAGCCTGGAAAATGTTTTGCAAGGCTACATTTGTCTCTTCATGAGTAAATAAAGTATGTTATGTTTTCAAAGAATTTAATATTTAAGGTCTGGTCTAATACCTTAGGGCAAGTTGTCTGAAAAAGACTCAAGGAGAATAAGCAATAGAATTGTTCTCAATAAGTCTGTGTTCAAGTCCGGACTCTGAGATCAACAGGAGGTCTTGAGCACCTCCCCTCTTAGAGTTTCAGCATTCTAATCTGGAAAATGAGGAAAGTGAATCTTTACTGAGTCACGAGCCCCCTTCAGAAACTTTTGAAATTTACATGGTTCTTCCCAGAAAATGCACATGTTCATATGCGGATATAATTCTGCATGACATTCAAAGGAATTAATCACCTGAAGCCAATTTCTGGGTGAGGCAACATCCAGTGTCCCTTCAGGCTTGAGAAAATCTCTTTTTTAATATTTCTGAGCAAGAAAATTGGAGCCTGTGGGCTTCCATTTCAACTTCTCTTTTCTCCATTCCCTCAACCCAATGATCCACATGGAAATCTACATCAAGCTCTGAAGCTCTCAAGTTCTAGAAAACTACTTCCCAAACCCAAGTGGACATGACATGACAAGGAATAAAAGATACTACAATTAGGATCTCCAGACCCTAAATCAAACATCATTCACTCAGCTGTGGCAATGATCATCTGGAAAGCTTTGGGAATGGAATTCTCCTATGCTGCTTTGGGGGTTCCATTATTCAAATGCTACTTGAATCTGACTGTGAATGGACACCAGGAAACCATGAGGAAAGAGGTATTCTGCTTTCAGCCAATATTGTAAAGTTACCATCCCTCCATCTGTATTAAGGGGTTCTAGAGCACTTTTCATTGTCTTCCTTAAAAAGGACATAATGTTAGAGCTTAGAAGGCACCTTATACATTGTCTAGTTCAATTTTCCCAATGTTAGATGGGTGTTCAGGAAGGAGGGCCTGTGCCAGGTAGAATTGAGACCCAGATCCAGTTCTATCGATTCTCAAATCTTGATTTTTTTTTCTTGTCCTTTGCTGCCTGTTTTGGAGACCCGATATGAGAGAATACAGCAGACTGAATATGTGGGGAAGAGAGGAAAGGTAGGAATATTTTGTGATATGAAGAAAAGAGTTCCCAGGATAAGAGCTCCCCACTGCTTTACTTTCTAATAAATGCAGTGATAAAATCCATTAAATCTACAAGGACCTGTAAAAATGAGGCAGAAAATAGTCCTTGCAGAGAGGCCCTAAGGACACTTTGCCTTTTGCAGGGCAGATGGGATAAGCCTGGAGAATGTGGTGGTCTCAACACTAGCTATGCCAGTGGGCATAGGGACCCTTGCTTTCTGCATTAGATTCTTTCCTAGAAAGGGTTATTCTGGGTGTTTTGACTTCCTAATCTTCCTAGCCTCTTATTTTCCACTGACTCACAGGCTTCAGAGCTTCTCATATATATTCTGGACGGATCTCCCATGAATCAGCCTTCCTAACACTTGGGTTTGAGTTTTCTCTGCTCCTTTCACCCCTCACCTCCTTCCCCAACCCGAAGATAATGAGCTGTGGCCACTGAGACCAGAGCTCTTATTTAAAAGAACCACATCATCTGCACTGAGACTGCATTAGGGACAAATTACTTGATAGAGCCTCTTCCTTGGATCCAGAAAAATACTAAAGGCCATGGGTAACTTTTCAACTTGATTTTTATGGCCTGATTCCCCATACATCCCTTCCCCTCACAGTTCCAAGGAGTCTTTCGGGATTTCAGATGAATTTTCCTTTTAAATCCTAAGGTCAGGAATCAAATATGCACATTACTCTTCTCTGAGACATGTATGCCCAGACTGGGGGAATGGGAGTAATTTCTTGTTTTGAATTTTTTTTTTTTTCGTTTTGAAATAGGTTCTTCCTTGGTCAGTTTCTGAAATCTCTTCCCAGTCCTATTACAGAGAATGCTTGGGGTCAGCTTATTCACAGAATTTTTTAAACTTTCAGTTTTGCTGGATTTGCCTTTATAGGAGAGTGAAGGGAAACCTCATGTTTCTAGGATCATCTACTTGTGGTTTGAAAGATTCATCCAACTGTTTCTTACATATTCCTCTTTCAAAAAATCAGGTTCCCAGAACTTCTGCTCTGTTTTCTCTGTTGACCACACCTGAACCTTCCAGTAGTTGAATAGAAAAAGGCAATATTCTCACTGGGACAAGAAAAAGTATCCATGCCAAGAATTACCTTTCAGGATTCTGCTGCCAATGATTAAAATACAGAAGCAATCTGCACTGTTGGATGTTATATACTGCTGCAGGAACCTAATCCTGCTTTGCGTGGGATTTGTATCCTATTGGTGGTTAGGATGAGGGAAAGAAAGGATTTGTAGCAACTCCTAGTTACTCATAAGTAGCTGGTTAATGGTATTTTTGTTTGTTTGTTTTGTAATTCTTCCTTGATCAATTTCTGAAGTCTCTTCCTCAGTCCTACTACAGCAAATGCTTAGGGTCAGCAAGAATCATGTTAGCCTGGATCAAATGTAATTAGAAGGGGAAACAAGCTCTGGAAGGGAAATTTGGTTTCTCAAATGTACTTTCTGCTGGTTCCTCCTGCAGCTCACATGTGTTCCAGGAAAGGTAGTCTCCTCAGTGGCCCCAATGAGGGTCCTGACCACTTTTCTGTCGACGCATGCACTGTGTTCTCACAATGACTCTCCTTTCACTCTGTACATCCCACCCAGCAGAGGCTTAGCCCACCTCAGGTCTCCCCTCTGAAGCCTTCCTGAGCTACTCTGGTTGGCTCTGACCTTTCCCAACTCTGAAATTATGGCCTCAAATGAAGCTTAATTGGTAGAGGGTTAATATCAGTTGAACAAGTGAAGACTTGAAAATGAACCACACATAGATGGCCTCTGCTGTGGATGCTCATGGACTAGTGGAGCGGCAAACAAAGAAACAAAGAGTTACAAAGACGTGTGAAGGGGGGTAGATCAGTCAGGGTCTTCACAGGAAAGAGATGGCACACCCAAATCATGATTGCTAAGGAGAACTAATTTACCATCGTGTGGATAAATGAAAGGGACACACAGGAAGTTATGAACAGAAAAGCTGTTACTGCGTCTTGGCTTAAAGCACAAAGAGGCAGGTACTGCAACGATAGGAGACTCCAGAGTGCTGGTGGGGTTTTAATGTCTTTCACCTCCAATCTAGTTTCCATTCTGTCACCAGAAAAAACCTTTCTAAAGGCCAGATATGAAGATTCCACTGCCTGTTTCTAGGTTCTGATGGCTTTGTTGACCCTGAGGGTAAAGTCCAAATGCCTTGGCTTGCTCCTCCAGGCTGTGCAGCCTCAGGACTCAGCCCACATGTCCAGCTTGTCACTTCTCCCACCCTGAAGCTGCCATTATCTATACCACCATGCCCTTGTGAGTTCCATTTTCCCCCCTAACTGGAACACTGTCTTTGACTAGCCAAGCCCTACTTGTCCTTCAAGATCCAACCCGAATATTTCTTTCCTTGTTGGTCTTGCCTAACCCCTGAATGGAGGTATTTTACTTTAGCATGCAAGCTCTGTATCACCTGTATCTCTTATGGCTCCCAAAAAGATGAGTGTTGAAGAGGGTCTCGGTTTAAGCAGGGCCAGAAAGACAGTGACCAATGAGACGTGTATCCTGGTCTAAATCTTGGACTCCCTTTCCAAAACCATGTGGTCACATCCCAAAGGACCCATTTCTTCTTTTTGTGGTCAGAAGGTCAGGATAATTCAAAGACAATTCAAAAAATAACATTTGTGGCTACTAAAATTGGCTATATCCATATATTCACATAACAAAAAATATGGAAAACAACATTATGAGGATAACTCAAGGAGAACAAATAATAATGGTAGCAATGATAGTTATTTCGAGTCTCTTCGTCTGAAGTGCTCCCATGACCTCATGCCCTTCAGTACAATGGTCTCCTCTGAGGCTGGAAAAGGTGTTGGGTTCCAGCAATAGCACTGTGCAGGACACCCTAAATTAGCAATATAAATCTTTCTAGAAATGAACTATCCTACTAGTTTCCTCACATCAGGAATAATTGAAAAATTAATCAAGGAGGCATAAATGGCCTTCAGCAAATAAATCCAAATTGGTAAGATGATGATTGGCCCAGGACGGAATTCTATATCATTACCATTTGGGAGCTTCTGTTGGCTCTCAAAATCAAAGTGAAACTGCTAAGTACTCTTGACCAGAAACATCTCAAAGCAAAACAAACAAACGAACAAAAAAAACAGCATCAAATATGAATGGAAATGTCTCTGCAATGGCACATGGATAATTTAAAAGAGGATAGAAAAAGTTTTGTGATTCCAAATGGAGTAAAATAAATTTAAAATGCTTCTTGAAAGAGTAGTTACTAATACCTTAGCAGAAGATGAAAAAAAAACAAGAAGCAAACAACTCTTAAGATGGAGAAATGAAATCAGTGGCCATAAACTTTAGATTTACAGTGCAAATATACAATCCAGAAATAAACTATATGTACTATCTATAAAATGTGGATTTAATGTATACTGTTCCCTGTGCCCTGAGCCTTAATCAGTCTGAGCTCACATTATAATGCCAAGATTGTGCTATGCAAAATGGTTGCCACAGAAAAAAATATAAGATTCCCACTGTTACCTTCCAGAGCTTACAGTGTAGTTAGGGGGTGAACATTAACACACTCAATGCAGTTCTGAACCCAGTTCTATATCAGCTCTCTAGAGCTTACTGCAAACAATAATGGAATCCTGAAATAGAGGCTGCCGGTTCAGGCTGGGTAAATCTACATGTAAAGTTAGACATTAAAAGATGAGAAGACAATGGCTAGGTGGCATGCAGGAGGGAAACTGAGTCCTAAACATAAGGACACTATGTTAAAGCACCATTACCAAGCCAGGTGCAATGGCACATACCTGTACTTCCAGCTACTTAAAAGGCCGAGGTTGGAGGATTACTTGAGCCCAGGAATTGAATAAACTATGATCACACCTGTGAATAGTCACTGCACTCCAGCCTGGGCAATATAACAAGACCCATATCTCTTAAAGAAAAAGCACCATTACCAGGAAAAAAAAAAAAAAAAAAAAAAAGGAGCTCATTATGAGCCAAAGTCTACTACAGAAAAAGAAAGTTCAGTCAGAAAATGTAGGCTAGTTTTCAGCATGTTAAGAGTTTAAGTGTTACTAGTAGTCACATAAGTGAGAAAATCAAAACCAACTGGTACATAAATATATAGATATCTTTGTGATAGCAGAAAGACATGCACATACAGTGAGAGAAAGAGAGAGAGAGAGAGAAAGAGAGAGAGAGAGAAACTTAGAATGAACCTTTCCTGAAAGATATGAGAAGTGGAAAATATTACATGGAAGATCCAAACATGATGCAGGGGACAAGCTTTTGTGACCGCTCCTGCTAAAATATGCCAGTGGCAGAAGACAGATTCACAGGCTTTAAGAAAAGCCAAAAACAGAGTTTGAAAGTTATCCATAAGGGAAAACAGATTTTTAAAAAATAAACAAAGACCTCTTTTTCTACTTTCTCCTAGGTAGATTAACTTTTCTTCCACATTTTTCTATTTATTCTCAGCTTCTTAATGTGGCATTTCCTTCATTTAATGGTAGGCAGGTGCATGTGTGCATACATGGTACTTCAGGATAACAGAAATATCAAGAAGTGTATGACAGAGGCAAAGAAGGTCTGAGACATGAATTCTAGACCCTCCAGCACACTTTCCTGCCTGCCAAGCATGGGGGATCTACCAGACTTCTCCCCTGAAATCTAGTTCAGACACTTATAATTTAGCATAGAGCAATGAGGCTGGATGAGCTAGTGCTCCCCCCAGTACTGCCACTGCCTTATCTGATTAACCTTAGCTGAGTAAAGTGTTATTTCCTTTGCTGAAAAAATGAGTTGGGCCAGTCAAGCTCTCTTTGGATGCCCAAAGCAAAGGTGCTCTAGCTCTACAAGCTCAGTGCTGAGCTCAAGGCTATGCTCAGGCTACAGTGGAATCAAGAAAAAGTTGACACTCTCTGCCATCAAGGAAATAAAGATCTAGCTCAGAAGAAAAAGCAAATGCCTGAAATAAAGAAAGAACAGTTCAACAGACCACGGAAATGCATATGAAGTTATAAGGACAACAGAACATAATCAAAGTTAAAAAGGAGATGTCCAGGGTAAAAATACCTTTGGAGAAGTACAATGGCTTTGTGAAGGGGTTGAGATTTGAGCACAGAATTGAAGAACTGGTAGGTTTTGAGATGGTGAAGGAAGAGAAGTACACATACACACACACACACACACACACACACACACACACGCTTACTTACATGTGCATATACATGGACCCACAGCTATCCCCATGGGTGCCTGGCAGTTGCTGGACACACAGAATAAGTTAATCCTTCAGACATATGGCTGAGCAGCAAATAAGCAGGTTCCCAATGTCACCTTTCAACATGCTAGAAATACTTTTATTATTTTATTATTTCATTACTTGGAGTCTTAAAGAGTTTCTCATCTTCAAAGCCTTCTGATACATTTAAATCCCTAGAGAGAGAAACTTCCTCTATCAGCCCTCCTTAGACTTCAGTTGCATGGACAAAATGTAGGGACTTCAAACAGCTGAGGTCTTGGGAGAAGCTTGAGTCCAGGAGTTGAAGCACACACAGCGCTTATTCCAGGGGAGGCCGGGATCCTGCAGCAGCCTTGTGTCTAAGGCTTACAGAGGAATTTCCCATCATCGTTTATGTCTCAATGTGTGTTCTGTGAAACACATGTCACACAGACTGATAGGTGACATGGCCTGGAGGAGTGCAGGCCTTTGCACAGGCCCCTTAAGAATGCTCCCCCACACCTGGAGAAAAAAACTACGAGAGTGTAAGAAACGATGCAAGCTCTATCAGAAATCACCATCCCACGATGAGCTTAGTCTTCTTACTAATAAGAAGAGGGCTGGATTTAAAGGTCCCCAAAGCCCTTTATAATACTCAAGTTCTCTGTGTGTTTGGGGCAAGTTGAACCATATTTATGGGCTTTTGCCTTCCTCACAGTGGATAGAACTGCATGTTCTCTCATAGACCATGAGAATTATGAAAATACTGTGAGATCCTTTAGTGAAAGCATTCATTCTTTTTAAGGTACCCATTAAAAGGGAGGGGAAAACCCAGATCCCAAAACCAAACCTTGCAAAATAAGTTAGCCACAGGATTACGTTCAAACAGCTCTCTAACCCTATTCTACCTGTCATATTCTGCCAAAATGCTGTCCACAGACTCTACAGTTTAATTTACAAAAATTCATATCTCTTCAGGAAAATATCTGCTGCTTGAAATGAGGTTCGCCTGATTTGAAGCAGACTAGAATATTCCATGATGAAGAATACATAACATTTCGGTTGAAAAAGCCAGCCTAAGCCAATCTACATATTCTCCTCTTTCATCCTCAAAACCTGAATGGAAATAAATGTCACACACTGACTCACAGACTTGTAAAACCATGCACACACTATACCCTCCTCTTTAAGACATGTGAGATTAACTTGTTCAATGTTATAACCTCTTGGTTTCCTTTCTTTGTTTCAAGTGTCTCTCTGTTTTCAAAATCGTGTGTATTAGGGCAACTGGTTTGCCAAAAGGTGTGGATAGCTCAAAACAATTTACTTATTGCAGACACAACTTCTTACCTTGTCTTGATAACTAATTAGCCAAAAGAGTCAGGGATGAAAAAAGAGAAAACAAATAGTTCCCATAATATGCCATTTTACCTCATACTTCTCTGTCATTTTGCAACAGACCATGAGAAGACATCACTACTTAATGAAAAAATGTTCAATTGTCTAAATCTGAGTTTTCTCCCTGAAAACAGTAAATTTTAACTAGATATGAGAAAGCTTCTTTTAAAGAATATACCCTGTTTAGAGGTAGATAAAATGAAAGAGTTACAGAGAAAAATTAAGAAATGTAAAGAATGGGAAAAATAGTGCAAAAAGAGGTGAAGAGAAAATAACACAGAGAGAAAAGATAAATGTAAGAATTTAAGAATGTTAGTTAAAAGATGCCCAACTCCTTGTTTTCACTATTGAGGAAGTGAGACCTAAAGTATGGAGAGGGGAAGAACGGGAAAGCTGGAAGAGGAAAAGTGAAAAGAAAGAGTAATCAAGAGAGAAAATAATGGAGGAAAGGGAAAGGATAGGAATCTCAAAGCAGCTTCTGGGAGACTCAGTCTAAGAAGTGCACGTCTCTAAGAAGCACATTCTGTCCTGGCTATCAGATGCAATCCTGTGGACATGACTGCACCAGCTATATTTAGCTCCGATGTAACTCAAGTCAATAGTGTTCCATTAGGGCAGCTGCTGCAGTGTCCTGAAGAAACGTTTTACCACCTACCCTGGAATAGTCATGTCAAGGGCCTGCGCCTTCACAGCTACAGAACTCCACTGTGTTTATATACAAAGGAGCAGCATTTTGAACATAACTGATATGACTGTTAACATAGTTTAATGACCTGCTGTATAACAGAACAGCACTTTCAGAACACCAAAGTCATTACTCTCGGTTCCTAAGGATGTCCCTTCCCCCAATCCCTGCAAGCAAATATTGCCCCTTACCTTATACGGTGTGTTCTCTTCTGAGACCTTCTCTGGTTTTCTGATCTTTGCTTTAACTCCACATGGGGCTCTATGCTTTGGAAGAACACTTTTCAATGTCTACTCAAGGACACCCAGACCCAAATGACCCACAGAAATACCTACAGGTTTCCTCCGACGCCAGGGGAACATAGCTGACTCCTACTGAAAACAAAACAAAACAAAAACTTGGATCTTGGAGATTGGCAGGTTACCAACGTGCATACCCCATGGCCAGAAATGAAGACCTGCTACCACTAAGGAGAAGTGAGAAGTCTAGGAATAGTTGAGAAACTCATGCTTGACCTGAATAATTCATTAAGTAATTGTGTCATCATTCTGGATATGGCATCTTATTAGATTTTGTGAGACAAACCACACATAGGCATTCCCTTCTCTCTCAGGGAGATTTGGTTGTGATGTGGGCATAAAGCAATCACACAGGTGGGACAGGGAATAGATGCATGGGCTCAAGATGAATGCTGAGGAAGGAAGAGACAGCTGGAATCTAAGAAGTCTGGGAAGATTTTTCAGAGGAAGACACCTCTTTCTTGAAGAATGAATGAGGTATTGACAAGCAAGGAGAGCATTCCAGTTGAATGAGATAAAATAAGCAAAGATGCCCCTTATTATTTGGTTGTATATAGTCAGATGCTTTTGCAAAGCTAAAGTCCCCAATTCTGTACCTTGACAAGTATCAGTGGGTTCTTCATGATTCCTGGAACAAAAGCCATCTGCACAAAGGTTCTTGCCAAGAATCAACCTACTTATCTATGAACCTCTCTTCTGTGAAACCAGACTAGGAAAGGTGAGCAGAAACTATCATAGAAAATGTTTGGATCCTCAGAAGAATGATTGTCTCTGTTTCAGAAAAAGATTCAGGACCAGTGACATTAATGCAAAAAAAAAAAATGATGGAAGCACCGGGCCTGATCTGAACCTTGAAAAGGAGATTCCCTGGAGGATAGTGTATGCCAATTATTTCTGCCTGGCAGAGGAGAGCAAGAAAGGAGGCAAGTGCCAGGTGGGGTGAGAAGTTTACTGTAGCCAGAGTTCACCTACAGGCTGTCTAATTCCTTTAACCTGGGCTGGACTGAAGGGCTGAGAAGAACATTCTCATTAGGGTATGAAATGGATCATTTCCAGTGGCCAGATGGTTCCCCATAAATACATTAATGACTTTATAGGCATGTCTGCTTGGAAAAGGAACAATTTAACTACCACAATGTGGGAAGTGCTGCTTTTGGATTCTGGGTAAACTAAATCAAAGACCAAGAAATTACCACAAAAAAAAAAAAAATGCTTTGTGAAATCACTCCCTTTCCTACATCTCATTCTTTTTATATGACAAGCTCAATAAGCAAGTGTAATATTTGTTTTCAAATTAAAAAAATAAATTCATCTCAAGCTTCAAAAGTCATTCAAACATGAATGGTCCCAATGTTGAGAAACACACACACAAATCCACACACATATGCAAACCTGTGCACATGCACACACACACTCCTCATTGGGAACAAAGTCAAGGCTTCCACTGCTGAGCGTGACTGTGTAGTGACAGTCCTCACATCACACTTCAACTGGATGACATTCCAAAGGCAGTCATGTCCCTGTCAAGAAGTTCCTTTCTTCTACTTCGAAACGGATCCCAAACCTGTCTCATTCTCTGTCTAATCCCCCATCCTCATCCGTCACCCAAGCTACAAGAGTAGCTTCCTAGAACTTCCAGAAGGATCTCTTTACAAGCAAATCTGATCTTGTCCTGCCCTTACTTAACCTTTTAATGGCTCCCATTGCTTTTAAGCTAGGGACAGGAAATTTTTCTTCTGGTCAACAAGGATGGGACAGGTACTCACTCCAGATTCATTTCCCACTGTTTCTCATCAGCTCATTGGCCCTACATTGATCTTCCAGGTCCTCAAAATTTCCTAAGCCATACCTACCCCCTCTTGGGGTCTTGTGGAAAAACGTCCTCATTGCTGGGCTGCTCTCGCCTTCTCCATTCACTGGCTCACTCCTGCTCACCCCTCTGCACAGATGCATCAGGAAAGCTTCCTGTCCTTCCCAGCACCACAGGTTTTCTTCAGCGTTCTTGCCATTTTGAAACTGTTTATTTACATTTTGATTGTTTGATCCGTGCTTGGAAGGCCACCAGGGTTGGTGTGAAGATCAAATCTGAGAATGGGTATAGATACCCTTCAAGAATTATAAGCAGAATCCCAACGTAAATCCCTGTTTTTTTCACTGCTGCTTCTAAAGGACTCCGAGCCCCCAAAAGAAAGTGAAAGCAGAATCATCACTTTCCCCAAACATCAAAAGGAAATGACATCCAAAGCAGGCATTTTTAAAATTTATGTTGGGCTAACACGGTAGCCACCACAACTGGGTGAATAATTAGCCTTGAGGTCTCCTGGCATAAAATAAAAATCCACTTCCCTCAGGCCAGAGAAACCACTGACAACCACCAGCCTGAGTTTTGACAATTTCCCTGCCCATCACACACCTGGTTCCTAAGGTCCCAGTAGCCAAAGGGGAGTAAATATTAACTATGGTAGGGAATGATTTGTCAGTCATGAACAGCTGTCCACAGTTTCCAAGGTACTGACCTGAAAAGGAGATGAAAGGAACAAAGACTGGGGTAGCTTCCACACTGAGCAGGACATCTTGCCCTTGCCTCTTGGTCTGCTATCTAGCCAGTGATGCTGATTTCTGTACCTACACATTCAAGTTCCTTTACCCTTTGGTTTTAGCCAAGAAGGGGCACCAGCAGGAGATCACAAAAGGGAGGTGAGTGAGGTCAGAAGTATTGTTCTCCCAGCTTCCTCCCTGCTGGGTCACCCCAGGCCAGCTGTGTCCTTAACCAAAGGCCACAGTTCCTATCAAGTATACTTCCAAAAGAGCTTGCTTGTGCCCTCTTTCTAGCTCCCTATCTCCAGCAAACCTACACATTCTGAAACTGACCCTCCTTCTTCAAGCCTACGGTGATCATGTTTTTCCTGGGCTATTATCCCTGTAATGCTGCAGCAATCTTTGTGGTTTCCCTACACCCAGGTCACAACCTGGAGGTACAGAGACATCATTTCAATAAGTACACACATGAGCAAGAGTGCAGTTTTAGGAGATGAGTTTTAAGAAGTAAGGAATGTGTTTCTATGCATGCCTGCATTTCTGTGATCTGGGGTGGTTGCAGGATCTAATGGGCAAGGATTCTCGGAAAAAAATCTATACTTGATTTGACATCAGAACAAGGTCAAATTTAGGTGGGGCATAGGTAGGAGGCTAGTAGAGGGAACAGGAAAAATCCCAGAGAGACCAACCTATGCAAAGGCCCTGCCCACTCTTATACAAAGGTTCTCACCTGTCTATTAAAGCTATTATGGGGAACACACAGCCATTTTAAATGTCTACACAAATATAAGATGTTAATGACAGGCATAATTCTGTTCATAAAAATCCTCAAGCTTTGATTTTACTTCTCCAACACATGAAAGTTTCTTGTAGGCCAGATCTTGTCCACAGTGCCCAGCGCAATAGCTAATATACAGTTTAAGTCCAATAAACATCTGCAAATAATTGATTGACTGAGGAACCAAAGGACGGAAGAAATCCAGCAGAGACCTAGCACTGCCTATCAGTGGAGGCAGTTGCATGAAATGTGAATGAGTTGACTTCAGGCTAAGTATGGGGCTGACCTTGAGCTAGTTACACTTACCTCTCAATAATGTTTGTTCAGGTCTCAGGCCCCAAGATAGGAGATAAGCAAGAGTTATTTTGGTCTTTTGAATGCTTAGGAAAAGAGGTGAGCTACACATCGTGACCTCCATTCCTAGGGCAATATGTAAGTTCAGTCTCAGTGTGAGGTTTCCAGGTCCCCACAAATTAAAAACACAGCATCAGAGGAGGGTAGAGGTTTCCCTATAACCCAGAGATACCATTGTGGAAAGCCCCTGTTGCCTGAAAAATGATGCCTTTCCTCATAAAGGGGAAGTGCTATTTTAGGTTCAGCAGCTTTGTTTTTTCTTTCCACCCTGGGGTGTATAAGTTTGATTCCTGGGTATCTTCCTATACCTCAAGGAGTTATAAAGAACCCAAGAAATAGCAAAATAAGTCCACCTTCACTCAGGTGGAAGGCATTTCATTGTACCAGAAAGAAAAGGTGGTCAGAGAGACGTTTTCATTTCTATAATTAACAACCTCAGTGTGGCCTTAGGGAGGCACCTTCCTTCTCTGGGGCCCAATTTTCTCATCAGTAAAATGAATGGCTTATACTAAATGATCTACGAGATCTTCAGATTTTATGATTTTGAACACCATGATTTTTTGTTATTATTTCAGCAACTATGTCTGGAAAGTCCACATGTTCTCAACATTATCTTATTTCTTGGGAGGGAACAGTCCATCCCTGCACCCAAGGATTCTTATTTTGTGATTGCGGTCCTCCTAAGACGGTCTATGAAACTCCAGATATTGCATATAACATTTTGTGTCTATGTGTAATTTTCCCTGGCCTAAAAGCATCCATAGCTTTTGGGTCCATATATGGACCCTATATGCTTTTAGTAGAACAGCATAAATGTGACTGCTTAGATGTCAAGGAACGTGTTCATAAGACACCAGCATCAAGAGCAAGTCCAACATGAATCCACCTGCCAAGCACTGTGACAACCTGGCTTATCTTCCAGAACAGGATGGCTCTGGATTTGAGATGAGATCAGAGAGGTGGACTGCTAAAGAGAAAGAGAGTTTGGAAAGTCAATGCAAAAGTATAACTGTGGGCAAAATATGCTGTGTTCTCAAGAAAAGAAAAAAAATGTTCAATTGCTGTGGGAATTAGCTCTCTCCATGGCGCACCTGGAGGTTCATGCACTTTCTCTTTTCTACCTGTCCTCCATTAACATCAGCCCCCAGAGTACTGGGTTCAAGGAAAGAGCAGGACTCTGTTTTGCAGCTGGGAGGTGGCACGAGAGAGAGCTGCCATTTTTGCTAAGAGAATTCTAAGAGATCCTGAACCTGCATCTGTGACTCAGCCAGGATGGGGCCACGTACCAACAGGCTATACCAGGGGCAGAGACAGGATAGTGGCCTGGTGCTTTTCATCATGGTTAACAGAGAATAAATCATGACAGCTAACAGTATCATATTGCTCTGAGATTAATGCAAAATAGATGGCATTCATTGATTTTAAGGTAAATTTAAAACATATAATGACAGAGTGAAAGCTATGCCATACACAGTTATACATGCATGTGAGGAAAACATGTATAAATTGAAGCTTAGGAGTTATAACTTACACAGAAAGTGCTATTATTCAAAAATTTAAACATATGTGAGACAACATATAGCAAATATGCTGACATATGGCATTGAAACCAATACGTCAACACTTACAAGTAAGAAAACATCTATAAAAATACAATAAGTACAGTTCTCTCTTTACATTGAGGCCACAAATGAGACCACTGCTAAACATCTCTGGTTAAGCATTAACACACACCGGGATCCGCCTGTAACCTGTTCGTTAAGGTGCAGTGCCCCAGCTAATTAATACATCACTGGCAGATCAAGTTTAGGGAACAATACTGAGCAAGTGTATTCCTGAGGCCTCACTTACCCCTCTTCAGGTAGGAGGAAGTCCAGGAGGGAAAGGGGAATAAGGGAGAAGAGAGAGAGATAAAATAAAGGAGAGATTATTATTTTGCTACAGTAGAGCATCCCACAGTTGATAAAAGTGGTGTGTGTGTATGTGTGTGTGTATGCGTGTGTGTGTGTGTGTGTGTGTGTGTGTGTGTGTGTAGCAGGCTTGCATGTGTTGGCTAAGTTCTGAAATCATGTCACTTGAGAAAAAGCTGAAGGAGTAGGAGCTGTTTAGACAGGGAAACCCTACATTGAAAGAAGGCTATCATAACAGTATTCTGCCATGTGCAGGGATTGCTGCTGACTGTGGGCATAGACAATGCTGTATTGCCTGTCACTTGCACTCCCTGGGCCTCCGACTATTCATCTGTAATGTGAGAGACTTGTATGAGATGCCTAATTCTCAACTCTTGCTGCAATTGGAATCACATAAAGAGTTTTTAACAAGTACAGATTGTGGGGCTCCACCCCAGAGAAGCATTTCTTTAGGAGGGAAACAGGCACCGGTATTTTAATAGTTCCCCAGGCCATTCTTACATGGATTCAGTGAGGACGGACAAGCACTGGTCTAGATTACCACTGGATAATTCTAGATGATCCTAGAGGTCTCTCCTAGTGCGATAGGCAGGAACCCTTCTAGCTCTAAAACTTTACTTAATTCATTCATATATATAATTCTCTTCCCATTTCCTCTGTGACTCTGGAAGGAATCATAATCCTAAGGGAAATTCAATACATAAAATATTGATGTTCATTTTGCAAATACCCGATAAATAAATTCACTGAGCTGACTGAAAATGAAAAATCTGTGGAAAGAGAACTCCATTATAGAAGATCTACTTGAGTCTTAATTCGGGATCAGTTTGCTCCAACATTCAGCACATTTTTCACCAGCTTGATTATGTCGTATCCCATCCACAGCAGATTAGAAGCACAAATTGGAAGGTTACTTTGGTGAAGGAGCTGGTTATGTTTATTAACAGTAGAAAAGGAGAAGAACTAGCATCTTCACAGTGAGAAAGAAAACTCAAATGATATAAAAAGACAGCACAGGAACCAATGTAAAATCATAGTCTAGGGATGTTTAGTGTAGGGGCAAACTGCTCTACTCATTTTTAAAGACTGATAATATCTCTGTGTTACTCTCTAACAATTAGGGAGAGAAGAGCTTATGTTGACTGAGTTATATTTAACAAGGCAAGCCCACGTGTGTATGTGTGTATGCTTTTGTATCTGTTTGGTGATTTTCTGAGCAATGATTTTAAATGTTCAAAACTTGAGGGTTAGCATAAAACACTGTTGTATTCTTGTCAGGCTTTTAAAAACAGACCTGGTATCTATAGCCTTTTCCACCTCAAAAACATTCTTCAGGTTTTCATCAGATAATGTTCACCCTGGATGTAACCAGTAGATGAGTTTAGAAACCCCAGAATCTATAGGTGGGCAGAATGAGACACAGTTTCCCCTGCCACTCTTAGTCAGTAAACCTGATCAAAAACCGCTCAATCACTCCCACTCTACTTCTAATAACAGCTGCAGTTACAGAAGCAGACTCAGGCCATGAGGAAGAAGACTTGGTGTTCGATGTGCCAAGTAGCAATGAGTGAATTATAAACCTGTTAGGGTTCCTGACACTATGAGGATCTAAAAGGAAGCTGAGACTGAACAACTAAGAGACCACCCATGCTATTTCAGGGCTCATCACCATCAGTTGTGGCATTTTAATAAGTCATGGTATTCCAAGAAAAGAGAAAGAGATGAGTGAGAAAATATCCATGGAACTGGTAGACCATTGACTCTGAATAAATACCATGGCAAACAGTGGACCTTATTCAAAGGTACAGGGACCTTATTCACAATAATATCCCCTCATAAGACACTGCTATTTTGTACTAGATCTATTGCACTTACGTAGAAGCAGCACTTTATTAACTTACTTTTCTGGAGCACAGGAATCATATTTTCCTTGAAACTAGAGGGGAGGGCCTCTGCCACATTTTCAAATCTGGGTAAGCCTTGATCCTCCACTGCATCTGAGCCTTGTCTATAATATTAGGTAGAATGTCTTGCACTCATAAATGTTTCCTGCTTGATAACCCAAGGAAGAATTATCACATATAAATCTCAGATCCTAAGACACATTTTGCCACCAATAGTCATCCCTAAAGAAACCGAATCAGGATCCCAAGTCACATCCCTACCCAACACCATTTACTTAAGAGCCTGCAGTGATATGTGAAGGTAGGAGGTCCAGCAAATCTTCCTGTTATTTGAGTGACTTTAGACAATGAGGTAATATTTTAGGGACAGCACTGGATAAGAAGGACACCAAGAGGGCTGGGGTCATTGCAACCCTTTGTGACCTCCCAGCAGGTTACTTTCCTCATCCAAACTTCAATATCCTCTTCTATAAAATGAGAGATGTGCTGGGCAATGTCTACAACTCCTTCTTTCAGCCCTGTGAGCCTCTGAATTCCAATCTCATTGCCTCCAGTAACCTCCCAAGTTTTGTGCACGACCATATCTTCCTGGAGGTTCCCTCTGCTCTTTCTGACTCCAGTACCTCAGCCTGGGTATGAAAAGAGCAAGCTTCTAGTCCCAGTTCCACCTCTTGGTGTGGGGGTACAGCATTTATCTCTAGGACAACTAAATAAAATGATCTCTTAATGCATCAAAAATTCAGCCCTAAAACTCATTCCTGTTTAAGAATATTTTTTCAAACAGCTGTATCCATCACAGACAGTGAATTTTACAAAATGCCGTACGATGGCTGCAATCCTAGCTATTTTAGAAGAGCTAAAAGAATTACAGTTGTGTCCCAAGGGAAAGGTGCTGCTGGTGTCCCCATTCCCCCTCTCATTTCGCTCTCCTCTGTTCATACTCAGCAGGCTGTTATTATCTTTACATTTACCTGCCAACCAACCTCCAAAAAATCTGTTCAGTCACAGTAGTTACAGAAACCAAAGAAGTGGCCAATAGTCCAACTCTGACTAACCCCTTGTTACATGGCTAAGAATTAAAAAACAATTTCTTTTTGCAATTAACATACCCTGTACTGTAAGTATACCATGAACTAAAAATAACATGTCCTCCACAATCCTTTGGCCCACAAGAAGCTCAACAGAGGGAGGGAGTGAGGGAGGGGAAGAGAGAGAAAGAGAGAGTGGAATGACTTGCCATGAATCCTAAACATCTTCCTAATTGGATAATTAAAAGAGTTCTGGATGGCAGTTCAAAAGGCCTGGATTCTGGTAAGGGCTCCCCTACATATTCAGCCATCTGTGTGGCCTTGGCTTGATCTTGTACCCTATCTAGGCTATTTATAGGATTATCGGTTTTGAAACCTAGTAGGCACCCCTTAACAAGTTATCCAATCTATTGTTCTTTTCAAACTTTCTCATGCATAAGAACCACCTGGAGAGCTTAACAGAACACACAGGGGGTCCCCACCACCCAAGTCTCTAATTCAGTATGTCTGGGGTGGGGTCCAAGAATAGGCATTGCTAACAAGTTCCCAGGTAATGCTGCTGCTTCTGGTCCTGAGACCACACTTCAAGAAGCACTGATCTGGCCCAGTGATGTCAACCAGGACTGGAAATTAGAATTGCCCTGAGGAGGGGCACTGGTAATATGCTGGTGCTCAGTGTACACCAGGCCTTGTCAAAGAGAATCTCTGGTTATGTGGCCCCAGCATCTCTATTATTAACAAATTCCCCAGATAATCTTAATGTGCAGCAAAGGTTTAGAACACTGATTCCACCCAGCTGCCTCATTTTGCAGATAACAAAACTGAGGTTCAGCAGACCAATGACAGCTCATTCAGCACATGCATCTGCAAAAGGGGAGGTTTGGACAAAATAATTTGGAGACCCCAGGTTTTAATTCTACGGCTATCACATTCTATAGCTGCATTTCTCCTTTTTCTCTTAGCCCATCATTCCCAAATAATAACAGTCAGGGAGACTTTCTTCATCTGGCCACTCCATGCAACCAGAAGGAGAATCCAACAGGACCACTCGTAGTTGGAAGGCTCTTGCATTCTCAAAGCTCTCCTCCGGGTAGTTTCTAAATATAACAGGCAGTCAGACACTCTGAATAACTCTCGGCTGACTTGGCTTCCCTGGGATAAACTTTTTTTTTTTTTTTTCTCCTAGATTATGCTATACCAGGAATAGAGCCCTAAGGGGAGAAAATCCTCTTCAAAGTCAGAGCTAGATAACACTGTGTGTGGTATTCAGGTTGTTCTCCTTTGGAAAGAGAAAAAAAGGTGGGAGGCAAACTTCTAAAAGCAGCCAACATCAAAAAGCATATTCCTACTTTGTCTGTGTGGTGTGCATAAAGGGGAGGCAGAGGAAAGGGGGAAGTGGCCAGGCAAAAGACAATTAACACATCCTGCTCAGCAGGGGGAGGAGCGTGGGCATCCGGTCCAGGTACTCCAGGCGGTGGTGGGCAACAGGAAAAGTACACATGCCAGCTCTGGCAACTGCCCTGTGCTGGCTCTACCACCAAAGACCCGGAACCCAAGTTGGGTGCACAGTTTGCTCCCTGAATGGTGGGCTCAGGCACAGTTCTGACTTCATTTCTCAGGCAGGCAACAGACATGTTTACCTTGCGCTCCAGCTCTTGCTGTTCCTTGCAGCAAGGGGGAATTTGATGTGACCTAAAAATCATCTGAAACATATACAGACATGGATATCTTCTCTCTTACATAAACACAAAGTCCTTTCCCCATATTTCAGAGCATGCCAAGCCTCTGTATTCTCCAGCATGACAATGTATTTGAGTATTGTAGTTGGATGGGATATTGGGGATCTCCTAGTCCTGTACTCCCCCTTTGCTGATAGTAACATTTTAAATGCTGCTATTTATTAAACACCTATTATATATCAGGTACTTTATACAAATTAAATCTAATCCTCACCCAAAGCCGAAAATCAGTAGAATTGTTAGATCACAGAAAATGGAGCAGAGGCAGACAGAAATGAAATGATGAGCCCGAAACTGCATAGCCAACAGTGTCAGAACTAGGACTTAAATGCATGGTTCTGACTCCAGATGGACGCCTTCCCCACAGTTGGGTAGGAGGTCTTGAAGAAGAAGAGATGATTCCTGCCTCACCCCTACCCAAGAAGTTAGGGCAATTAAGCGGCCGCCTCAGCTGACATCACTCTGTGCTTTTTAAGACTTGAGCCAAAATTCTATTTAGAAATTCTAAATGTCCAGGGAGGCGTTTGTAAGCTCGCTCTAGCTCTCTCTCGCTCTCTCTCTCTCGCCCCCACAGGAAAATACAGCCTTTTAGTTTCAACCTTAGACAGTGAGAAGCCCAGCTGCTATTAAAACTGAGCAGGAAATTGCATGGATGACCAAAGAGCAATTCTTCTTCTCCATGGAAATTTCTCCTAAGTGCTGAAAATTCAGGGAAACTGAGTGGTTTGGGGAAAGTCTAGAAAACCTGAATGTGTCCCCCACCACTGGGAGATGCAAGTCTCCTCAGAGGCTGATGTGAGGACTACAAAGCAATGCACTGATTTGTCTGTCTTATCTGTGTGAGCATGCATGTATATATGTATGTGTATGTGTTTTGTGTTGGAGTAAGAAACATTATAGTAAGAGAACTTTGCTGCAAAAAGTCCTTCTTCCATCTTCGTTTTCTACCTCTAGGACAGGTTTCCCAAATGCAGTGCTTTTGACATTTGGGAATGAATCATTCTTTGTCGTGGGAGCTGACCTGTGCATTTTAGGGTGTTTAGTGGCATCCCTGACCTCTACCCATTGGATACAATAGCGCCTCCGATCCAATTGTGACATCAAAAACGACTCCAGACATTACCAAATATCCCCTGGAATCGAGGGCAGGACAAAACCCTGTCTTCAGTACACCTTCTTTCCCAAAGTAGCTCTAGTCCATTGTCAACTTAACTGTCCTTGAACTTCTCTAAACTCCAGGCAGGCAGACTCCTCACCAGCTCAGCCTGTGTAATCTCAGGGTCTACAATAGTATTGGGCACAGTAGGTATTCAATTGATATTTCTGAAAAAGCATATTTTTAATAAATTTTTTTTAAATAGACAAATGCTGTCATAGTTTATCTAGGTTTTGTGTTTGTTCAGGGTAGACTCTTTTAAGGAATGCACATTTTTATCTCCCCAAACAAACTGTAGACTTCTCTAAAGCAAGAAGGTTGGCCAAGCAATTCATGAGCCCCTAGGACAGTGCTTCTCAACTTGGGCCACATAATTCTTAAAAATCCCAACACCCAGGCAGCACCTCCTAAACCAAATAAACAGAATCTCTGGGGGTCAGACCAAGGCATTTTGGTCTTCAAAAAGTTCCCCATGTGGCTCTGTTATGCAGTCAGTGCTGAGATCCCATGCCTTACAGGCCTGTGAATGAATCCTGGGAATATACCTGAAAAAGTAGAGTGAAGTTTTACATTTTCTAGGGATGAGGCTGCCCATGTTAACGAAAAGAATAAGGTTCTCAGCTTGTGAGGGTTTGCAGCACCTCAGTGTGACGACACTAGCTATCATGGATCAGAAGGTCTGGCTGGTTTTAGCTCATGAGAAAATTAATGTATGATTAACTAATAAATACCTTTTGCTCAGGCAACAAAATCTTTGTAAACAGGAGTCCATGTGGTACTAATACATTGGAAGCAGTATCTTAGAGTTGCCTTTTATTTTTCAAGGTGCCCAGCAGAGAAAAAAACTGAATAATACTTATTGACAAACAGTTTGATTTGGTTGAGATATATATATTTTTTTAATTGTTGTTTTGTTATTTTTTAAGTTGAGCCAAATGTATCCAAATTCTCCTTTCTGGAGCAAAAGTAATCACAAGAAAAACTGACAGTGGGGCATGTGGCTATTTTTTCCACATAAAACACAGCCTGTTCTTCCTGCAGGGATCACAGAACTGTAATCTGTGCAGCAGCTACCAGGATTCAAACGAGAAGTGAGAAAAATCTTATGATGGGTGGGGATTTGGTTTAAAGAATAGATCTGGGTAAATGACATCATTCCTGGGTTTGTCCAGTGAATTGGATCACACGGCTTGTCACACAATGACTTCTGAATCTCCTGGGGCCAGCAAAGCAGCCCCGGGCAGGCCTTATCGGGAGGAATCAGTGTGGAAAAGTACTTTCTGAAATAAAACTAACATAAACCAGGCGTGTCATGGTTGGTTTTGCTAAATTTCAGGAATGTGGGAGGAGTGAGTTTACTATGCACACAGGTTGGGACAGACTCCGTTTACTAAAAGCAAAATATCCATCCTACTCCCTTCTCCGTTCATAGATAACGACAGAAAAAAATCATCAGAAAATAAAATCTTTTACTGTTTGTTTTTTAAGAAGAGAAGCAGAGTAAAACGGGAGCGAAAGAGTAGGGAGGTGATGGACTGCCACCCAAATAGGAATATAAATTTCAACAGTATTTAAGTTAAATGGACATGGCCTGGAAATAAATTCTACTGAGTGATCCTCCACGTACTGCCTGGATGATCACTTAGATCCTGTCCTCTATTTTTTTCTATATTCTTCAATAAACTGAACGAAGTCAGATTCGAGAGGGCATGTTTGTACTTGCTGAAACACAGGGATTTATTTCAATAAATCAATTTTATGCAACTTTAAAGTTTAGAACCTTAGAGATGTTGAGCTAGAAAGTACACCAACAACCATTTTGTCTTTCATTTTACAGAGGGGAAAGTTGAGAACTGGAGAAGTTAAATGGTTAATCTCAGGTCACAAAGCTATTTTGGTAAAGGGTCAAATCTCATGTTTTCTTCTGCATGATCCTTTTCTCCTCTTATCCACTGTCACTAAAATGAAATTTGTCAAAGAGTCCATTAGATCTAAAAGAAATAAGACATTTTAAATCATGTTTTAAAACATGAGGAAGCCGGGTACGGTGGCTCACACTTGTAATCCCCACACTTTGGGAGGTCAAGGTGGGTGGATTACTTGAGCCCAGGGATTCAAGACCAACCTGGACAACATGTTAAAACCCTGTCTCTATAAAAAATCAGAAAATTAGCGAGGAGTAGTGGTGTGTGCTTGTAGCTCCAGCTAAGCTACTCAAGGGGCTAAGATGGGAGGATGACCTGAGCCGAGGAGATCGAGGCTGCAGTAAGCAGTGATCATGCCAGTTCACTCTAGCCTGGGCAACAGAGTAAGATCCTGTCTCAAAAAAAAAAAAAAAAATTAAAAAGGAAAAAAAATCAGTTTCTCTGAGTGGGGAGTTGTTCTTACATTTAAATGATCACTTTCATGACTGATAGTTTTACTAATTAAAACAGTACTAAAACAGTACTCCGTGCTTGCCTTTCCATAAACAATTCTGCTCCCTTCTTAGGAGTGTTTCTAGCAGAATAAACAACAGAAGTGAGTGGAAATACTGCAAAGATAAGGTCTTGAGCCTCCACAGAATATTATATGAGCAAGGCCAGGCTTTCAGGCACCTATTCTCTTCACTCTGCTAATGTCCTCAGCCATCTAAAGTTAGCACAACGAGAACCTTCCACAGGGTCCCCATCAAGAAAAAACACAAAGACATAGCTTAGGAAGTTGTGCATAAATTAAAGATTCAACAGGGAACAAGCCAGTTGCTGTCAGGTGACATATTAATTTGCAAATGTATCAGAAGTGATATCCTGTCTCCTGAAGTCATTGGACAAGCCCCCCAAAATATACATTCCCTCTCTACCTCTGCTTCCTGCTGCAGAGGAGTTCAGGAAGCAGTTCAGAAAGGAGGCAGCCTTCCCTCCTATCTGCCCAAGAGAAGTGGGCAGAATGGCTTTTCCCAGGAGCCAGTGGAAACTAAGATTCTACACTCTGAGGATGAATGTCTTTCAATCACTTGAGAAATTTTTCGACCTAACGTCTTCTGGGACATTACCCTCTGGGGCCACAATTTATCTTTGATCTCTAAAGCATAGCTCTACTCCTGTTGTGGGAAAAACAAAAAACAAAACAAAAAAAACTCCAATAAACAAATGTATGCAAGTCCAAATAAAGAAAACTAAACAAATCAGAAGGTCTTTATTTGTGTTACATGAAGTCTTTTGTTTCTTATTTCCTTTTTCTCCTTAGAGAACAATTTTCTTTTAAATGACCAACTACTACAGTACTGGGATTTTGTTTTCAATTGACTTCCCCAAGAAACTCCATGTCTATGTATTTTTTTTCAGTAATTCATCAATCTCATAATATGAAGACTGCCTGCTCCTATGTTTTTCTACCACAACAGTTCATTCAGTTTTGTATTTAGTTGGGGTTCCTGGAGCCTGCCTCAGTTCCATCTTCAACTTAGCAGCATTTTTTTCTGAGAAGGAAAGCAGTTCCTGTTTGTGAAGACTCTGAAAGTACTTCAGGCTGACAGATGCTATATAAATGAAATATCCTTTCAATTACTGCTACTGTGTGATATTGAATTAAGCTATATCACCATAAACAAGGAAAGAAGCCTGCCTACACATCGGCACCCTTTCTCATCCTAGTTCCACTCATGCTCAGCTCCTCATAAATAAAATTATTCCTAAAGAGAGAAATCTAAATTACCTTTGAAAGCATTATTGTCCCTTCTATGTTACTACACACCATCAGAATTAAACTGACAGGGCATCAAAGTCTGTAAATGGATTCCCAGGTAACTGCTCAAAATGTTCTCCCTTCTTGATACCCAAAGCATCTTTCGTCTCCTCTTCAAATAGACAGCACATTTGAGAGAAAGATCAGAAAGCAAAAGCTACTGACAGCCTGATAGGAGCAACCTCAGCATGACAGCTGATGGAGACGATCACATTTCCCCCGACAAACTCAAATGCTTGAGTAAATCAAGTGAAAGTCAATACAGCCCCTCCCTCCTTAGGTCCCATGTGGCTCTCTAACCCCAGGCCACTAAAACTTGTTCTTGGAGAGGGAGAGAAAAAAGCAAACTCCAAATATTCAGGGAATGTTTAACTAATACCCAAAAATGTTTCTTTCTGTGAGGGGCAGTTGCTCTTTGTCCAAAGGAGCTGATGTTGTCTTAGAGAGAGCTTCAAATGCATTCTCCCCTCCCCATAGTCCTACACGGGATCTTTCCCTTCCCTGTTACCCTTGGTCTTTACCAAGAAGGCATATTTATCCAAAAGTACAACCTCCAAGTTCCATACAACATATCTGCATCTTTGCTTTGGCCAGTGATTTCTGCTTATGACTACACAACAAGTACACAGTAGTGCCATAATTAGGTGGTATAGAAAAGATGTAATTCTTGGGGGAAAAAAATCAAAGACCTCTCGAATCACGTATTTGCATTTCTATGTGTGCTAGAGCTTAGGTCTAAATCTGGGCTGTTGTCAACATTAAATCAAAAAGCCTGGGGGGCGGGGTGTGTTCTTTATACAAATCAATAAGCATGTACACAGGAAAAAATCTAGAATGTCAACGCTGTAGCTTTCAAAAACTTTAGAAAAGGTATCAGCCATAAATAACTAAAATATTGCATTTCCAAGGGAAAAGGAGATGCTCTGTCATAGACAGGAAGTTGACTTAGAGGCCAGCAATAAAAGGTGGGAGAAATAGACATATCTCTGCTAGTGTCATCAATGGCCTTTCTGAAAAATCAATACTGAGATTGATAAAAATGAACTAGAGGAAGAAGCACCCCATGAAACAGAGAAGGTCATATGTAAAAACAGAGGGGAACAGCAGGAAACTCTTGGGTGACAGAGTGAGAAAAATGAAAGAGTCGAATTAGAGCTTTTTTGCACAAGATAATACTTTGATTTATGGTGGGGGGGGTTACTAAAATGTACTTATAAGGCAATGATACCATCCGTTCAGGTCTGAGCAGGTCCCATCGGCAAAATCGCAAAGTGGCAACACATAAGAGAGAAGCCAGTGCTTTTACAAAATCATCCTTAGCCCTAACCCGAAACGCCATGTGCCGTTGAGCATGTTGTGTCTCAATCAAGAGATAACGAAGAGGAAGAACCAAAGCTAAAATCAGCAAGGAGAAGGAACAATGGTCTTAAAATGACAGATTAATAACACTTGTTCTCTAATGGGGAGATGAGGGCTGACAAGTCTAGGGACTGGAAAAATCAATAAACATAGTCTTCTTCACCAGCACTCAAACATTTGTATCTGGAGAAAATTTCCTTAATGCTCAAAAGAGAAAACATAGAGCAAATGAAAGGCAATTTGTTTCACACAAGAATAAAAAAAAAGAAAAACTATACAATTAAGAGGTAATCTAGGTGACATCCACTACTTCATCACCCTTAAAGTTCCAATAACTGAGAGATTCATGACTGGTAATTGAGAGAAAGTAGGCCATCTAGAAAATACCTGCAATGCAACTTCTGGGGCTGAACTTAGAAGGAATACCCATGCCCCCTGGCAACTTCACATGCTCAACAGTTTCACCCATAAAACCGTTTCAGCCTCTGTCAGAGAGAAAACATCTGCAGTTTGACCAAGAATCTAACTTGCCTGTCACCTGTCACTGTTTATACTCTCTCCTGAGTGTGTGTACATGATGTGTTTATTTGTTAAAATCCAAGCGTCATCAATACAAAATATTGAAAATGCTCCTAAAATAAGCTTCCTTTAAGAATGAGTTAAACAAATATAGGATGATTGATGCCCAATATACAAAGTACACAGATTATAAATTCTGTTATCACAAGCTGAATAGTGTGAGCCTTGGGGAGTTCCTTATTTCCCTTAATAAATGCATTCAGTTTCACATAAATGTCTCACAATCACTCCAAATTTTATCAGTAATCTTCAGGAACTCCCATGTAGAAATACATATACATTTTGGCAGCATCATATCAAGTGAAAGGAACAATAAACTAAGAGTTGAGAGACTGAATTCTGGCCCTAGTTCAGTCCTTCATTGACTATGTAACCTTGAGCAAGCTGTCAAATTTCTCATAAGATGTTTATTTCAGTCAACATGTATTAACCTCCTACTATGTGCAAAGCACTCTTTTGGGTGTTTGGTGTACAATGTAGAGCAAGAAAAATAGCTCTATTGGAGCTTAACTTCCAGCAGGAGAGACAGACCACGATAACATAAACAAATCAATAATATTCACAATTAAGATGATGAAAAATTATATTAAGGAAATAAAACAAGTCAGTGTGATAGAAAATGACATGGCCTGGGGACCTTAACTGCAAGAATCTGCAAAGGCCCTCTGATGAAGTGACATGTGATCCAAACCTAAGTGACAAGAAGGGGCAGGTCATGTGAAGGCAGAGAACAGATCATAGCAAGTGCAGACCCCTTGAGGAGGCACTGGGCTAGGCTTGTCTAAAGAACAGAAAGGCAAGAATAGCCACAGGAAGTAAAAAAAGAAAAAAAAATGCTTTGTCCAACCTTGCTAAAGAATGTTATAAGAATGAATGAAAAAAGACGGGGACGTCCTTAAAAGTAAGGTGAAGCAGTCCACAAAGTAAAATGAATTAATAGAACCTGCTCATGTTACATGAAAGAACTCCTGTTTTCTGCATTGTATCTTTAGGAAAGTCCACAATTAGAACATCTTTCATCCATGTATCTCAAAACATAATTTTTAGTGCAAAAGAGAATTGTCTAACCCGTTCGCTTCCCGATCGGAGGACAAAGGCACTAACTTACCCAAGTCCCTGTCAGTGACCTTCCAGGACCCAGCCTATCAGGTGAGGGTGGCCTTCTACATTAGCTGCTTGGAAGCAAGGCTTCCCACTTTTCTTGAGATGACTTATTTCACTACAAGAAATTTGCAATATAGGCAAAATGAACCATTTGCCCAAGGCTTAATATAAAGAATTAGTGTCAGCACCATGGAGATAAGAATTTGAAGTCTCAACATCCAGGCCTGACTCTAGACTCACCTCTTACAGGTTTTTCAACCTTGGACAAGTCATGTTAACTCTCCAGGCCTCATGTTCTGCATTTAAAATTTAAGGATAATAAAAACTCCTTCCATCCTTATATTATAGGATTGCTGAAAGGATCAAATATGCTGATATACACGAAAATCTGTGGAAACTGTAAAGCACAAAACAAATATCATTACCCTTGTCATTTGTTTTTGTGCATAGGTTCTGTTTAGGTCTTTGACTCTGCACTACTGCCAGCATTCTACCATGTTGCACAATTACCATTACCTTGGATAAGCCTTGGGGTATCCTTCTATTTTGTGAGTTAAAGAAATTGCATCTAAGGAGCTCTATGGACACTTGATGATTTATGAAATTTGCCTCATGAATATACTTCTCATTGATTTCCTTCCTTTTCTTCTGATTTCCTGCAGTGGAAGAAGCAACCACAGATTATAATGGAAATACCTCCTGGATAAAGATCCACGAAAAAGATTCTGCTAAAGGCAAGCTGTGGCACTTTGAGCAAGTCTCTAACCGTTCCGCTACCACAGTATGTTTTCAATCCCAAAATGTGCAGGGCACTTCTTATCTGTCCCCCAAAACATGCAGGATATCTCATAAATGTTGATATCCTTGAGTTCATGGAGCAATTTCAAATCCGTTAGTGTATTTGATACCTTTAATAACCTTGGGAAAAGTGAGAACAGGGATAAGAAAAGCACATTTATATAGGAGAAAATAAATCTTTTTGTGGTTATGTGTCTAGTCCAAACTCCCAGAAATCTAGGTATTCAGATTTCACTTCAGTGATCCCTGAAGTTTACTAAGCCTCTTCCAGTCAGGATCTAGTGATGATAAATATACACAACTACTATGTACCCACAAAAATTAATTTTTAAAAACATGGGGTCATGGATATAAATACTATAAGGGCTTCCCAGTGGTAAGACACAATTATCACAAGAACAAGATTGCCCTGGCATGCTATCTTCCTTTGCCCGTTCCTATTCCCTGACCAGTGAGCGGTGTATGCCCACCTCAAATACAAGCTGGGGGAAGACTGACCTAGACATGTTTGCAACCCCCAGGATTCCTGGAAAAGCAGACAATGGGCTTCTATCAATCTCTGTGGGTTGACCGAGGTTAGCCTGAAAGATTATCTAGTTCTCTCCATTAGAACTATCCCAGGTTTTTTAAAGAGAGGAGCCCCGCTCTGGAGTCCCAGCAGACCCCACCTAGATGATTTCCATACAGCCAGGAAACTTCACTTGCTGGAGCTCTCTTGACAGGGCTTTCTTCGTCTTTCCTCCTGGCTTTTCTTTCCTTCCTCTATGAGGCAAATAAATACTTTAAGAAGAAAGTTGTGAGCTTTTTTTGTTCTGTCTAATCTACATATTAGAACTAAAAGACTATATTTTTCCCCAAAACCAGTCATGTTGGCCACGTAGCAAAAAATACATTTCTTTTTGGGGGAAAAAAAAAAGTTTCTTTTACATGTAAATACCAGGAAATTCTTATCAGGGTGTGAAAGTTCAGGTTTTGTTTTTCCTTTCATTCCCTTTCTCTCTCCTTAACGTGGAGAAAGAAGAAAACAAATCTACAAATATCTCTCTTTATAGTGGAATCCCTTTTTTCTACCCATGCCCTGCTGGAAGCAGTGTGCCTCTAAGTGGCTTCTGATGCTCTGGTTGAGGTCGTTCTGCATTCATAACAGCTACTTCATTTTCCCTAATCCCCAGACCAGAAGGGAATAATGTAACACCCAAGATAAAGTAGGCCTGGTTTTCTGACATCCCTCTAGCAAAGGACATTTTCTAACAAACTCAAAACACTCAGGGTTGCAAATAGTGAGAGTTGTGTTTAATTTAAACAGTATTACAGTCCCTTATGTCATAGAATCACAAAAACCAGTGATTAAGAGGCTTTCTCCAGCCTGACTCCTTCATTTTACACTTGAAGTAACAAGGTATCAAGAAACTGCAGCTTGGCTCCATTTGCTCAGCTTCTCAAGGGCAGACATGGGAAGAGAACCCAGGCTCCTAGTCCAGATTTTTGCATTGTGGTACCATCCTCTCTAACACATGGGTTCAAAATCTAGGGAAACTTTACTGGGAAAATTCTTTCAAGAGGGGAATCTATGAGAGATTACACATTTCATCATTCATTCATTCCTCAAACATGGATTAGGCATCTTTTATGCCTGGAACTGTGTTAGGCAACAGGGATGCATACATGAAAATGATGTGGACCTCTCCCTGAGAGAGAGAGAGAGAGAGAGAGAGGTGGCAGAGAGAGAGAGAGAGAGGTGGCAGAGAGAGAGAGAGAGAGGTGCAAAGAAGCGCAACCGCTTTATACTATTGCTTTGGTGATGAGGTTACATTTAAAAATATCATTGTGCGAGTTATGCCAATCAGAACACCAGGTGTGAAATCTTCCCTGTCTCTAAGAATTTTAGTTAAGTGAGCATATCCTTGCATAGCCACCCTCAATGGCCTACAATCCATTCTCTGCACAGCAGCCAGAACAATCATTCTAAGGAATGACCAAGGTCATTTGATTCCCTCACTTAAATTCTTCAATGATTTTCCATTGTTCATGGGATAAATTCCAGAGTTCCTCAGAGGGTTGGGAAAACCCCTATCTAACATGCACTCCTTCATATCCTGTATCCTGTTCCTACCTGCCTCGCCAGTCCGGGCTGCCTACTCCCCTTGCTTGTACCCGGCCTGACATATTGGTCCTTGTCGGTTTCCCCAAAGCACTGGATTTACCCTTGCCTTAGAGTCATTTGAACAAGCTGTTCCCCTTCTCTGGAACTCATTCCCCCGCCAGCTGGATTTCTCATCACTCTGTTCTAACTTCTGCTCACCTAGCTGACTCATCGTCATTCTTCAGCTCTGTGCTTGGACACCACATCTTTAGGGAGCTCCATGACCCCCAATACCAAGTGACAGCCCTTCTGTGTGCTGCCGCAGTATGCTGGTTCCTCTGCCTTACGTTCAACAGCTTTATTATACTGCCTTGTTAAGGTCTCTATTCCTCAGTAGACCATCACTGTGAGGGCAACTATTGTTTTTGCTTTGTTCCCTGTAAGGCCGGGGTCTAGTACAGAGCTTAATCAGCCAGTTTTCCAAAAACATTCGCTGATTGCCTGGATAAATGAATGTATGAAGGTGTGTCTATGGGCATCTCAAATGGGGAATGCCCCACAAAACCATGACTGGGATGAAAAAGTTCCAGCATGAACTTGATCTGTCTTGAGTTCTGGAATTCAAGAACAAATGAGCATGTCCTAAAGTAAGGAAAAGCTGACCGTTGATGGAAACAAATATTTAAGATTCATTATCCTAAAAAGTGGCTAAGGTAAATTAAAATCTTAGGTACCCAAGGGATGAAAGAGATACAGAAACGATAGCTTCAAAATGAGAACTTTGTTATTCAGAGGGGCAGGCTCAGGAAGAGGAATCAGGACTCAGGGCTCCTCAAAGCCCAGCTGTATGCTTCCTTCATTTGTAAAATATTAGGAAAAGGTAGGGGAAGAGAGGCTGGTCTCTGGAACCTTGGGGATTTGGGGCACAGGAGAGTCTCCTACAACACATGCCTCCTTGCAAGAGTTGGAGGAGCAGGGCTTGTCTGTTTCTTCTCTCTGAACACCCAGATGACTGCACAGTTGGGCACAGGTTGTGCTGGGAGCAGGCAAGCTGTGAGTTCCCACTCCCAAACAAGGAGGGAACTCTCTTAAGTAGTCCCAAAGTGTTGGCGGGAAAGTGCGGAGTATGCGTGTGTGCGCGCATGCATGTGTGTATGTATGTGTGTGTTTGGGGCTGCAATTTAAACTTTATTAGACTAGTAAGACAAGGGAAGAAAACACAACTACAGAGGAAAACAGAAGGCAGTAGGCAGGAGGGAAATGTGACTTCTGAGACTGATGCAGCAGAGTAGAGGGATAAGAAGCTAGAAAAGGAAGACGATTAAGGAGCCTCCCCTTACAGAGGGCGGATCAGCTCACCAGCGGACTCCAAGTGTGTCAGAGTTTTCTCAAGGTCTGCCTTTGCACAAAGTCTTCGAGAGTTAGCCAGAGGCAGCCTAGGTAAGCCACCTTTCTCTCTCCCTCTCCTCTCTTTTTCCCTCTCGCTGTCCCTTTCTCTCTTCCTCATCCTCTCCTGCCAACTGCTTATTCCCAGTGCAACCACCGACAGGCCATTATAGTTATAAAAGAAAAAGAAACTGCAAGACTCGCCCTAGCCACAAAAGGAAACTCATACATGCTGAGGCAGTTTATATATTTTGACATCTGTACTGCATGACATGTGTTTCTTGCGCTCCTAAAACCTCTACTCCTGGTTTGGGGAGAGTACTATGCTCTATCAGAGGCGAGTATTCTCTAGCTCTAAGCACTTTGTGGGGGCTCAATGCATGGTCCTCAGCCTTCCAATACCCCCACCAAGTGCAAGGCTCCAAAGATGATGATACAGTGTACATGAGAAGAGAACAGAAGCATCACATATACCTTGCCTCTCTGACAAGGCTGTGATTTTCTCCTGGTGGAAATCTGGAAACCCAGCCTCCTCTAACCTATCTAGTGACTCTCTGAAGTTACAAAAGCAACATTGTCCAGTCCTGTCTTAAGGAAGATTAAACTGCATTTAACAACCCAGGAAAGGTAATGATCTCACTACAAAATCAACACACGGCGGTGGCCACAGGCTGCTCCAACCATTGCTCAGTGACCACCCAACACCTCAGGCTTTAACCAGCCATTCATCCTTCTCCTTCCACCCGGCTGCTCAGCTCGAAGGCTCTGACCCAGTGACACCACCCCACACTGCGCAGGATTAAATGCTCTGGGGCTGAGTAAATAGACCTTGGCAGGCAGTTTCCTGCAGGGGCTGAAGGGGAGAGATCCCCGGTCTGCCCCAGCCCTTGGGCTAAAATGACAAGTTCCATAATTCCCCACTCCGTGGAAGCCCTCCACAGGCTCCTCACTCCTCCTCTGAGCTAGGCTGAAAGAGACAGGAACAGAGGGAAAAAAGGAAGGGGCCAAACACTGAAGTAGAATCTTTGGAGAGTACTAGGAAATAAGTCACTTAATGGAAAAGTCTAGTGCCTTACTACTGAATTGGCCAACTTAAGAAAATTACATTTTGACCCCAGTAAAGGTAGAACAGAGGCTTTTTGTTAGTTTGTTTGTTTTCTTAGTAAAAACCATAATGAGATAAAGAAAATCAGATGATAAAAATAAACAATATGTAGGATTTGGTACCTGAGAGTTCTTTATGAAAATATTATGCAAGTGACATCAAAGCCTCACTGATAAAGCTTTTAATGAATTTAACACTAAGTCCAAGTTTACAAAATACCCTGAATAAAACTCGGAGAAAAAATGGTGAGTGATTAGGTGACCCTCCTCTAGTTCCAGGTTTTTGAGAATAGGCACCCCCTAGGCTGAGACTGAGAGGAGAATGGCAGGGAGGGACTTTCTCTACTCCAGAGGGTCTTACATTTTTGACTCTCAGACGAAGAGGACCAGCAAGTGGGTTTCATACAAGGCCAGCTCGGTATCAATGCCTCCAGACTTGAGCCAAATGAAACAACTCAAGTCTTGGCACTGGCTCTTTCAGGGAGAAGAGAGGGAGGGGGTCCGGGCAGATAAAGACGCTTTAGAGAAGACGTCAGCCCATCCCGCAGCCCATCTACACACACAAGAAGCTTGATTTTCATGCCCCAGGGAATCTGTCAGTGAAATTCCAGAAATTTGCTTAGAGATTGTAAATAGAACAGTCGGGTTCAGAAATGGGAAGGCGGCTCCCCGTCTCTGCTTCTGCACAGAAAGTACTAATCAGTGCCATTCTGATCCAATAGACAAATAAAGTGCTTGAGAAATCAGACTTTTATCATTGGCCCCAAAATGGGCCTATTTCAGCTTGTCAGAAGTTGTGTGAAAGTCAGATTTTGAATTTGGATTTCCTCTTTTGGCCTGTTTTTATCAGACTACAGAGGCAGTGCCAAATATGAACTGATACGGAGCCCAGAGCAACATGCATCCCTGCCTTCCTCCTTGACGGGTGTCCAGGAACCTCCTGTGTCCTCAGTTTGCCTGCATAGAAGCCTGGGGAAAGGGTGGTGATGTCTGCTCTGAAGTGGTGAGTGGAACAGCCAGAGACATACAGGTGCAACTCTATCCACCAGATGAGGGGACGGCAGCCCCAGGACACACGCGAAAATGATGCAGGACCCGGAACCAGTCAGGTTCACACAGGAGCATGCATAACTGTGACAAAATCACAGCCACAACCTAACAGTTAATGCTGATGGAGAGATTACTAAGTGTTAGGGAGTGACTCTGAATTTCAGAGAGAGACTGAGTTGAGTGTATAACCCAGTTCTGCCACTTAGAATGGTGGGATAGTGGCCAAGTAATTTAACTTTTACTTTTTTGAGATGGAGCTATGTTGTGTTGCCCAGGCTGGATTTAAATTCCTGGGCTCAAGGGATCCTCCTGCCTCAGCCTCCCGAGTAGGTGGGACCACAGATATGCACCACCCATGCCCAGCTTATTTTTTAATTATTTGTAGACACGGGGGTCTCACTATGTTGTGCAGGTTGGTCTCAAACTCCTGGCTTCAAGTGATCCTCCTGTCTCGGCCTCCCAAAATGCTGGGGTTACAGGCATGAGCCACCATACCTAGCCTACCTTACTTTATTGTCCACATGTTGGCCTCTAAAGCATCTCTGCCTTCCTCATCTCAGTTGATCCTCTCCACCTCCTGGGAGGTAGCCTAAGGGAAAACTCTTCTCCCTATTCTCCCAGTGTGGAAACTGAGTCACACAGAGACAAAGCAGGAGCAGAATGCCCAGGACAAGACCTCAAGCCCTGCTGATCCTACACGAAGTATTAACCTCTATTAAACTGATCAGCATCAGAGATGGGCATCTGTGAACACATGTGTGCTCCACAGGAACACGTAAGCCCTAAATTTCCCAGGATATTATCTCCCTGGGGCATTATTATTTAAGGTGTTTTATATTTCTTTACTTTTTTTTTCTGGCTAAAAGATTAAAAGGCAAGACTTCTTTAGCCATAAAGGATAAGCCCAAATGGCACAGCTCAAGTGATGAATACGGGGAATTAGAGGGAAAGAGGAAAGCTTCTTAACACACACTTTCCAATTGCCCTGGAGCCCAGGAGCTTAAATATTTACCATGAAATTTCCTGTCCCTATGCTTTTGGGGAGTTTCTAACTTGCTAGATGGAGTCTTATCCTGACAGTTCCACCTCACGGTGTCACTAAATGAAATGAGAGAAGATTCTGTCTGGTTTTGAAATCAAATTTTCTTTGGCCTTTTAGAAAAAAAAAACAATCTAGCCTGGGTTTAAATCGTCACCCATATGGAAAACATGGGCTGTGCTATGGAGCAAAGAGAGGGCTCTATAGCCTGATGTCAATCAGGAACAGTTAAATATGAGCCCTAGGGGTTGGGTGCCTAGTGGAACCCTAGAAGAAGGTGGGGGGAAGAAAATATCCTAAAGAAAAGTGCTTCTTGCTTGACATCCAGGCCTCAACCGCCTGTCCACAGTACTTTCAGGATGGGTACCTGTTCATATACCCTCCCTCTCACCTGCCAGGGCAGCTACACACAGATAGCCACACCTCCGGACTTCACAGGAGATGAAAGAGAAATAGAAGTCAATTACAACTACACTAAAATGGCTCTGTTCATTGAATATTGAAGGGCAATTAAGGGATAGAGGCAGGATAGGGCCATTCAGAAAAGAAAACGTGATCCCATTTGGACAGTTTTTGTAGAGATCAAAGTGCAAAGAAAGTGGCTTGAGCAGGGATCTTCTTCTCTGGAACACAGATCCATCATGTATCTATGATCTATGTAGGCAATGAGTGAGACAGCCTTTAAGGTCCCTTCCAGCTCAGGTAGTCTTTAATCTTGTTATTCTAAATCCAGTCTCTAAGACTCACTGTTTTTTAGTCTTGGACAATAAAAAAAAAAAAAATGGTGCTATCTACACTTGGAAATTCCTAAACTGACCTAAACATGAAAAGTATGCTCCATCCTAATCACTTGAATTGAGTGAAGGAATTAAGTGGTAAAACAATAAACTATAGAAAAAAGCAAATTAGAAAGTAAGGTAGACAAAACTATATTTTATTCAGCTGTTGAAAACAACGCTATGGAGGAAGTGATGGCAGGGAAAAAAAAAAAAAAGTAGCCAGAACTCAAGTACTGAATTCTTACAGGCACTCAGTGAGAAAGAGAAAAGATTCTAGACTTCATAAACCTTATGTTACATCCCTGGAAACTTTCCTGCCTTCCCAGGCTATATTACTGTAGCATCTTCTACATCCTGCTAACTGCAGGTATCACAGAGAAATATCCATGTTGACTGAGTTATCTGTCTCTCCCAGAAGATGGTGAATACCTTGAGGACAAGGAGAACGTCTTATTCAACTTTGTCAGTGTAGGACCTTGCACAGAGCCTCTATAAAGTAATTGACCAAAAAATATTTTGAATCAGTGAGCCATGAAACTATATCCCCAATAGCAATTTAAAGAAAAAAGGATCCAGGGCACAGGCTAAAGGTTTTGATTTCTGGTGAGACCTTTAGCAGCAATGCAAGGTGCACTGATTTGAAGGTATCAGCATTTTCATAGTTTTCATCAGCATTTTCAAGAAAGTTAAAAAAAATTCTAAATTTACCTCTAGGAACCTTTCCATTAGCCTCGCTCCAAAGCATTATATCAAATTTGAAGTGATCTGACTCAGGAAAAAGAAAAAGGAAAAAAAAAAAAAAAAAAAGCCAAGTAAAAGCATAGAATCTCAGGAATCTATTGTTAAACTCCTAGAGACCTGTAACTCACTCAAATTGAGAGGCTACAGTCATTTGTCTTGATGAGGGTCAAGAGTATGTGCTCTGGGATCAGGTGACCCAGGTTCAAATCCTGGCCAGGACCCTTCCAGACTGTATAACTATTTTCAAGCTGAGGTTGACGAATATTTTCCAGAGTGTCTGTAGAAGAGTTAGATTAGATGACTCCCAAGTGTCCTCCAACTCTGAGTTTTCATAATCCCATGTGTTTGCACCCTATCCACAAATCATCTACTGCCAAGTCACATTCTACATGACAACTCTTGCCAGTCTCCTCTCCACGTCCTACTTGTGATCACCACCTATAACAGTGATCCATCAGAGGATGCTCATGCTAGGAGAGATAAAGATGCAAGATGGGTCATCAGCATGTCTTTGCAGTTATTTTATAAGATGCATATATCTAAGCTTCCTACATCCACACACCCCCACACTCACACCCACACACACACTTACACACCCACCCACACACACACACTGAAACACATATACTTTCTCCTGAAGCGTACTTCCAAGGATCAAGGTCAGAAATGTATATTTCAATAAAGTTTCTCAGGTGGAACAATTTTCTACGGCTTCGCCCCTCACTCTGACTGAGACTCCCCTGACTGTGCTGCGATCCATGCCTACATCAAAAGAGGCAGTAAAACCTGTCCTAATTTTAAGATTAAAAACTTCAAAGTGACAGCCTCAGCTCATAGTAAACCAAACAAATTTCTAGGAGGAATTGGTGTATAAATCTTGGGCCTCCCTTCCTCTTTCTCACATTGTCCCTCAATAACTATGATCTACCACTGGCTCAAACTTTTGTTTTCAATCTGATTGAATGGCCATGTTGTCCCCAGGCACCTATAAGTGGTTGTGGTAGGAAACTAGAAGTATGTTAACATGTCACCTAGGAGCTCTGCCTTTTACCTCACCATGCCATGCCAAGAAAGGACATACACTCAGAAAGGCGGAGGAAAGACACACACACACACACACACACACACACACACACACACAAATACAGAGAGAGAGAGAGAGACTCGTTGAGATTAATACTTAGAACCTAAGGTATGAACCTACTTTCATCACATTCTCTTTAGCTAGCCTGAGATATTCTGCAGTTCCCCAGTGGTTGGACTGGGTTTTTGTTTATTTGTTTGTTTTGGTTCGGATTTTATTTTCCATCAGTTGGGAATAAACACCTAGACAGTGGAACTCTAAAATCTCACTATCACTTCTCTATATTCTGGGAGCAAGAAGAAAGTTTGTTTCTATTGACATTGCAAAAACGTGTTAAAAACATAACTTCAGTGCTCTGCTGTGAAGGGGGAGGGAGGTGCCCAGCAGACCCCACAGTTCTCTGGAGTCAGCTCTGCAGTGTCTCCTGGGGTTTCCTCTTTACCTGCTTTCCTTGTGCTTGTCTGTGAGCAAAGCTTGCTATGATTCCTTTGGGGCCATATCTGTAACTAAGGCCCACTAGTAGGTAGGTGTCAAAGCCACAGAGCCCTCCCTCCATGGCCATCCCTCAGTTACAGGAAGATCACTCACAGCACAAGTAACATCAGGAGAGCAAAACTGTGCATGCCCACTAACAGATAGTGCAGAGGTCTAGGGCACCTTAGTGTATATGCTATGCTTCCTCTATGGACGGTCTCTACATTTATTTTTTTAAGTTACTGTAGGTTTTAGATGGATAATTATGAACCCTTATTCAATAGGAGTAGGTGGGAGAGGAAGATAAGGTACAGCAGCAACAATCCATTCAAGGATCCACATGAACAAAGTGTCTTTGGTCTTCAATGAATATCAAGAAAGTAAAAGGAATTTAAAGAACAAATTACCTCTGCTAGACATTTCTATACAAAAGGGCATAGTTCATACCTCCAAAAATCCAACTGAGTTATGAAAATATGAATAGAATAAAAGATTCTTTCAGGTAGAAGATGCTTAAGGAGGAATCATCATATTAAGATCCAACATGTTTTGAGGGTCTACGCTCTGCCAGGCATTATTCTGGGAATTTCTATATTGATCACTATATTTAATTCTCAAAATGTTCCCCATGAATCCCACTAAACAGACGAGAAAACTGAGGTGCAGAAACATGAAGAAACCTGGGTAAGGTTATCTGGTAGTATCTAGTGGAGCTAGATTCAAACCCAGTTTAGTCCAAGTGCAAAGCTCAAAGCTTAAGCACAGCACATAATTACTTGGGAGGATGACCAAGAACAGATGCATCACACTGCTGAAGAGTGGAATTTTCCTTTAGCCCTGGGGGTTACGCTCTTATGAAAATACCCCCAGGATCTGAAGAAGCCTCAGAGCCAAGAATGTTCCTCTCCCTGACGGGCACCAGCATTCCCAGGGATGCAGTTCCCAGTCCCTGCTGGGCCAGGGCAGGACTCCAAAGGAGAGGAGGAGGCCCAGCCCTGTGCTCTCCAGGCAGATGTGGGTCCTCGAGGTGTTTTCTTTCCTTTTTCTTATTTAAAGAAAAAACAAAACTCTACACACTCCCCACATGTGAAATGGCACCAGCACTGCTGCCAGACAATAATTTTACAGTCACACGATGACCCTTGAGCAAAGAAAAGAGGAAAAGCCTGCACCCCGCCCAATCCAAACCCAGGAGAGTCAACCTTTGGAAAAGCCCAGGTCACAGAAGATCAAACTCACATGCTGAGGAACAACAGGAGGTGGGGAGGCTGGGGCGGGGGAGAGGACGGGGAAGGAGGAAGCATAAAGTTTAAAGGTCAAAACAAATGTCAACCTAACACCAGTACTGTATGAACAGCACACAGCCTCACTGCTAGACAAATAAATGCTGCCGGGGAGGCAAGGTATCAAGAGGTTTTATTAACTCTCTTCCTGGAATCGTACACATAGGAAGTCTGTTCCATCATATAAGCTGCAAAGCACAATATTTATCCCTTGGGGGGGAAATCATGGAGCTGATATTGAATCCACAATACAGAGTTTCTCCTCCATTCCCTTCCCAGCCAGCCTCTGTTCTTGCTGCACCTCCAGGGGCCTGTGAGCAGGAAATACCCACGTTGATTTTGATAAGAGTGGAAAGGGCTGCATGCTGATGAGAATTCAGGGCACAACCCTGCCTCCACCTTCTGCTCTTTCCCAGGCATGACGTGGTCCCTCTGAGCCCAAGGGAGGCCTGAGATGAATGGCATCCACATGTCCTCCTCACTGTGGGTGTCTCTGACCCTGTGTCCAGTTCTGTGGGTATCCCAACTCTGTCTTAGGGCCTTACATGAAAAATGCCCTTTTGCAGAGCCCAAAGCAGTTAAAGAGAAACCACCGGTTGGATGGTCTGGGCCTGGCCCCTTTGCAGGGTCTCTTGGATGAGCTCTCTGCCTATTCTCATTGTGCTTGTTATGTTAGCTGCTCACCTAACAGTTTCACCCTCAGAAACTCTGGTGAGGGTCCTCTTTCAGTATCGGGACCTGACACCACCTGTGCACCCAAGCACCATCTAGACCAGGTACACGAAACCACACCAGCCTCTGTGCGGGCTCACAAAGACACTTAACTGCAGAAGTCCCAGAATTCTCACTCTCAACCCAACCATCCAAAGAATGCTCTAGACTGTCCCTAACTCCTAGTGGATCCTGAAGTTTCACCTTCAGAAGTTCTGAATCAGTAGATCTGGAGCGGCTCCTGGGAATCTGTATTTATGAAAAATTCCCAGGTAATTCTGGTGCAGCCAGCAACCCCAACAGCAGGCTGAAAATGGGTGACATAGGCTATCAGAGATAACAGTATTGGCCTCCTACAAGGTGAAATCAATGGTCTAGAGTGGGCAGCTCAACATGCAGCAGGCCACTGTGATGGCCATGATGAACCTCACATGACTCGGAACCCTCATTCTAAGGGCCACACAGTTCACTACATTGCCTTCCGGTGACAATCCTGGGTCTGGAATCACACCTCCACCTTTTGTTCTCAGGCCTTCTCTGATTCCAAGAATGCCTTCTCGAATGCAACTTTTCTTGCTACCACTGTACTGTCAGGATATATTTGACTCCACATTCTAGCGTATAATACCTCCCACACTTTCTGATAAGATTGGGTTTACTGAGCTCCCTGACATCTGTATAGTTATCACCTACAATTGAAGACTTTTATAGGAATGACACTGAATCTTCTGTGGGCTGTTCCTGAACAATTAAGGCTGAAAAATGTTTTGCTCTGGCAAGTGTGAAAACAAAAACAAAAATAGTGTGAGATGTTTGTCATGAAACATCCAAGTGCAATAGATGAAAACATGAATCCACTGTATATCCCAAGGACACTTCAAAAATACCAAAATTCTAGACTAAAAGGATAAATCAAAGGCAAAAATAGATAAAAAAAAACAAGTTAAAAATACACCAAATAAAGGAGGTGAACTTGGAAGATGTTTGATGTCTAACTGATCAAGAGCCAAGGAATTCACTGTAGATGAGAGTTCCTTTTTTGGACCAACCACCAAACCAAACGCAAGCCCCAGCACAGCACCCTCTCCAGCCTCCTTGACTCAGCTCTGAGCAGTTGGCTGACCCTTCAGCTTGTTTTTCCCTCTTCTCTTCCCTGCCATTTTAGTGTACCTCCTGCCTCTGTCACTGAAGAAAAACCACAAGCAGGTGTGTTATACCCCACAGGTCCCACTGTCAAGCTCTCTTCACAGGACTGTTGCAGAGGTAAAAGAGTCTATCTGCCCATCTTCCACTCTATCACCCACTGTGGGTATATGGAAAACAACTGCAGAGCAAGCAGTCTTTGTCTTCTTATGAGGGTTTCCAGGAGGTTTTCTTCAGCAACCAAGGGCAACTGTCAAAACAACAAAGTCTTTAGTGAAATAGATCTCCCTATATGCTTTATGAGGTTTGCAACAATTCAGGAACTGTAGGTTTCTTGTGTAATTCATTGTCTGATATGGTTAAGCAATGATCAGTATAAATCCACTAATGGGAAGCTCAAATCCTTTTAGAAGGAAAAGAACAAAACACCCGGTAATCACCAAAACTCTTGGTGAATATGAACAAAATCCTCCGCTAGTCTTGACAGATCCTTAATGGAACAACCTGTATTGTAACCAACCCAATTCCTCCAAAGTAGAGAAACATTAATTGAATAATTAAACTGAATAAAGAAATCTGAAAACATTTACACCTTATCCTAAGCTCTGCCACACACAACATACATACCAGACACATACCACACACACACACAAACACCAAGAAAGCGTTTACTAAGGTTTTAAGTATCTGTGTATGTGTATATGTATCTTTCAAAATATTTTTAGAGAAAACTTCACTGGAGATCCCAATATGTAACATAAATGAAAAGCAGAGCTTGCATGGTTAGAGTGGGGTCAGAAGAACAGATTCCTCTCACTTAACAATCTCTTGGCAATCAACATTGGACTTTGAAGCATCAAAACCTCCCAAATCACCCCTTAAAGACCACCAGCCCAGACTCTACAAGACTATACATTACTAACAACAGGTGTGGGTCTTCTTTATAAAAGGATTTATGTGCTTTCACCATTCATTCTAGAGTTCATTTACCAAGTCCCTACTGTGCTCCTATACAGAGACACCAAAGTGAAAGAGACATGAATCTTGATTCCAAGGAGCTCAGTCTATTATGGGAAAGAGAAGTCATCAGAATTTTCCAACCATTAGAACAAGTAACGTGATAGAGGCAGTCACAGGATGCTATGGGCTTCCAATTTTCATCCTACCAATAGTTTTCAGGACACTATTTCAAAATGGACTATCTTTCAATTTATCAGCTTGCTAACACTGGGGCAGAAGATTGGGCACTGAGAAAATGAGTATATCAAAGGCTTGTTTAAGAAAGACTCTATGAAATGTCTATTTCATTTCATTCCCACTTACCATCTACACTGTAAATAAGTTATGATGTCAAACATTTAAAGACACAAGAATAACATAATTTTCACAAGATATCAAACAGCATACATATCCCCCAGGATTATAATGCTGCAGATGGTATGGTGGCCTACGTTGACCCTAATCACAAACATGAAGCTGATAACGCATATCACATTTAATGCAATTTACTAACCCATTTAATCTTTTTTTTACAAATATTTCATATAACCATCTTAAGGAGGTAAGGAGTTCCTAAGCTGAATACCAATTTGGTGAGTTGAATTTGCTGACATCCTTTCCTTTGCTGAACTGGAAACCTTTAAGTTCAAGACCCAAGTCACAGGTGGTGACTCCTCTGAGAATAGTTTTCTAGTAAGTTGATCTGTGCCCAGATAACTCAATTTACTCCCACGTAACCCGTGGAGTCCTTAATAGCTGCAGGATTGTGGGGGTTTTTTTGTACCAATGGATGCCATTATTTTGGGGAATGAAAAAACACTCACACTAGTAAGAAGGGAAAGGAATAAAGGACTGTAGAACCTTGGGAAGGAGGACAATGGCCATGCAGATGACCGCATCATCTTTGCTTGGACATCCCCAGCAGAGGGAGATGACAACTTCCTGTGGGAGCACATTCCTCTCAGGCAGACTTTTTAGATTTTTATTTACAAAGACAAATTTTCTTAAGTTGATACGAAGTTTTTCTTCCTGTCACTCCTACCTATTGTTTCTAAATCTGCTCTGTGAAACGACAATGAAACGAAATTCTCCCCCTTCCATGGGACAGGCCTTCATGGGGTCTTACAGATTGCCCTCCGGTGATCTCATCACTTCATTCCCCAGTACTCTGAGGGACTATAATAGAACAATGCTCAAAGATATGTTTTTAGAGATCATTACCATTTCATTTTACATTTTTTAAATTGCATAAAATACACATAACATAAAATTTATCATCTTAATCACTTTTTTTTTTTTTTTTTCAGAGACAGGGTCTTGCTATGTTGCCTTGGGTGGCCCTGAACTTTGAGCTCAAGTAATCCTCTTGTCTCAGCCTCACAAGTAGCTGTTACTACAGGCACCCACTACCATGCCTGGCTCATTTTCAACCACTTTTAAGTGTATAATAGGTAGTATTAAGTACATTCACATTGCCATGCAACCATCACCACCATCCATCCACAGATCTCTTTTCATTGTGCAAAACTGGAAGTCTATACACATTAAAAGAAGAACCCCTCCTTCCCTTCTATCACCCAGCCCATGAAACCACTATTCTATTCTGTCTCTATAAATTTGACTACTCTAGATACTCATATAGATGGAATTGTACAGTGTTTGTTCTTTTGTTCTCATTTCACTTCATATAATGTCCTCAAGTCTCATCTATGTTGTAGCATGCATTCAAATTTCCTTCCTTTTTAAGGCTAAATAATGTTCCATATCATCATTCCAATTGACAGACATGAAAAATCAAGACTTCAAGAAGTTAAGAGCTTTCCTAAGGTCACACAATCAGAACTGAAGACAAGCCCCACGAACCCGTATCCACTGCCTGACCATGTATCATGCTCTATTTTCCAAATGTCCTGTATTTCAATGTGGACTGAAACTGAACAGTAAGCCTCCTTTACCAACTTTCCCTAGGCAAAGAACTTATCTTGTTCTTGGAAGCAATTCCACACACATACCCCAGAATGGGAAGTACCTTTCAGATAGAAGTGAGCTTAAAAAGCTTAGAGATTGCAATTCCGAAGATCCAAGCACTGGCATAGGAACTAGGCAAGGAAGCCTGTGGATTTAGTCCTACTATAGGCAGGCTAATAAACACCACTTCCTTAAGTGTAACAATAATTACTATTATAATCATTTACTCTGTTCCTTTTGAGGGGCAGCATACTGCAAAGCCCCTTTTCTTTGCTTATGCTGGAACTTGAGCTCTTGTCGTAGGTAGCAGGAAGAGGGAGATGCTTCATGGGTGCTTGTTTGTTTTTAATTCTTCCTTTTTTTTCTCTTTAGATGTGTGTTGCTCTCCCTCCTGTTGAGAAATAGGGAAAGGCATAGTAGAGTGTAACCAGAGTAGAGCGCAGTCATTCCTCACAGCTATTACTGCTTAATAAAGAATAGCACTTCTGCAAGGGATGAGGTTACTGTCATTGGGGCATGATTAATAATGATTAATTTGATCTGTGCCGACATAAACTAGATCTGCCATTCACTAAATAATTATTCCGTAGCCTGGATACCATTTCCACAGGGTTCAGAGAAGTTGCTGGCCATTTATCACATTAAAACAAAACAAAAAACCTACATAAACAAGAGAAGATAAAATTAGAAACCATCACCAAAATAAAACCAAATGCCTTCATATCCACCCACAAAATGCCTGCTTAAAGCTGAAAACGACAATAACAACAAAACCCTTGTGTCGCTATCTTGTTCCAAAGAGAGAGAAACAAAATCAACAAGACAACTTCTTTCCTTCTCCAAGGAAAGAAGAGGAACCAAATCTGTCTTTTTGTTTTTTTTTTGTATGTTTGTTTGTTTTTTCCTACAGAGGGAAAGGTACATCTACCTACTCAACTGATCTTTACTTCTATCTTATAGGTAAGATGTCAACACCTGTTCAACACATAAGGAAAGTGTGGTTTGTGAGCTCTAGGTGAATTTCATAACACAGAGCATGTTTGTGGCAAAACTTGGTCTCAACCCAAGGCTTCCACCTTAAGGGCTTTCCTTTGCTGTGGCCTTTAACAAACTTCATCCTGGGCTAGATTCTAACCCTGACTGTCTCTTCTGAATTCTATTTTTAGAGGGGATTACTTCACAAATCATTTTACAAATATTTGTTGAACATGCACTCTGTGCCAGGCACTATGTTCTAGGCACAAGGACACAACATGAGCAGAACAAAGTCCCTGCCCTCAAAAAGCTTCCACTCTAGCACAGAATGGCAGGTAATAAACAAATAAGCAAGTAAAATATGTAGTATGCATTCACAGATAATGCTAAAAATAAGGCAGGTTAAAAAGAACAGAGATGGCCAAGTACGGTGGCTCACGCCTGTAATCCCAGTACTTTGGGAGGCTGAGGCGGTCAGATCACGAGGTCAGGAGAGCGAGACCATCCTCACTAACACAGTGAAACCCCGTTTCTACTAAAAATACAAAAAATTAGCCAGGCATGATGGCACGCGCCTGTAGTCCCAGAGAACAGGAGGCTGAGGCAGGAGAATTGCTTGAACTCGGGAGGCAGAGTTTGCAATGAGCCGAGATTGCGCCATTTCACTCTAGCCTCGGTGACAGAGCAAGGCTCCAGAAGACAAAGATGAAGAAGAAAAAGGAGAAGAGGAAGAGGAGGAGAAGGAGGAAGAAGGAGAGGAAGAAGAAGGAGGAGGAGAGGAAGAGGAGAGGAAGAAGAAGGAGGAGGAGAGGAAGAGGAGAGGAAGAAGAAGGAGGAGGAGAGGAAGAAGGAGAAGGAGAAGAAAAGAAGAAGGAGGAGGAGGAGGAGGAGGAGGAGAAAGAGGAGAAGGAGGGGAAGGAGAAGGAGGGGAAGGAGGAGAAGAAGAGGAGAACAAAGAAGAAGAAGAACCACAACAACAACAACAAAGGTAGTTATAAGGGGAGAGATCTGTGACTTTTTACAGGGTAGTCAGGAGAAACATCATGGATAATGAATGGATATTTAAGCAGAGGAATCAGGGCAAGTACTGCAGGTGTCTGGGGCAGAATCTTACAGGCAGAATAAATGGCAAAAGCCAAGTGCCTGAGATAGATTTTGGTTTAGAGTATTCAGCAGGGTGGAACAGAGTGAAACAAAGCCAACAGCTAACAGGGGACAGGTCACATAGGACTCTGTAGGCCATTACAAAGAGTTCACTTTTGCAGGAAATGAAATGGGGAGCCATGGGAGGGTTTGGAGCACAGGCGCATCCTAATTTGACTGATGTTGTAAATGATTACTCTAGCTACTATGTGGAAAATAGAATGGATATTAGTTTGGAGTTCAGCTGTTAGGTCCAGGGTATAGATAAACGTTTAGTGTTTTATGTGTGTAAATGATATTTAATGCCATGAGAAAGGACAGAGAAGAGGGTGGAGAACTGAGTCCTGAGGCACTCCAATGTTTAGAGGTCAGGGAGATAATGAGAGACCAGCAAAGGATTCAGAAAAGGAACAACTAGTGAGCTATGGAGAGAATAAAGGGTGGTGTCCCAGAAGCCAAGGGGAACATATTTTAAGAAGGAGGAAAGGATTAATATGTCAAATGAGACTGAGAGGTCAGTCAGTAATTAATGTTATCAGAAGCATAGGGATATCTCTCCAAAGATTAAATTTTGGCTTTCAGCATAATTAGAAGAGTACTGGAGAAAGTGTTTCATAGCTTAAAATGCCATTTACCATCTCTCTTGAGTTTCCAAATGTTCACAGTGGGAGTTTAGAGAGTCAATACAGTAAACATCAACTTCAAACAACCCAGCTCCGTCCTGCAGCTGGTGATGCTTCCTTTCACCAGAGATGCAAACACCTTCATGTCAATTGCCTCCCTGTTCCTCACCACATGCCAGGAAGCCTAGAGGGAGTGATCAGTTTACCTTTTCTTATTGTAGAAGTGAAGACACCGGGACACGAATTTGAATTATTTCTTTCGATTCTATGCCACTACGGCACAGTTTGTACCATTAATATATCCCCTCTGCCCATCAAAGTTTGACTTCCATGACCTTGCATTTAACATATTCTGTGACCTACTATTTCATAACTTCAACTATTTACTTCAACCGCTGTAGTTACTCACTGTTCCCTCAACACCTGGAATGATGTTTTACTTATGGACTGGCATGCTTCCCTCCCCATCTCTATTTAATTTTAAGGTCCAGTTAAATTCATCAGTGAAGACTTCTGTAAATGAGGCTTCTTCAAAGTCTAGAGTAATTTCTCCCTTGTCTTTGTGACACTCACATAGCACTTATTATATACATATTAGTGTTTGCCTCCTGCTAATGATATCTTTTGGTTGACAGGCACTAAATCTTTATCAAGTATTTATTCTATGTAATACTTGACACTATGCCTTATACCAAATAAATACTGTTACTATTTAGAGAATGAATGAAAAACTCATAACAAAGAATGATAGAACTTAAGAGCTAAAAGCAAGTCAATAGTTGAGTCCAGTTCAGGACCTTTAAATTCTGACACTTAGATTCACTTTAGAAATGGCTGTTTCTTTTTCTGCCAATGCTAATCATTGATGGTGACAGAACTGTTAAATATGCTTTGAAGGACTTGGCTTTTTCACCCCAGACATGGGGTTGCATTGCCTTTCCTTCCCTGGGTACCACTCCCACATTCCCAGCCTCAATGGGAAACTCTTAACCCATCTCTGTTTGAAAAATAATTACATCTTCCCTTTCTGCTTCACAATATACCCTGTCAACCACTGAGATAATACTATGTAGTAAACAAGAGACAAGTCAATGGTTATCTGTTCTAAGCACTGTGTGCTTAGAACTATGCTAGCACCCCTCCTACTTCTACCTCCATACCTGGCACACAGAAGAGAATGGACAAATAATCTCTAGCTTTACATGTACTTCAAGATATGAACAAAATGTAAATCTATATGTGCTACTTGCTTAATGAGTTGTACAGTCCAGATAACAATATCTTAAGAACTCAGGGCCTAGGGTAATACCAAGAACAGACTGCTGTGAAGAAGAGCTCCTGAAGAGGTGTGTTCTGGGCTGGGCGTAAAGAACTGGAAGAATTTGCTAGAGTGATAACTCCAGGGAGAGCACTCCAGAAGTGGGAAAAGAAGTCAGGAAAGCCTGAAGCAGCGGGGAAAAAAAAGTGTTCAGAAGCTTGGTAGAACTGTGAATTGGCCAAGGTGAGAGGTAAAGCTTGAAAGACCAGTCTGGCCAGCTGGCCCAGTTCATTACATAATGGTCCTAATATAGCACCCTCTGTGAGTTTAGATGGCCAGGGTCAGCCAGGGTACAACGATGGGGCCAGGTCATGCACAAAGACCTACCATTAGTCACAAGTCATGGAAGGACCACTGGAGCAGGAGACAGAAGGCCTGAGTCCAAGGCCCTGGCTCAGACATCAAAAAACCTATAAACAAGGCAACTTATTTCTCCTTGCCTTGATTTTCTCCCCTTAGCAGGAAAAAGGAAAGAAAAACAATTGTTCTGCCTACTTCCTTTGGTTATCACGAGGCTCATATACAACAATGATTACTAAAGGTCAATTCAAAAGCAGTATGTGTACGGCATAAATATCTAACAAAAATATGGTAGTTGTCTTAAGAAATACACTGACATAACAACATAGATCCAATGAGAACACTGTAATCTATGGCTGCCCTTACTCAAAAGGACATTCTTTTGATAAGGAACTATAGTCAATTCTTCAGGATTAGTGGGGTGCTGGAAAGAATGTTAGGATCGACATGAACTGATCTAGCTCTGCTATGATCTATCACGTATGACTTTGGGCAAGCTTTGTAAGCTTGCTAAACCTCAGTTTTTGTTTAGTTTATTATCAGTAAAATTAAAATGTGGGAGAGTGGACTAGTAAAGGTTGGGCAATGGGTGCAAAGTTATAGTCAGAGAGAAAGAATAAGTTGTGCTGTTCTATTACACTGTAGGATGATTATAGAAAATAACAATGAAGTGTATAGTTCAAGATGGCTAGAAAAGAAAATTTTGAATGCTGTCACCAGAAAGAAATGATAAATGTTTAATGTAATGTATATGGTAATTACTCCAATTTGATCATTATGCTACATATATATGTATTGAAAACCCACATTATACCCTAGAAATATGTAAAATTATTATCTGTTAATTATAAATTTTTTAAAAAATAAATAAAAGATGCTTTAAAAATAAATAAAGTAACATGGCTGATTTTGTGGTGAGAATTAAAGATGACCTCAATTGAAAAGTTCTAAGTCAATCTCTGGTACACAGTAGCTACAAATGTTGTAACCATTTTTATAATTATTTCAATATGAAAGACACTACGGGCAATAGATACCACATCACATTAATCAGCCATATGCAAGGGATTGAAATGTCTTCGATATCATAAACATAACAAATCTTACTGGAGATTCCTCCCTTCTTTATGTATTCCTTTATTTCTCAAACTGAAGATGGCATGGTGGAAATCACCATTCAATGCTATTTAAACATATTACACCGTGAGTTAAAAAACAGTATATACACCTCCCCCTATTTCCATACCCATCTAAAAAAAAAATCAAATTCTAGGTCTAGTGATTGCAAAATAACTGAAAAATGTATTGTTATCGCATACTACACTTGAAATTTGAATTTGATTTTGTGCTTCTGTCATGTTTGGATTGGTAGGGGCTAGAGAGAAGGGAGAAGGAAAAGGAAAGAGGAGGTGTGTAAACCAGAATGGCTCTGAATAAGCATTTAAACTTAAAGGTAATAAAAATGCACTGGGCTTCAGTCAAAGCCTCACTGCTTCCTTAGATGACAGAAATTAGGTCAGTTGACCAAGATTTCAGATTTGGCTTTTGCTGGCCACTGCTGCATTGAGATCTTGGGTAACCAAGGCAGAACTGGGCTTCTAAACAGGTCCTGGCTGATAATTTATAGGTTAAGCTGAGCATCTTCAAGTACAGACACATTTCAGGCCTCTAGAGTGCACCCACGTAAACCAGCTTCCTCCCTTCCCCATCCAGAGAGAGATGTCTGAGACCTGATGAGAGGAGGCCTCTATCTCAACAAGAAAGTAGTGAGAAGTTAAAGGTGAAAATATTCTATATGGTCACCTTTAAAATAAGGCCTGTTTCAGAAACAGTGTTTACCAAGCGAAGCAAAGGTCTGATAGGAAATGGAACCACCAGTCTGGGACATGTGTTAACCCGGTATTGTTACTGCTATTATAACAAGAGCCTCCACCACCACAACTCCTGGCAATGCTCAGCTGAGAAGTAGCCCAGGTTCTCTGCAAGCATGCAGGCCACAAGTTCCCAACCTGGCCACACAGACAAATCATCTGGGGAGCTTGAAAGAAATATCAATGCCTAAAAATCATCTCTTGATTTTCTGGTTTAAGTGGTATAGGATAGGTTGCAGACATCGGTTTTTTGGAGTTTTTTGGTTGCTGCTTTTAAAATTTCCTAGTGATTCCAACATGCAGTCAGAATTGAGAACCAAAATCCAGTTTAAAACCATTGCATATAGCACAGGAACGCAAGGCTCAAAGATTTGCCATGAGTGACTTGCCTAACATAAAATGTGCTAGATTCGTTCTTCAATCAAATTGCCTTTCTCTCATTGTCCAATATTTTTGTGATATTTCAGGGAAATCTTTTTATTTTAGACTGAATTATGAAGCTTCTCTTCCCACCTCACCCTACACACACACTGTTTGGGGAACTGAAACTCTATAAGGCTAAGATGGAGGAGGGAACTGAAAGGTGAAACTAACTTTAAATAGGAACGAAACTGACAAGAGTCAGCTCAAAGGCCAAAAGAGGAGAAATGAAGCAAATGAAAACACTCCACCTCACTGAGAAAAGCCAGTTAGACCCGGAAAGTTCTTTCAGTTTAGATAATTTAAGGTTTCAGGGAGGGATTATGCTTTACATGTTGAATGTATCCCCTTCGCAGGAAAGCTTTGCAGACACCACAATTCTTGGGGGCAACTGCAGAGCCATAAAGGTCTGCTGATTGAAAACATACCTCCTGATACAAAACAGGAAGACAGTGCTCACGGCTCATGGACCACTATGGGTAAAATCGAGAGGCTGCCACCATCCCATGCCCCTGTAAAAGCACACCTAACCCCCACAGCAGCACATTTTGATAACTGAAATATTGTCCCCTTGCCACATCACAAAAAAACTGACTCACCAATTATGAACTAAGGGAAGAAAAATGATGGTTCTCCAATTTGGAAGAGCCCACATTTAGATTTTCTGATGGAGAAAGGTGTTATTTAGAGATAATAATTTTGAAAAGAGTTTGGGTGTACACCATGGGCCAGCATCACACACATACAGCATCTGTGGTGGGCCCTGCAGGGGTCCCAGGGACACGTGGGGGACTTTTCTGTCAGTGGTCAATGGAAGAAATGCTCCTTAATCTAAGTTGGTATTTTCTGATGTGGAAAACAGCTGGGAATCCAGGTCCATCATTTCTCATAAGACCATCCTAATGATCAAACCAGGAAAGAAAAAGAGGCAGTCAGGAGAACTAGACTGTCAAGGACATGCAATTCTTCACTGATGTGATTTATGAAATCAGCAGCAAGATCTTTTTAAAAATCTTTCAGGCCCAGCTTGGTGGTTCACGCCTGTAATCCCAGCACTTTGGGAGGCCGAGGCAGGCGGATCACGAGGTCAGGAGATCGAGACCATCCTGGCTAACACAGTGAAACCCCCTCTCTACTAAAAATACAAAAAATTAGCCAGGCGTGGTGGCGGGCGCCTGTAGTCTTAGCTGCTCGGGAGGCTGAGGCAGGAGAATAGCATCAACCCGGCAGGAGGAGCTTGCAGTAAGCCAAGATCTGCCACTGCACTCCAGCCTGGGCAATAGAGCGAGACTCCATCTCAAAAAAAAAAAAAAAATCTTTCAGCTCTGTGACTTCTGGCATCTCAAGATTTAGGTCCTGAGATCTATTCTCAGCTGTTTTATTTGTTCCAAGGAAAGTGCCAATTAGTAAAGAGAACGATCTAAGAACAGAATTATTTGATCAACCTTCTTAACTTGGCTAAAGTTCAGGAGTGTGTGCTCTCGGTCCGAGCTCTGTGGTGTCCTGACATCAGCGGCTGCCTCAGTAGTCTATGCCCGGACTAACCTCTCCCTGCACTGGTGGCAAAATAAGAGCTGGACTCTACATGGGTAATAGATGGGAGGGATGGAAGCTGGGATTTTTCCCTGTTCTCTCGCCTGATAGAGAGTCCTCCACCCCTCCTCAACCTTAGTACTCTCTGAGACAATGCATAACAGACTCATCTCCAACCAGAAATGGAATGGTCAGAAACACATCTCTCTAACAAACATAAATGATGTGCCTGGGATGTCTTGGGACTTAGACTTTCCTCATTATCCTCTGACATATTTTGAATTGTGATAGGTTTAGCAACAAATTAATGTTACCTGATCTACACCACACTGTGTTATTTATGCATTGCTTCCTATAATACTTTCAAACAGAGTTCTTAAGAGTCTGGACTCAGGAGTCAGGATTAAATCTCAGTGGTGTGAAATTGAGACAAGTGGTTTAATCTCTCTAAATCTCCAAGTTCATTATCTGCTAAATATTTCCCTCAGATTTGTTAGGAAGATTAAATAAGATAGTACAGATGAAGCACACAGTAGAGAGGCACATAGTAAGCGTTGAGTAAATGTTCACTATTGCTACTAACATAATGTTCTTCAGATCTCACAATAATGCAATCCAGTTAACTGTAGTGGAGGCTGGCAGGGGATACAGAGCACTCAAATTCAGACATATATATGTGTATGTGTGTGTTCATGCATCCTTGGCTATAGGTGGCTAATGTGGATGGATCCTGTCTAGTGAGCTGGCATTTGCAGTGAGGCAGGATCTACACAATGCCATGCTTGCTATTCCCCGCAGGGGTAGAGCTATATATGGACCACACAGATAGTTGGTAAACCACTAATGGAGACTAAGAGTATTTAATTCAGATCATACATTTTTCATTGACAAAAATGATCAGGGAGACTGATCTTGGCCTTTAAGCCAAACTCAGGGCATAGGGAGAGGAGCCACTGAAGGGATTTTGGAAATAATCTCCAATCTTCCCCACTGCCCTAAATCACCTGATGCTGTTAACAATATCATAGGGGCTCATCCTAACAACTGTATCTTATCTTGGATGGCTCAGGAGTCAGATGCGTGAACTAAATTTTAGAGCCATTCTCCCCCACACACACAAAAAAAGAATTTAAAATGCTAAATCTGCCTTTTGTCAAATAAATTTAGAGTATCCATCTGCAGGGCACCAAAATGCCACATTTGTGAACCAGTAATGTCATTTTGAAAAATCAAGAAATCCACAAAACTGTTCCCTGGTGCTCTCCTAAGCATGTCCTCACCCCAGAGACAGCATGCCATTTATTCTCCTCACATAGAGAGGAGCCAAGTTCCAATTCACAGAGCAGCCCAGGAGAGCAAGCTCTCCTCCTGGGAAGCACTGAGAATGCTGAATTTTAAGGACAGAGGTTTATATGGAAAAAAGATACTGCATCATTAAGGAGGTTAATGAGCTTAGCGAGGCAGATGCCCTGAATGCTGAGGAGGGGAGGGAAGAGAAGGGAAAGGGGTGGTTTGAGAGACACGCCCAGGGAATTGCTCCCATTCTTCAATGTCTGGGGTGGTCAGGAGGCGCCCTCCTAATGGTGGTCATGACAGCAGAAGGACAAGCACTCCCCATGGACCCTGGAGCCTGGTTTTGGCTGGACAGCAACCGGCCCTTTGCATCCAGCCCTGGGCTCTCTGACTGAAGGATGCTCTTGTCAGCACTGTGATCCCAGAAGGCTCTGTGAGAAACCAACTAGTTCAGTGTTTCTCAAAAGGGGTGCCAGGGAAAATGTGTCCCACTTGAAAGTGTTCCATGATCAAATAAAGTTTGGGAAAAACTGCATAGCACTTCTCACTATGGAGAGTCACAAGGCACATTAGCAACATTAGCATGTGGAAGGCTCTGAGAAATGCTTTATAAAGAAAATTGTTTAACTTCGTTTTTCCTTTTTCGTTTTTTGTTTTTTTTGAGATGGAGTCTCGCTCTGCCACCCAGACTGGAGTACACTGGCATTATTTCAGCTCACTGCAACCTCCGCCTCCCGGGTTCAAGCAATTCTGCCTCCTCAGCCTCCCAAGTAGCTGAGACTACAGGCTTGTGCCACCATGGCCGGCTAAGTTTTTTTGTATTTTTAGTAGAGATGGGGTTTCACCGTGTTAGCCAAGATGGTCTTGATCTCCTGACCTCCTGATCCACCCACCTAGGGCTCCCCAAGTGCTGGGATTACAGGCGTGAGCCATCGTGCCGGGCCAACTTTGTTGTTTAATTGGAGAAAAGGTATACAAATTTTATTAACATGTACACAGAAGAACCACAGAGTGATTACCCTGTTTAACTTTTTTTTAACTAAGCTGTATTGGTTAGGATCTTCCAGAGAGACAGGACAAACGGGATATATATAAAATGGAACTTATTAAGGGGGAATTGGCTCTCACGATTACAAAAACAAAGTCCCAGGCAAGATTGTCTGCAAGCTGGAAAACCAGAGGAGCCAGAAGCATGTCTCCCAGGGAACTAGTAGTGTGGCTCCCAAAGAAGCCAGTAGTATGGCTCACTCAGTCTAAGTTCAAAAGCCTCAGAACCAGAGAAGCTTAACAGTGTGTCCCCTAGTCTGAAGCCTAAGGCCTGGGAATGCTCAGGAGGCTGCTGTTTAAGTTCCAGAGTCCAAAAGCCTACGAACCTGGAGTTTGATGTCCAAGGGCAGGAGGAAGAAAAAAGAAGAAAGTCGCCCCACTGTGAAGAGAGAAAGCAAGAGGGAGCTGAGAATCCCTCTTCCTCCTCCTACTTTGCCCTAGCCCACTCCCAGCTGACTGGATGATGCCTCACATTTACAGTGAGTCTTCCTCTCAGTCCATGGACTCATGTCTCAATATCCTCTAGAAACACCCTCAGACATGCCCAGAAACCATGTTTCACCAGCCTTCTGGGCATCCCTCAATCCAATCAAGTTGACACCTAATATTAACCATCACACAAGCATTTGTAAAACTTTTTTAATCACTGAATTTCCTCCCTTCTCATTTTTCATTCTAACAACATTTCATTTTGGAAAACATTTTCTGAAAAGCTGTTTTGTCCAAAATCCTTCATTTTACAACCTGTGAAATGGGTCTGAAGTTTTAGTAACCTACAAAGGGTCAGACACAAGTTAGTAGTTCATATTTTTCAGTGAGTTAAGGGCATAAGACAGTTTGGAGAGAGATTCCAGAAATTTGGTAAAGATGTCAGGACAGAATAATCATCAGCAGATCAATACTAACCTATTGATTATTCTCTCCCAAGAGCACTAGGCTGAAGGAATGTCTTTGATCCACTATGCTGGGGCTTTGGGTGTACTAAATTCCACACTCATTCCTGAGAGAGGATTTTAAGTTTAAACAGAAATTCGGCATCAAGCCCAGCAACAGATGCATGAAGCTGAGATGCAAGTCCAGTAGAGAGAGAGCCAAAGAGAACCAGAGTGACAAAGTTCACATTGGTGTGGTTGACGGAGTCTAAATAATTTATTAAGTAGCTTAGATAAATTCTTGAGATGAAGCTCCATTCTCTTGACTGGGTATTTATATGGTCTCATGTGTTACCATGAATGTGTGGTACTTATTTTAAGAGGCCAAGACCACAGACATAAAGGGACTTCTCTGTAAGAATGCTCCTGACTCTTACACTTAACCCTGGCCTATTCTATGATTTCATCTAAGACTTTAAAAAAAAATTCAGCTCCACTGATGATACAAAATAGAAACAACCAAAATGATGGACAAAATACATCAAATTTGAAATAATCTCCACATTCTGGGATGCCAACCCAAAATCAACTTAGCATTAATAAAACTACTGAGGCTTAAGTTCTCATAAACACAACCTAAGGAGACTAGGACCCTACATAAAGTACCCTACAGAAGTCTCACTGTGTTCTACATCTAGAAGAATAGATTCTATTTTATTCATATTTAAGGTATATTTAAATACGACATGCATAAAGAGAGTAGCTCTCACTTAAGAAGGGTTACTAGGAATAACCTGCAGAGTGACTGGGAAACAGATTAAGATAGAGAGGCCTAAGGCACTGCATTCAAGTCATTTTCAAATACTGGGGAAGCTATCTCATGGAACAGAGGATAGAACTGGTTTGTGGGGTTTTTAAGAAACTGAACAGAGGCGATCTATGGTGAATGCAAGGAGAGAGTATTACAGTGCAATATTAGAAATAACTCTGCATGAGTTTGAGCTGTCCACAAATGGTAGGTAGCCAGATGTCAAGCTACCTTTGAACAGCCAGCTCTAACCAGAGTTTGCCAGAGTTAGGTGAGATGGCTTCAACTATGCCCCAAGAGTTATGCCATCCTTCTTCACCTTGTATCTTTCAGATTCCTGACTTCCTTCCCATTCATGACTATGATTCAGTCTTTTTCCTTCCTCCCTCACCCCGCTGTCACTGATCCACCACACACCACCTTTAGTGTTCCACTATTCTTTCTCTAGACCCTGGACTTGACTTCCACCCATGTCAATATCCTGTACCTCCAACATGAAGCTCATGCGCACCTAAAAGCATTTCTGTCTGGGTCATTCATGGTCACAGCAGGCATGGGATAGGGTGGCCAATGCCCATATGGCAGGAACTTGAGAAATGAATTTTCTTGGGTGTGGTAGACTGAAGCCATGGCCTAGAAAGGCTCCGTAATGGTGTATTTCTATTATTTGTTTAGGTAGCACTAGTTCTAATACACAAGTCTGTCAAAGGTTAGGCAAAGTCATTTCTATGACATTAAGTAACCCAGGCTCTGTCTCTGTTTCCTATGCTTAGGACCCCTCAGGGTCAGGCTCCTTAAAATGATGTTTCCCACAGATGAAGGAGTATTCTCACACCAGCCTCCTAGGATCTATCCAGATTATCATTCTGGGGTTCTATGATTCATTGCACAAAATTCCCATTCTTCTGTGATGAACCCATGGTGGGTTCAAATTGGTCCCAACACAGAGCAGCCTCAGTGGATTAGAGGCTCTGGCAGGAAACTGATCTATAATCTCTTTAGTACCTTATCCTTCTCAGTAGGGTTTTGGAAATAATCTACAAGCAAAGTGACTTCTTGATCCTTCAGAGAGGAACAGTAGAGAGAATGCAGTGACGTAACATTAAAAAAACCCATAATTGTCCCAGCTTTCAGTAGCTTTGAAAAAGTTACTAACCCTCTCTAAGCCTTGGTTTTATCATCTGTAGATTTGAGAAGTTGGAATCAGTAGTAATTTCTAATTTTTCTGGGTCACAGACCATCTTGAGAATTTGAAGAATGTTGTAGGTTCTTCCAAGAAAATACTTAAATGCACATACACACAAAATTGGGCATCCAATTCCAGAAAGTTAGAGGAGAACCTGAAGGCCACTTATGACTATTGACAATGATCTTGGAACCTGGGTCAAAGGCTTCATGGACCTGTCAGTTATAACTCTCTATGCTGCCTCCACTTCTCCATCTTATTTACTACAAACCTTCTTTGTAAATGTGAGATTTTATTAAGTATTTTTCTGTTTTTGAGCCCCCAGTCAGTTACACAAGAATTCTCATCACACCGCATGTCCCTTAAAGTAACATATAAAATATATAAAATTTGTCCAGTATACTCATTTCTTTAGATGACATAGAGACAGCAACTGATAATCACTCAAGTCCACAGCTGTCACTGCTAGAGTGCAAAAATATGCTGCACATTTCTCTACTAACTAAAGATTTCAATACCCACCAGCACTTCATTTAGGTCATTCCCCAAGAGCTGCCACTTTCCTCGAAGCGTTCCTGTTGCTTGCCTATGTCTCTAACCGTGACATATACACTTTCTACCTCAAGAACCACAGACAGCTATCTAGGTTCTCTGTTCATGAAGAAGATAGTCTGGGGCTCATCCCAGCACTGACCACCAATCAATGTAATGATTAATCATTCAAGAACCACTGGGGTCCTGTAGTGTCTCACACTATAATTGGTAAATCAGCTGGATTGGGAGGGTAATTCATTGAATACATAAAAATCAAATATACAAACATGGATTGTTCTTTCATTTCTTCCATATTTTTTCCCCCTGTATTTAAATGTTGCATCCTGCTTCTATGGACTTCATTGTGTTCTTCCAGAATCCATATGTTGAAATCCATATGTTGAAAGGAGATGGTTCCTTTGGGAGGTAGTCAAGGTGAGATGGGTAATAAAGGTTAGTGAAGCCTTCAGAGAAAGAATTAGTGGCTTTATAAGTCAAGGAAGAGAGAGTCTCCACCATGTGAGGACACAATGAGAAGGCAGCTGCCTGTAAACCAGGAGGAGAGCCCTCACCAAGAAGTGAATTGGCTAGCACCTTGATCTTGGACTTCCTAGCTACCAGAACTGTGAAAAATGTATGTCTATTTTTTAAGCTGCCCAGTCTATGCTATATTGTTATAGCAGCCTGAGAAGACTAATATGCCTGCCTAGTTTCCAAATGTATTGAAGTTAACTTTATTAAGGATTTACTAAGAAAAAGAAAACTGTTTACACTTTGAGAAATATAAAAAAGCATAGTTCCTCCTTTCAAGTTTCTGGCATTGTAACTAAAGAGAGAAGATATAAATGAAATTTCAAGAAACAAAATGACAAATAAAGGATAAATCAAATAACTACAAAACCTGCAAATAACTATAAATAGTAATAAAAATAGAAACCATAAGTTCCATATGATTCATTGACAAATAGTGGTAGAAAAAGAGAAAGGGGCATGGAAAGCAAAGAATGGACGCAAATCAAATTAGAAACTCCTTGCCCTTGCTGATCTGATAACCTCTCTCATCTACTTTCTTGCCTTCCAGCTCTCTACTCTCTCGCTCAAACTCTCTCAAACTCTTGTCACTAGGTAAGCTGCGAAGGTCTTCCAGTTAAAGAGTGTGAGCTTGTGAACTGTTCTCCTAGACGAGCAGTGGCTAGCTGTGAGGAACAGAAGGGTGAGGCTGATGTGGAAAGCATGTTTAACTCTCCCTTACCTTCCTGCTTCTTTCTCCTCCCATGCCTACCCTTTTCACTGTCTACACTCTGTAAAAGCAAACAAACAAACAAACAACTTTGCTTTGCCATATTCTGCAGGAGATAGGTAAGTGCTAAATATAAGTCCATACCTCTCCCTGATCCCCAAATACCAAGCTCAACCTTGTGCACTTATGTTTGCCCATACTGCTTCCACTCCATCAGCCTCATCATTACCACAGCCCCCACCATCCTCAAGGCCCAGCACAAATGTCACTTGCCCCAAAAAGCCATGTCCTACTTAACTGGCCCACAGTGGTCTCCTATCTTTTTATATTTATAACACAGACTTTCAGTACTCTACACACTTTGCATCCTACCTAGTTTTGTTCTTAAAATCTTTCATAACTTTATATTTTTTATGACCTAGGTAAGCTTATTGAGAGCAGGGGTCATGCCTTCCCTTCCCTTATATTCTCTACAAAGCAGAACTCTGAAAGATCAATGAAACTGAGATAGGAAACCCGGAAGAAGTCCAGTGGTGTCTGGCATGATTAAATGCCAACTCAGGTGGCCATATCCCTTCAAAACATCGAACGGATGACTGCCATACTTGGACCCTAAAACATCTCACAGGTTTGTCCAATGATTTAAGTTCCAGGACCCAAATCCAATTTAAATTGGTTCCCAATTGTTATGGACTGAATGTTTGTGTCTCCCCAAAATTCACATTAACACCCTAACCCCCAGTGTGAAGGTATTAGGAGGTGGGGTCTTTGGGAGGTAACTGGGTATAGATGAGGTCAGGAGGGTAGAGCCCTCATAACAGGATTAGCGTTTTTATAAGAAAATGAAGAAACAGCAGAGCTTCCCCTCTGTGCCATGTGAGGCTACAGCTAGAAGGCAGTCGTCCACAAACCAGAAAGAGGGCCCTCACCAGGAACTGAATCTATCTACTTCCACCTTTAATGTAGACTTCCCAACCTCCAGAACTGTGGGAAACACATGTCTGTTGTTAAAGCCAGCCAGTCTACGATATTTTGTTACAGCAGCCCAAGTTGACTAATACACCAGTATTTTACTTCTCCTATGAATAAATCAGTTTCTCAGAAATCCTCTTTGGCAGTTAAGCCCAGAGCTAGACATTTCCCATCACACCTCCCTCCTGCCTTCCCACTTGAAATCTTTCCTGTTCTTTAAGACCTAACTCAATCTTGCATCATTTATGAGTTCTTCATTTTCTATCCCACCCTGCTCCCACCCAGGCATCCTTCTTCATTGTGAGCTCAAAGCAACAACTGTCAGTACCACTCATTGGATACTTCACCATGCATTGGCATATCAGAGAAGTCAGAAAACAAAAAGTGAATCAACACATATGGCTGTAACAACTCTGGATAATAAACTTGTATTTTTATTTACCTTTTCTATTACTACCATATCCCATTGATTATAGGATGCACAATTTTTTACTTCTAACTTATTTGAAATTGGCTTGTAGTTTATGACATCTTAGATTCGGTGAGAGATGGTATTTTAATTTTCATATGTATGTCTGTATGCAACAAACTGCAAGCTCTTTTAGAAAAGGACCCACATGTTGCAGATCAATTTTCTCTCATTTGCCTAGCAAAGATGCTGTGCACAGTATCAGTCCTTCATACTTTCTTGCTAAAAGAAGAAATTGCTTCCCTGGAATCCAGTGAAAAGCTCCATCTCCCAGTGTCTGGGTTTCCTAATTGTTGCTTTTCTCCTGAAAAAGAATGACAAGGCAGAAAGCAGCCAGAGACTTGAGTGTGTCCAGTGATGAGGGAGCTTCCTCCTTGGTCCCTTCTCTCCTACAATATTCTAGAATTTTACAATTGGAGACACACTCTGGTTCCACTGTAATTTTTCTCTCTGAAGGCCAGAGTATCACTTGCATCTCTGTGCCTCACTTTCTCTTTTATAAAATGGGTCCAATTATTAACTACCCAGCGAGGGGTAATGAATGTAACAGAACTAAGGATGATATCTCGTAAGTGCTGCAGAGGAGGTCATAAGTATGATTATGCATCTGCCTTGGGAGACTGTTGCTTTGAATGATGGAAAGGGGGAAGAAGGCTTGGAGATCCTAAGTTGCTGCTCTTTGTAGATACTGTGCACTAACACCTCCCCTTAAGCTTGCCCCTCTCCTAACTATCACAGAAATCACTCTGCTGACAAGCAGGCAAGCTTCTGTGGTCATGGAGATTATGACAGAATAGAAGTGATGCAGACAGCCAGCAGAGTGTTCTGCAGCAGCCCCTGGGAGACTTTTGCTTACCACCTCTCTTCACCTGTCTGTGAGTCGACTTGTGTGTCCTGCCACATCCCCACAAAGAATGTGCAAATATGTCTTGCTGCATGATCCATCCTGCATTTTCCAATAAATAACAGACACAATCTAAGTTGCCAAAAGCCGCTTATCTGAGACTGATCTTTATGTCTGGATCTGAGGTCCAGAAATACCAAGGCAATGAGACAGAAGCTAAGTGGACACTATTCCTTTTCCCTGCATTGCTCCTGGCATGTGCATGCACAAGCATGCACATGGTGCCTGCACACGCACAACTCTCTTTCCAAGGGGCATCTCAAGCAGTCTTGGATTGAGTTCATGATATCAACTGACCCACTGCAAAAGCATGACCTCTTGAGCTACTTGAGGTTTGACCACAATCAGGAATCATCCTGAAGTTTTGTTAGGAAAAGCAGTGAAACTGAAGTTGATAAAACTATCATGTTCTGCTCTTCCTCATGCTTGTGTGCTCTCCTCTTCCTCCTCTGGAAAAGTAAACAAATGTTCTTGTTTGCTCTCCTTATTTTCTTTGCCTCTCTAGGCCTACATGTCTAAACATTTCTTCCTAATTAAATAGGAAACAGAGAGATCATCTTTTATACCAACTCTGAGAAATGTATTTGCAACCCTTCTTGTTAGGGCATGAGAATCCTTGAGAGCAGTGAAATGGTTCCTTCCTTCCTTCTTTCCTTCCTTCCTTCCTTCCTTCCATCCTTCCTTCCTTTCTTCTATCTTTCCCTCCCCCCGTTTCTTCCTCTAGTGGGAGGGTAGCAGGAGGAGTGACACTCAATGGAGGTGGTGTTTCAGGATGCTTCCTTCTCCAGAGACCTGTACTCCAGTGCATTCAGGATACTGTCAGCCTTCCCACCCAACTCAGCCTCCCAAGGCAGAAGCAAAGATCCATGTAGCATCTTTACAAATGCAACCCAATCTATGCTCTCTGCCAGGGAGGTTGACTCTACACAAGAATCAGACCTAGGAGTGCAGTCTAGGGATAGCTGGTCTCCTAGATATCAACTTGTGACCTAATAAATTTGTGAAAGACCAAAAACTCAACCACACTTGAAGATCTGTGATGCTTATTAACATTAAAGGCTTTGAGACATCCTACTGCAAAGACATCTGTTTAGCTTTGTTAAACCAGTTGTTTCCCAACGTTTCTTGCTCGGAGAATGTTTTTGGCCTCTAACACCTCTTAACATTCTGAATAACTGAGTTACACAGACTGCATATTGTAAAATACTGACTTTCATATTTCTCATGGGAAATGTAGGAAACAGAGGGAGGCATCAGTATACTTAATCTCACACATGCACAGCAATGTGGAGCAGTGCTTAAAAAGTAGAGCAAGCTCTGGACTGGGAGGCCAGGATGTCTGGGTCAAAGCTCCTCCCTGCCATTCTTGAGTTGTGTGGCTTGGGCCAGCACCTCTCCTTTCTAGAGTTATTTTCACTCTTAATAAAAGGAGAATTTTTATTTTCTTCTGAGGATTTCTAATGCTCTTTTCGGTTCCCTTTTCCTGGGACGCTGAATGACTCTAGTACTTACTTCCTGGAGCAGGTCCCAGAAGTGTGAGCCTATAGTCGTTCTAAATATAAACTTTAAAAAGTTCATGAGATTGTCAACCCACATGAAGGAGAACCAAAAGCAAAACCCCTGGGGGCCATGAAGGTATCCCTGAAAGGATACATGGGGAAGAAGCAGGACCTTGGAGACCTGGTCATCACCTGTAGAAGCCTCAGAGTAGATCTGATTGATGCTGGGGTCACCAGGAACCTGGGCAGCTCCACCCACATGCAACTTCCCTAAGCACCTGCAGCACAGCATTAAACAGCAGCCAAGGCTGGGACTGGCATGTGACTAACTGTTGGGCCAAGGTCTGTCTCTGGCCATCAGATACTATATAAAAACATGAGGCTGGTTCAGTATAACTTAGATGCCATATGCATCCATACCACGCCCTGCTGTTCCTCACCTTTACCAGAAGACAATGTTTACACACTCAGAAACAATATGCAGAATCCTCTCCAATGACATGTGCATGTAGCTTTCCTACCGTCCTCACAGCCACACCAGACCACAGACTCCATCTTGGCACAGACCCCACCTGCTTGTTCCTTCCTGTGTCCCGTGTATGATATTAATTGCCACTCCCTTAATATGTGAGGAATAAATGATTATTTCTAAACTGATAGTTCCTGATTGTTAACAGTCAGAATATACATTAATCCATAAGTTCATCAAGCATCTATTAAATGCCTTGCATGTTCTGAGCACTAAGCTAAACATTATGGGGGAATAAAGAGATAATTCCAACTCAGACCCCACTCCTCAAATATCACATTTGATAACTCCTGTGTGGACTTGATTATGTTAAAAACATATCTTCCTACTTTTCTTACCAACTCCCCCTTTAAAAATCTGTCCTTTTTCCTGAATTCCCCATTTTGGAACATGGTCTGAAGGCAACCACTCACTAGATCACCTAAAAAACACAATAATAATCATCATGATTATTTATCACCATCATTTATTGAGTGCTTATTATGTGCCAGGCTAGCAACGCTATGACCATTATATTATTATGTGTCCTATTTTACCTAAATGTAGGCATCGTTACAGATCCGCTCCTTTCTCTCCAACTCCTTACATCCAATGATTCTCAAAGGCAGTCCCACTACATAAATGTCTTCCCTTTCCACCTCTGTCATCTCTCCTATGCCACCCCATATTTTAATCACTATTCTTACTTGAACTATTACAGCTACCTTCTAAATGGTTATCTGCCTGAATGACAACATAGACATCCTCAAGACATTCCAACAGAAATGACAGAGTGGCAGAGTAACCCCTCTACCCTGTATATTTGACCACATCTCCCTGCCCCGATTCAAGCTCTCTCTTCACTCCTGGGTGCACGTGTGCCTTCTAGATCAAGGAAGGGTGCCAGAGAAGGGATGGTCACCACTACACTGGACACTCAAGTTCCATGGAATAACTTCGCTCACTCCGCCTCTTACCAACTACCTTGAACATCAAAACAATCCTGCACCACATCCTCCAGGAGCCTTCCCTGAAGGCCCCTTCTCCCTCCAAGGCTTTCTCCTGCTCCCTCCTTTGATGCTCACTTAGCACTTCCAAGGCTCCATGGCCCTAGTCTCCTTTTTGACCCCACACTTTGAGATCCTCAGGACAAGGCAGAGTCTGAACCCTGCCTCCCCAGTGCCTGGCAAGGTTGAGCACAACCTTGTTTCCTGTTGTGGCTTTTTCACTGAATAATGCTTTACAAAATTGTTAGAGTAATAGGACACTCTTTTCTATTTTTGTCATAGCTTTGAAATCCTGTAATATTTCAAGAAATACAGGCATGCCTTCCTTTTATCAAAAATAATGCTCTTACTTTTTTCTGGTGAAGAAACTGGGTCTTTGAGACATCAAGTGACTGACCCAAGGTCACACAATGACTCAAGGACAGAACTGAGGCTGCGATCTTGGTCATCAGCCCCTAGCCCAGCAGCGTTTTTCCACCTGCTCCCTACCTCAGCTCAGGGCCCTCTATTAAAAAGAAACACACCAAAAGAATATATATATGTGTGTGTGTGTATGTGTGTATATACATACGTAGGTGTACATACACAAGTGTATAGTATGAATATACACGAATGATTATGAATCTACCTTAAGCATTTAAAGAAAGGGGTGGGGGCTCTGAGAGCTTCACAAGGAGAAGAGATTCTACCCAAAAGGGGGCCGGGCAGGGCGTCGCAGCAGCCGCAGCACAACAGACAGCTGGTGTTTGGGTGGTAGTAAATCACGCTGAAATGAGCCTCTTCCGTGGGCTCAATGAGGCCCCCACAACAAAGGGAGGCCCAGCTTGCAGCCGGACAGCCTGCCCGCCAGCCCCAGACGCGCATAACAGCTTCATTCAGGAGCCCCACGTCCACACAAAGGCCCCGAAATCAATCCGACATCCCGCCACCCTGGACAATGCCCTGAATCTTCTCAGAATCGAAGCCTCAAATGAGGGGACAGCATTCAGGGGAGATCAAACCGCCGGCCTGCCACTGAAAGCAAGCACGAAGAAAGCATTTTTTTTTTTTTTAAGAGGAGGGTTGGACGATGCAGGCGACTCTCCCTGCGCTCCGGGCGCGCGTGGTGGCTGTGCTTCGGCTCCCACAGCCAGGGCCACACTCATGCAAAGACTGTGTTTGGCCCGGCTTCCAGCAGTCGTCGCGCCAGGAGCTGCTGCGAGAGACTGGGTGCGCCACATTCGCCAGCCAGGGCCACCGTGCAGCTTGGCCTTGGGGCTTTGTGCAGCAGTGCCCCGTGTGAACTGCCACCGCCGGCATTTCCCACTGGCTCTTGGGCGCGTACAGTAGGGCGCACACACATGCAAATGCCTCGCAGGAGGCAGCGGCTTAGGGTGTTGACAGTGGCAGCCCCCACGCCAGGCCAGGGAGCCCCTGTTCCCAGGCAGGGCCCCTCAGGGTACTCATCTGCCCCATTCTGCTGCCTAATCCGGTTATCAGCTGCAGAACAACGGGTTGCCTGGTGGAGCTGGGGAGGCCCCTGCAGGGAAGCGGGGAGCAGGCGTGCAGCTCCAGCAGATGAGCCTGGATTGTAGTCTCCTTTCCTAAGGTAATTGTTAAGGCTTCTGGTCTCTTCCAGTCCCCAGAGACCCAGGAGCCTGAGATTCAACTCTGCACTGGGTCACAGCTTTTCCTGGATGTCAGAAATCCACCTGCTCTCTGAGAGTGGGGGTTCGCCAGCAATGGCAGAGTGGAAATGTTCAGGGGTGTAGCAGGCAGTATTTCGTTAATCTGTGGGAATGGCACACCAGTGAGACCAAGGCATGTGCCATTATATGTGGCCAGAATATCTCCAGAAACTGGTCCAGCTAATGTAGCCTTAAATTTGACATTCTTGGCAGTCACCATGAAGGTTAAATACATTTTGGTTGAAAACAAAAGGCTTCTGCTAGAGGGTCATTCAGTGACATCTTTACACTCATTTCTCCGAGATCCTGCCTGCACTTTTCCAAGTATGCAAAGGGAGCAGACAATGGCAGCAGGGTGAGGTGTGGCTATGTGGGCAGCTGCCCATGGGTAGAGCAGAATAAAATTGAAACAAAAGGTGCATCAAACCAAGCGAGACAACTAGTACAAAAAAAGAGCTAGGTTAAATGGGGACTAGTCTTTCCTTGATCCTTTATATTAGCCACAGAGCTATTTTCTTTTTCCTCTCTCTCTCCTAGAATTGATCCAACAGACAGCCATATCCCATCCTGTATAAGAAACTCTGCCCATGCCCACTGCCCCTGGCAGACCCTTCTCCCAAAGCCAGATCCTTAGGCAATATGGAGTTGGTACAAGTGAGGTCTGCTGTAGGTTGGGGGTTGGGGGGGTGCTGTACCTTTGAAATTCAAAAAGGGCACTTTCTGCTTTTGATTCAGTTCATTCTCAACTGCTTACTGACCAACAATAGTAAATTGAATCCAATTTCCCCCTTGGAAGGGTCAGTTGTTGTTGTTGTTTTTCTTTTTTTTTTTTTTTTTCTTACCCTTCCCCTTTCCATTTTCTGCTTTTGTAGCTCACCTCCTCCAATCTACTTCCCTACAGGAGCCGAAATTAAACAAGCTCCCCATATGCCATGCCTCACTTGTTGTCTGTTCCCCTCACCACCATCTGGCCTATTTGCTCAGCCAAAAAGAGAAAGAGAGAGAGAGAGAAAGAGCAAAAAGAGGGAGGGGGAAGGGAAGGCAGGGAAGCAGGGCTAGGAGAGGGAAGAGGGGAGAGAGAGAAAGGGAGGAAGGAGGAGAATAAGAAAAGGAGGGAGGAAAGGAGGCGGGCAGGAAGGGAAGGAGGAAGGGAGTGAGACAGAAAGGGGTAAGGGGACAGGGGGAGACAGAGAGAGAGAGAGACAGAGAGAGAGAGAGAGAGAAGGAAGGAGGGAGAGCCAGACACAATGAGGAGGCAGGGGTGATGATGCAGCCTCTCCCATCTGCTCCTTGGCCAGAGTCCCGGATGGAGCAGTAATGGAGAGCAACAGAACCAGTGATAATTAACCCAAACACAGACCTGTTTATTTAACCTGTTCAGATAGATCAACTCGGAGGCAGAGCTCTAGCAGAGGGCCCTGGGACATACTTAGGGAGACACCCTGGAGGTTGCTAAGGACACAGAAGCAGGCTGGCCCTCCCAACAGACATCCTGGGGCTAATGTGTACTCGGTGAGCAGGAAAAAAAGAGGAGAAAGAACACTTTCTGAAAGAAGTCAGCAACAACCTCCCGAATCTTCTGGTAGGGATTCTTTTGTCATCTTGCCTTTTCTCCTGCCATTATCTTCTTTCATGGCAATAGCTGCTTCTAGATGATCAAATCATGAAAAGCAAAGCCAGTCAATGAGCTACAGCTTTATGCTCTGCACCCTCCTGCCCCAGCATCCTCTCTGTCACCCCATCTTGGCATAAGGACCAGGGCCAGGAGACAAAAAAAGGGGCTAACTAGAGGACATGAGACCAGAGCAAAATCTCCCAGAAGACCTCAGACTGAGATGGTCGGTAGCCAAGGAGCAAAGCCAATGGCACTGATAAGGGCTGAGTGTGAAAGTCAGGAGACTAGGGTATGAGGCTGAGATCACCCGCTTTTGCTGCATTGCTTTGTCTGCATAACCCTCCTCTCTTGGCTTCAGTTTACCTATTTAATGGAGACAGCAAGGTTGACCCCCTAAGATGTTTCAATCTTCAAAAATTAAAATAATAATGGTTATTGTCATCTGCCTACAGTTCTCCAAGTTAGAAAGAAGACAAACTTGAGCAAGACCACCAAGGATGATGCTCTGTTTGAAATGGGTAATGTGCACTGCCCAGACAGGGGAGTCTACAGACACATCTGTGTGTGCTGCACCACGCTCCACCTCCGCCCTTGGAGGCCAGAAATACAGGGCAAGAACATTTCCAGGGCTGAGTAGCAGCAGACAGAATAGGAGTAGTGAGTCTGGGAACTGGAACCCAAGAAAGCTCTCCGCTGAGCACTGAGGGTTAGTGAGGGAGTGCACTGGCTGGGTTGAAAATAGGAAGCGTCAGGGGTGGGTGAGGAGTTGGCAGGCACCGGATTCCAAGTGGCTTCACGCTCCTCAGTGGAAGAAATGCAGAGATAATTTGAACATGGCTATTTTCAAGCTCCACAGCTGAGCTCCCTTGCTCTCCCACCCCACACCTCCCACCCAGCCCTGCAATTTGGCAAACCCTTTCTGCTGGCTGCTCTTATACCCAATATGTTGGGTTGCCTTAGCAACTAAGGCAATTATCTCCTTGGAGCAGTTAAAACAATGACCGTCATAAATAATAACAGTAAGAAAGATGATGGTAAAAAATAGATCTTAGGCAACTAGGGTCATGGGTTTGCATGGAACTGAAAAGGAAAAGGGGTCCTGATGGCACAGGCAATGAAAGGTGATCTCTTAGAGCTCTAGTTGTATTTTATTTTTCTAGAGGAAGAGATAGGAAATAGCCTTTCCTCACAGCCCCGCCCCCACCCCCAGGCAATCTTAGGACAGTTCCTATTTGCTGTTGATCATCCCTCTTATCCTCCCATCAGCCAGACCTAGCAAGGAGCACAGTGAACACTAATTGTTTAATGCCTATCTCCTCTCCGGACCATGACCTCCTTACAGGCAGGCACTGGGTCTTTGATCTTGGTGCCCTTAGCAACTAGCTCAAGGCTTGGGACAGAATAGGTACTCAAAAATATACACTGAATGAATGAAAATATATTACACTGAATGAATGCCCAATCTTTGCCTTAAAGTTTTTTGTTTGTTCATTTCCTTCCTCTAGCCCCCTGGGCCAGTTAATTATAAAGTCACTTTTAGTTCCTGTATTTGATGATCTTATAATCTACTAGTCTACAGTGCAAGATATAGTAGGCCTCCATACTTCCGAGAAAATTGAGAAATCAAGATGTACATTCAAATTTATCCAAGTGCAGGTTCCTTTTTCCCTAAAGAGCCATCCATAAAATTTTGTGAATGTAGATCATCACTTCAGACAAAACACTAAATTAAAATCAATTAAAAACGAGAATTAAACTAACAATGGATCATACAACTTGTACTCACCCTACCCCAAACATACACACCCTCCATTCTATACTCTACAAACTCATCCCACGAATGCTTTTCAACCAGTAAACTCCAATTAATGCACAGGATTTGTGATTCAAAGCAAAAGGCAGCAGATCCTTTTCCTAGTGTCCACAAGAAATGTATGGAAAAGCACAGGGTCAGAGTTGAATCGCATCATTTCACCTTAACATAGAAAGACTTTCTACCCCATCTTTCTGTTTCTTTTTCTTTTAAAGTATTGGGAACTCAATAGCCACTAGACAGTTTCAAAGTGCATTTATATCACATGTTGTCTTCATAATAATTCTTGAGGCAAGTTGGGCAGGAATCATTATTCCTATTCTGAACACGAAGAAAGGAAATAACTGATCACAAGTGTTAACGAGTGCCAGCCCTCAGCTGTCCTGATAACCACTTTCTTGCTGTCTCCTCCCCTGGTGTACACATTGTAATGGCCACAATGTGTAATAGGTAATATCGTCATTAGTATAAAGGTAAGATGGGCAACCTTCCCAAGCTGTCAGCAGAGTAGTAGGCATATACCTATGCTCACTTTGCAATGCCCAAAGGAGGTAATGTAACTCTATCAATGAATCTTTGGAGCCCTATGACTCACAATGCCCACTCTAGAATAATAACGCAAACCTTAGCACCTGCAGACTAAAGGCCAAATCTATCAGTGCTTCACCTTGGCAGGTCCTGATTCCTTACCAGGATTGGGGAGGTGAGGCGAGGTGAGGGGAACTGTGACAACCCTTAGTAAACAGGACAATCTCATCCTCTGGCATTCCAAAGACACTCCAGGCAGACTTTCTATTCTTCCAACCAAAATCTATTCTTCAGGTTTGCTATTCTTCTGATCTGAATGGAAGGTGACATGGGAACCCCTCCACTTCCCACGTGTGATCCCGCAACTCCGTGAGAGTCAAGTCTTCGCACAGTAACCATAATCACTCCTACTCGGACATCAGACATCTGCCAAGACATAGTTAGCACTTGCTGGATGATAACCCAGTATACTGGTTTTTGAATTTAATGAACACATTGCCAAACTCTTCTGTATCTGTCATTCATTTGATTCCAAGTCAAATAACCCAAATTATCCTTTTCAGAGTATTTTAAATGTGAAAGACCTGAATCCAAATTCAGATATCACTGACAATTAAAATCAGATTTCCCAGAACCTCAGATGAATGAAAATATTTAGTCAGACTCTTTTACAAATATACAAGTATCTTTTTATTAAAACATATCTTGAAAGCATTATGACTCCAACAGTCCTACAAATTATAGCAAATTGCTTTTTGTTTAAAAAGCAATTATTTCATTCCCCAGTATAAAGAATTTTGCTTGGGGGAGTAGTCACAGATCAAGGAGATAAAGGCAAGGTAAGGTTGTTTGTTAATGTTTTATTAATCCAAGTTATTAGCACTACTAAAATAAGATGTGATAGGCAGAATAATGGCCCCACAAAGATGTCCTATGTCCTAAACCCTGAAACCTGTGAATATACTAGATGGCAAAGGGCAATAAAAGCGGAACAGAATTAAGGTCGCTAATCAGCTGACCCTGAAATAAACTGTCTTGGATCAACCAGATAGGCCCAAATGTTTTCACAAGAGTCCTTAAAAGTGGAAAAGCAAATAGAATAGGTAGAACCACAGAGATGGCGGTGTGAAAATGATTGAACCTGAGTTACCATGTTTAAGATGGAAGGACAGAGCCAAGAAATGACAGTGGCTTCTAGAAGCTGAAAAAGAAAAGGAAACATTCTCTCCTAGAGTCTTCTAAATGAATACAGCTCAGTCAACACCTTGATTTGAGCCCAGTGAGGTCCATTTCTGACTTTGACCCCCACAAATATAAAATAATAAAATTTTTGTTGCTTTAAGCCACTAAGTTTGTGGTCAGCTGTTACACATAAAGGGAGACTGTGTGTGTATGTGTGTGTGTTCATGTATACCTTCTTCCTTTTTTTTTTTTTTTTTGAGACAGAGTCTCACTCTGTCACCCAGGCTGGAGTGCAGTGGCGCGATCTCAGCTCACTGCAGCCTCCGCCTCCCGGGTTCAAGTGATTCTCCTGCCTCAGCCTCCTGAGTAGCTGGCATTACAGGCATGCGCCACCACACCCAGCTAATTTTTGTATTTTTAGTAGAGATGGGGTTTCACCATGTTGGGCAGGTTAGTCTTGAACTCCTAACCTCAGATGATCTGCCTGCCTCGGCCTCCCAAAGTTCTGGGATTACAGGCATGAGCCACAGTGCTCAGTCTTTCCTTCTTTTAAACTGCAAATAAAGTTATGGAAAATGTGAACACTCATTTTCTAATGCTTCCAGAAAAATGAAATTGAGTAAAATGGAGGTGATGGCATAATTCTTTCAGGCTATGGAGCTCTTGAAGCATTTTGCTGCTAATAAAGATCGCTAGCAGCATGGACACCAGAAGAGAATTGCAAAGAGCAAGTGGAAAGAGATGTCAACATAGGTACGTATGACTACAGGGTAGATGTCGCTCTTCAAACAATGGCAATTGGAGCATTAGGTGCCACTGGAGACCTCGACATCTGAGTCTCTCACAGAGGGACACAGTCAGCACAGGGCACTCAGTCTTTGGCTTTAATAGCAGTTTATATAGGCAAGTCACAAAAGACACCACATGCTAGGTTCCCAAAGGAGGAGACAGAGAGAATGAGCATGTGACCATGTGGATCTGCACATGCCCTAGGATATGCAGATGTCCAACCAACTGACAAGCCCCAAAAAGATAATTCATCAATGGTAGACAATGAGGGTGATGTTGTTGCTATCAAAATAGTGACATGGCAGGTCATTAATTCATGCGTAGGTCGTACAGAGTAAACAACGTAATGCTGTCTGTCTCCCTGCTGACGTCAATTTGGCCCATGCTGATAGGATTCCAAATCAGATGAAAGTTACTCAATCGGGTTGGAAAGGCCCAATAGAACTACACTTCTAAGGCTAAGAATCCCTTTTCTGGAACTTCCAGCCAGCTATTGGAAACTCACTGCCTTCAAAGGCAGCTCTTCCAGCTTTGGAAATTTCTAGCTTTAAACTCTGAGATTATGTAGCCTAATGCCTTCATCCTACAGACAGAAGTCAGGCCTAGTGAAGTGACCCTTCTAAGGTTACACACTCAGGGCAAACCAGAGTTGGAAGTAGAATTTGTGTCTTCTAAATTCAAATCTAGTGGATTTTACACTCTACATCACGTGGCTTCTCATAAGGTAATCTGGTCACCAGCTTATACAATATTAAGTAAGCACAGTGTACTCCCAAGGCAAATCAGTAGTTGGGTGTGTATGTGTGTGTGTGTGTGTGTGTGTGTGTATGTATGCATATATATATATACACACACACACACACACATATATATGTCTGTAACCAGCCTATGAGTCTATACACCAGGAAGAAAGCAGTCCCCTCCACAGGGCAGGTACCAAATACTGAGCACCTGTATCCAAGTGGGCTATACTCACCTCAGACACCAGTTCACTCCACTTCTAGAGACTAACACGTTGCTCTTTCAGTCAGCCAAGAAGTTTGTGCCTGACAGTGGCGTGAAAGCTATTACCGCTGGATCATAGAAGTGACTCTTCACAGGAGGCCTGTCCCAGACAAACTCAACACAGGCCTCTAGCAAGCCAGGCCTGCTGAGGAGTTCCAACTGAGCCACTTGCCAGACTTGCAACTGTATTTGCCTCTCTTTCTCATCCTGAGCTTTTAGACCTCAATATCATTCATTCATCATTTATTATTTTACAAAGGTGTACCAAGCATCTACTGTGTACCAGGCCCTGTGCTCAACATTGGAGATATACTGAGGAAAAAAGACTGAAAGAAGGAGGGCAATGAAGTGTGTAAGAGAGAGAGAGTGAGCACAGAGGACAGAGTGGCTAAGTTTGCCTGGGGCACAATGGAGATAAGAGTAGGCTTTATGAAATAGTTCCAGATAAAACTCCCTTCCCAGCAATACCTCTTTTTCACAGAACTGCAAAGCCATGCAAACTGTATGAGCAAGTCAGTCAACAAATAACGCATTAAGTGTTCTAAGTGCACTGTGGGTTATGAGAGGACTGTATGTAGAAACTTCTGCTTTGATCCATTTTCAGTTATTAAAGTGATAAAATATATACACAACATATTGTATAAAATTGAAATATATGCTGATTTCAAAGGAGTATGAAAAGTGGAAAGAGTGAAGTAGGATAGAATCTACATCAACAACCATGTGGCACAAAAAAGGGAAATATCACAGTGGGTTGATGTTATCAAGGTAAGTTTTCTAGATGAGATGACAGTATCTTCCCAACTTAGGACAATGACATCCATCCTTATGTCTATAAAACTGATCTCTCCAGTAACAGTGTCAATTTTAAAGACTTGTCTTGTGTTCTTTTGCATACTCTACAAAGCCTAAGTAAACAGACATGATCTCACTCTGTTGCCCAGTATAGAGTGCAGTAGTATACGATCATGACTTGCTGCAGCCTCGACCTCCCAGGCTCAAATGATCCTTCTTCCTCAGCATCCTGAGTAGCTGGGACCACAGACATGCACCACCATGCCTGAGTAACTTTTTTATAGAGAAGGGGGTCTCTCTGTGTTGCCCAGGCTGGTCTCAAACTCCTGGGTTCAAGCGATTCTCCTGCCTCGGCCTCCCAAAGTGCTGGGATTACAGGCATGAGCTACTGTGCCCAACCTGACCTTCTTAATGATATGGCATTTCCCTTTGTGACTATTCCAAAAGACCAGTAGCGTGATCTGCATTTGGAGGTAAAAATGTTCTTCATGATTCTAAGGCAGCAGCAGCTGACAGTTACTAAAACAAGCCCCACAAAATGTTATCTTTCCCTCCCACCACAGCAGCTGAAGATAGCAGTATATGTTCCTCAGGCTGAAACTGCCCAGATGTTTTATGAAAAAAGACCCACCGGAAGCCAACCTGGAGCATCTTTCTGATGAGTTTCCTTGAACACAGGAGCAGCAGGTAAGAAATACCTTATACCATTCTGTCCCTTGCAGAACTTACATTAAGTCATGGACTACGAGTAGGCATAGCTGAGAAAGGAAGGGCCATGCATCTTACAGTTTTGATCTAGAATCTTTTCTAAAAGTGTTCCTGATCCTTTTCATTTTTATCCCAGGAAGACTGGGCCACTCCAGCATTTGACCCACCCTGTGCCCAGGAGCACCTATCATAGGCCCCCCGCCTAAGCCATTGTCTGTCTCTCTTCTTAATGTTTAGTCTTGCAGATGTTTGGGTGTTTGTTACTGTCATGTCTGTTCAGTTGAACTTTTATTTGCTAAAATGTATTGTGCAATGGCAAGCAGAACTAATCTCATTAAATAATAGAATCAAAGAACTTAGAGATAGATAGGAGATTTAATACATCATCTGGTTCAGATCTCTAACTACAAGCAATTGTTGCAACCTTAGTTGTAAGGAAAAAACAGCTGAGCCCAGGAAATTATGTGACTTACTCAAGGCTAAACTGCCAGCAACTGAAAAAAGAGGAACTAGAATTCAGGTCTCCTACCTCCTAATGCAGAGCCAAGCTGGGTCTGTATCAATTGATTTCAGCACACATGACCACAGATGAATCTTCAAGCACATTTGCAACAGGATGTAGCAACTTGGACTAAATCCGCTGCACCTATACCAACACCCTTTCTTGGGATTAATGAATATTGAGAAACTTCATTGAGGTGTGGCTTTCCAACTTCACAATATTGTATTAGTGAATATCTCTAAGTAGAATTCTATGTAGACTTATATACAACTCTCTTCTTACTTATTGGACAGCAAAACTCCTTAGGAGCAGAAATGGAATATAATACACTTCGATATTGTCTAAAACTTAATCATATAGAGTCAATTTGTATTTATTGAGTACTTGCTAGGTGATATGCTAGGGAAATGCCAATAAATGAAACCCTTTATCCCTAAGATAATTTCTAATCTAAATAAGGGAAAGCAACATAAAATGTAATAAAATAAATAAATTGTAAATAGTCCAAAAGAAGAAACGTAACAATAGAGGGACACATTTTGCCAGGAAATGACTGTTACTGGGGAGAGGTGCTCTACGAGTTTAGAGGCAAGGAAGGTATGAGCTGAGGAAACCAGGAAGGAAGGGGATTCTTCATGCAGAGGTAAGTATTGACTAGTTTCTGAGTTCCGTGAATTCCCTGACCACACTTCCAATTCCCACTTCCATACTTCTGTTTACATTGCTCTGACCTTAAATGCCTCCTCTCTCTCCGTCTAGTAAATAACAGTTTGGGTGAAACTGGAAGATCTTAGAATGTCAAACTAAGTTTTTTTCACTTTCTTTTTATGTCTTGTAAGAACAATGGTATTAACAAGGGCCTAAGTCGATCCATACACACTCCTAGAATATACAGGAGAGCTGGAATAGCAGACAGCTAGGACACATGCAGTCTTCAGGAAGGCCCAGGGAAGAAACTAAGACTAGCAGAGAGTACGAATTTAATTAATAGCTCACAAATGACAAATCCAGATACACTGAAGGGCAAAGAAATTCTCTCAAGCAATAAGCAACACATCTTACTCACCCTTATAGCACATTTACCATTTACAAATTCTTATACTGCCTATCTGAGATTTTGTTCTGTTATTTCCTTTTAGAGATGATCTCAACTAGTGTACTAGAAAGCCCCTGGACCAGGCCTCAAGAGGCTCTGATTTTCAGGGCTTGTCCTCATTTGCTTCAGTGTGTGATTTTTGTCCCCATCGTCACTCACTCCCCCAGCTCTGTGAAGGCCATGGATTGTGATGGGGGAAGGGAACTTTCGGAGTGGGCAGATCCTGTGGTCTCAGCCACACATCTGTGGATTCACAGATCATTCATAGGCTGATCAGTTTCTCATCTACACATGAAGTTGGCAGCCTGGTCAGAAGGAATGGAAGTGGAGACCTGCTACTCCCCGGTGGACAGGAATAGGGCCTCTACCAGCCGCTCCCCCCAAAAGCTGATTAATCTTTAAAATTTCTCGGGGACACCGCGCAATTCAAAGGCCACAGTCCCCTTGATGGAACACTGAAAGAGGGTTTTTGTTTTCCACAAAAAGGGAAATTGAGGTTTTTGTGGTGAAAGAGAAGGATGTAAAATCAGCCATGTAGTGGTTTATTCACAGCCTGACCCCTCCCCAAACCCACAGGGATACTGGAGCTGCGACTCATCTCTTCTCATGAGTCATGTGGACTTGCATGGGCCTGGTGGATTTAGGAAAGAAAACACCAGACTCCACAGTGTGCACAAGCATTTGGGGACAGAGATGTGATCCAAAGATGGAGAGATACAGCTCCTTGACTTTAATGTGGAGAGACAGGCCGGAAGACAGGGCTGTCCAGGTCTAATAGAACCGATAGGTCGTCTCTCAAAGGGCCAGAGCGTGGCTATCACATTTGGGGCCTGTTATTTGAGCCGTCATAGCCGACTTTTCCACTGACATCCCCAACTTCCAAATTAATTATTTACTTACCAGAGATTCAGCTTGGCCATGTCAGACGGAAATAGCAGGGGGTGTTGTGTAGCTCAGATGAGCTGGCATTCAAACAGTAAGAGAGGACATCACTCAGGCCACATGCCCCTCTCTGGTTCAGAGGGAGACACCTGTGAGATTTAGATGTCCCTAAGATCCCTACACCTTCCCTCATCTAAGTCTGGAGCTAGAAACAGATCACTGTGTTGATCCCAGGACTTCTTACGGGAGTTGTTTTTCTGATTTTTTTTTTTTTTTTTCCTGGCCCAAACCAGAATCCTGGGGGGGAATTGATTCTCTGACTCTGGTTTTTCAGAGTTTGAAATCCTAGGTGAAAGGTGCGAGCTGCTAGTAGGGCCAGGGCAGGAGGGGGCTCAGCCATCACTGTAAGCTCTGTTTGCCGCAGAAGGACAGGTGTTGAGTTACACACTCGGGGAATGTGAGCGCCAGGAAGGGACCTGGTGGGTGCCAGCCAAAGTAGCGAGGTCAATACCTCCTTCTGTACTGGCTCTTCCTGGAGACCAAAAAAACAAACCATCCCTTGGCTTCAGGTTCCTGAAAAGACCTGAACTGTTCTTGTTTACTGTTCTAAGGGGCTGCATAGCACTTCTTTTTAGAATAATTTATTTCATTGACTTCAAGACCTCAGAAAGGCAGCAGTATATGCATTGAGGGCTAAATAGGGCATGTTTACAGAGCACTTATTCTCCGCAGAAGGGTCTAAATAAATGCAACATACAATATGGCTGCTCCTGTCTATTGCAACGGTGAGAAATAGCACTAACATCTTGTTTTGACTAACGTCTTCACTTATATATTCGTGAGGACACAGGCTTTGGGTTTCCTCCTTCACTGGATGTCTGCTCAGCACAGCAAGTTCCCAGAGCTAGGAATTTGTGATCGTACATGCAGAAGACATCAGGGGTTTAGAGCGTCTGCAGTCAAGTTGTAGCATGTTAAAGAAAACAGAATTGCATAGCCCTGCTCAGCTTCAAGGAGCAGTAAGCTAAATTCCAAGAATATCATATTTAGTCATAAAGTTCAACCAATTCAGGACTCATAACGAGGGTATGTGATCGTCTATCTGAGTGGTAATCAACTTTCTTAGGTCAGCTTCTATTTTTAATCCTTCATGCAAAGAGTCCAGCATATTTGCATACTCACACAGACACATTGCTCATCAAATAGAACTAGGCAGCCTCAACACAAAAACTGAGAACATGTACCTCACACATACCAGCCACTGGGTATTTCGTAATAAAGAAAAATGGGATCAAACAAGGCATTAGGAAGAGAAAAACAGGTTCAGCCAGATACTATGGAAATCCTGATTCTTATCAGGGCAAACAATCGGAATTACTATGACGCTTCTTAGGGAGAGTCTACTCTGAACAGACACAGAATATTGTATGTCATACTGTCTTCACGTGGACCAGGTAATTAGAATTATGCCCGTTTGATAGATAAGGAAAGTCAGATTGAGAGAGCACATGTTTGTCGGGTGGCAGAAACAGGAACTAGACCACGGTCTGTTTAATTGCAGTCAGTCACTCAACTTCAGGTTATGGAGCATATGAGGATGTATGTGTGTGTGCGCGCATGTGTGTGTGCGTGCATGTGTGTGTGTGTAAAGAACCATTTTCCTCCCTTTTAAAATCAGAATAATTCCATTAGCCCCAGGGTCTAGTAGAATAAAACATAAAACTATCATGACCAAGATTTTTATCCACAGATCAAAACAATTCTAGGTTTGGTTAGATTGAGATGAAGCCACAGTCACAACCCAGGTCTCTTGGCTGCTAACTCAGGGCTCTTCCAGACAATAGATGAAAACCCACATGGATTCAGGGAGTCTCATAAACTTCTCGGCAGACCCTGTTTTCTGTCAGTGTAGCAAGTGGTGCCTCTCCCACCTATGGCCATGTGGAAAAAGCACAGCTTCTGCAAAGCCTGATCATCTGCTGGCCTTAGTGACATGCTTAGTCAACAGAATGTGACGGAAGGGACATTTGGAAATGCTGAGGGTCCTACATAAGGGGACTTGCAGCTCCCACCTGATTCTCTCTGAATGATACCATGTGAGAAGTCCAACCACTCCGAGACCTGCCATGCTGGGTGGAAAGTACAAGTCAGCCATGTCAAGAGGTCAGAGTGGAACCCAGGCAGTCCCAGCTGTTCCATCCATCTCAGCCCAATCACCAGTGTCATCCAGCAGACAAGACAAGGAGAAGAGCTGAGAGACCCCGCCCACAGCCAGAGCCAGTCACAAGTGGGGCAATGTCTATCGCAGCCACACCAACTGAGTTCCTGATTATGGAGGAACAGAGACCAGCTATCCTCACTGGGCCGATCCACAACACTGACAACATGACAAAATGGCTCTAGTTTCAATGCCACTGAGTTTTGGGGTAGTTTGTTACACAGCAGTAGATAATTAGAACATCTTGTGTCTCGTGTATAAAGGGCTCCCAGGACGATCTCATCATCCAGAACCCCTGATACCATTTAAGCTTCCTCTTTCTCCCTCCCCCACCGTAACTCCTCTAGCTGCTCCTTTTGATGTCTCTCTTAGACCAGTGGGGAATGATGAAAGCAAGAAGGATCTGTTGAGGGCCTGAAAAAGAGGACAGGCACAACAGGGAGCATGTGTCAAAATGCTTTCTTCTTGGTAGGCAAAAATGGTACATGAGAGCCTCTTGGATGGAGAGATGAAGCAACACAGGAAAGTTCCTGAAAAAAGAGGCTCGAAAAAGGCATAGGATCAAGAAAAGAGCCAGGTTCCTCACTGCCTTCTTTCCCTGACCCCTGCATGCCACCCCATCTACATATCTGTACAACAGATCGCATGTTCTCCAAATCCTCCGTGGTTCCATCCTTCAGGATAGAGTTTACTCAATGCATCCCAAGGACTCCAGCAAACTCTTACCTCCCCACTCTCTGACAGCTGAATTATTGACCATTTAGCTCATATTGACTCTTAGTTTTCCATGTTTGTCTTATCTAGAACAGACAGAATAAAACTTGTTTGAGGGCAAAACCTATATTACATAATTTTTCTTCATATTCCATAGTAAAATGCACAGAACCAAACACAATAAAACAAGTCGTATTCAAAATGTATCCAAGGGAATTTAGTGCTACCCATATAACAAGGGCAGATAAGGTCTCAGCCTCACCACTCTAGGCTTCTGCAGATGTTCCATGCTGAGTTTTCAAGAAGTTGACTCACACAGATGCATAGCTAGACCTCACATCACACTCAGGCTTCTGGAAAGATTAGTTTACATGACAGTTTCTGCATCTCCTCCTTCACTGGCTTCTGATCTCATAGCTCCACAGAAAACACTCTCTCAAAAGTCACAGTGACCCTGCGGTGCCAAAGCCTGTGTGACATAAACCACAGCCTCCCAGGGACCTCTTGGGGTTTCTCCTGCTCTAGCCAGACCACTTGTTGCAAACACTTTTTTTTTCCCCTTCTGCTTATCTTTTAAATGCTTGTAATCTCCAAAGATCTCTCCACAGCTCTAAGGCTTTACAAGCTACCCCAGGCAAATTAAGCCACACCCATGGTTTTAACCATTAACAGATTCCAAAGCCCACAGTAATCTGCAGAACCCAAATATTCAGCTGCCTAACAAGTATCGCCACATGAGTGTCCCCATAGGCCCCTTTAAACTCAACAGGAATCACACTGACTTGCTGCAGCATCCTCTTTTCAAGGCCTCCCTTCTTTATGAATAGTGATATCCGTTTGCCTCGGAGATATCTTAAATTCCACCTTCTCATTCAACAACTAAATCCCATTAGCCACTGAGTCACACAGATGCTACCTGCTTAATGCCTTTTATATCAATTCACTTCTGATGCTGTCTCTGTCACCAATGTGTTTTAGGTTTTTCTCACTTCTCACCTGCATTATGTCAAAGGCCTCTAGCTGGCCTCTCTTGCTCCAGTCTCTCTCCCCTATGATCTGCTCACCGCATGGTTCTCCACGTGACCTTTCCAGAACATAACTCTGCTCATGTCCTTCTTTGTCTAAAATAAATCAGAGTTTTGGGGATAATGTATAACCTCCTAGGACACAGGGTCCAAAGAACAGTGATTCAAAGTGAACTGTAGAGCCAGATTTCATGGGTTTCAATCCAAACTCTGCCTCTTCCTAGCTCTGTAACAGGTAGATGACCTACTGTGTCTGTGCCTCAGTTCCCTGATTTGTAAGGTAAGGATAATAGTAGTAGCTACTGCCTAGGGTTTTATGAAGACTACTTGAAATATACATGTAAAGAGCTTAGAACTCTATCTGGCACACAGTAAGGATTCAATAAACACTAGTTAGTTCCTAGCTGCGTTCTTCCCACTGCCTAGTTCTCACTTCTGCTCCCAACCACCCGTGGCATCATTCATTCAAATGGATCTACTTGCATTTCTTCTAGTCAAATCTATCATTTCATCACCCATGCCTTTGCATATGCCGTTATCTCTTCCTGGAATGCCCGTTCTCCTTCTTCCTCTAGCTGACTCCTCTTGTTCCTCAAAACTTGCTCCAAGACTACCTTCCCTCCATCCCAGAGCTTTCTCTCCCTGCTCCCAATCTGATTTGGAGGGTTATGCTTTCTCTTCATTGAATTTGGTACACTGTTTTATAATTACCATTTTATTTGCCTATCTGACTCAAGCTTGTCTGATTCTTAAAGGCAAATGACATGTCTTATTTGATTTTATATTCTTAGTGATGAGTACAATGACTACCTTAGAATCCACACTCATCCACTGTTAACTGAATGAACAAATGGTCCCTATGGAATATTAATAACAGGTACCCAAACACGCTTAAATTTGATTACCTGCACTTGAAACAAAACAGTGACTTTTTCCCAAGACCCGCATGCCTTGTGTAGTTTTATAGATTGCAAATAAACTTAGCACAGGGAGATGTGATCATGTCCAGGGAAATGATCAGCTCTGAGAACCACCAGTCTCTGACAGTAATAACTGCTAAATCTCCAGAAGGTTTCTACTTCTGCCCATCTCTTGATTATCCTGCTCTCTGGAATAAATCAGACAGTACAACACAGGAATTTGAATAAAGTAGCCAAACTGTGCAAAAGTGATCACAATGGAGTAGAAGTGCATTATTCTGCCTCTCAGAATTAGCATATTTCTAAGTAATGAGTCTTAAATGAGAGAAGACTTTGCTTTTCTTCCTGAGATAGTCTTCCTTAATTCTTCAGAGTGAAACTAGTAAGTGACGGCAGAGCAAACAAGGGATAAATGGTACGTGTAAGGACCTCCCCTCAAATTCAGTCTCTTTTTTTTATTGGATACAATTGCGCTTGGTTTAGTTTGGGTTCTGAGAAAACTGTCACTAACTCTCTAGGATAGCTTCTGTGTTTGAGGGTTAGATAAGACCAAGAAGTGGAGGCTATAGGAAGAATGACTTGTTGGATTACTTTGACCCAACAATGGAAGCAGCATCTCAGCCCAGAAGTGTTCAACAATAGGAAGATCATCCACAAAGCACCAAGGAAATTGGCTAAATGTCTGTCAGGAATGCCAGGATAATTCTCTTTCACCTTCGAGAATCTGATTTTATGATGGTGGTAGAGATTTCATATTTAAGGTGTTTTGAGAGCTTGGTGAAGACACAGTAGGGGATGCATAAATGATTGTTGTTCCTGTGAGGTTGAAAGGAACATTCTGGACATCTCAAACCATTCAGTTGGCAACTTCCTACAGTGCTCATACATAGACAGTGTCCACCTACTCTCCACCCCACTGCACTGAAAAGTGATGCTGGCCACTCACTGAAAAGGCTGCCAGGAAAGCAGGAAGTTTAGAATGTCATCTGAATGCGTTTTTGTGAACACATTCACAAAATGCTGAAGATAGACATTCAGCAACACACCCTTAAAATGCTTTCAAATGAGAAGGAAAGCCCGGCCTCAAGACAGGAACCTCTGCAGATATCACTCATCCTAATCTCTCACCCCAAAGTGAGAGGCAGAAATAAGGAAACTGACAGTAAAACCTTAACAGTTTGTTTTTGTTTGGGTATCAATACACACACACAGTGACCAGATATGTGAGTCGAATGCACGCAACTCTTCCAGAGAGCTCAAACACTGAGTTATCCAATGTTCCAATGCTAGTTACCCAAACAAACATTATGGAAAAGGACTTCAAAGAGAAGAGTCTGAACAGCAAAACTGAAGTATGTTTATAGTGTTAAAAAAAATAAAAAGCCGTCCACCTCTTTTATTTCGCATTTGGGTAATGCTTTAAACTTTCCAGGATCCTCCGATAACCACTCCACCCTCAAGATGGTAAGATCAATGGCAAAGGGATTTATCTCCCCAGTTGACCCCAGAATGAAAAGCAGAAACAGTGTGTGTGCACAACTGACACACAATAATTTAGCCCGCCCTTTCATCTTGGGCTCTTCTCCACGTATTATTACAAAAACAAGTTATGTAACAAAGCATACAGTTGTGTGGCTTGAGGCATTTATTAAAAACAGGGCCTTTATGAAGTCTTTGTGTACTTTACATATTTAATAAACTTCAAGTTCATGTCACTTAGAATCAAACATGAAATTTAAAAGCAATATTATTACAGTTTATGACCTCTAATCTGCAAATGGGAGGAGGTCCTAGATAGTTTTGTGTTTAAGAATATGAACTTTGAAATCAGACTAACTGGACTTCAAGCACTACCTCTTTTATATACTCTCTAGATGCCATTTCGCAAGTTATTTGACCTCCCCATGCCAGTTAACTCATCAGCAAAATGAGAACAATAAGATTTACCTCTTAGAGTTTTTGGGGAGGATTACACATACATTTGCAGGTAACAGGCTTAGATTGGTGCCTCCCATACAGAACTCAAGAGATAAGTATTATTATCTGATTACTCATAATCTTGTTCAATGATTGCCAGCTTTAGTTACTACAAGAAAACAAAGTCCCTACCTTCCTTGAAAAGAATGTATTATGTATCTAGAACTGTTGGAATGAAAATCAAGAAGCCTTGATATGTCACTTACAAACTATGTGTAACAACTCACATGAGTTAGTTGTTAAAGTTTAAAAATTATGTAAAGGTTTCATGAAGCTTCAGGAATGGTCCCTGAATTGGTGGAAAGGAAATTCCCTTCTGAACTTAAAAGTCAAAAAACTTCAGAGGGGAAGGAATCTTTTAGAGATCTACTCAAGGTCATATGAAGGTTCTTGGTTCTAATTCCATCCGGGCCACCAGAGAGCCAGGAGATGCCCATCCCCTTTGAAGCTTCTCATGCCTCCCTCCCCACCCCCAGTCACCATTACCACCCTACACCCTTTTCTAACCATAGATTTCTAAGTAAAAAAGGAAATTGTCTAAAATTGAAACTGTCTTAGTCTATTATTGGCTTTGGTGGCTGTGGGAAGAAAATGGAGTTGGGCGGGGGGGAGGTATGTTGATGAAAATAATCTGAGTCATCACTTCCTGGAAGAGGTGACAGCACACCCAGAGCCGCTGGGAAGTCAGGGGGCTGAGGAGGAGGAGGTCCCAGCTCTGCCACAACCTCACGTAGCACGGGAGGATGTCACTTAACTTCTGTGGGTTCCCATTGGCAAAATGATCCTAAAGGCCTTCCCAGCTATATGCCCCTATAATTCAGGAAAGGTCCTGGTGAATAAACCATCAGTGCTATTCACTGTCCGCCTAGAAAGCAAAATGAACCTGTGCTCTTAAAGTATGAAAGCCATATCTTTCAAGCAAGGGCAGGCTGGTTATGGTTGAGTCAAGACCTAACTGCTTTATTTCCTAACCACTTCCCCAAACCCAGACTCTGCCCCTCCACATACCGCCCACCCCCCCCCCAAACCCAGTTTTGCTACACAATTCCTTGGGCAGTGCAGGGTAACCCCATTAAGAACAGAGGCCCTGGGAGAGCCAGACCTAGTGCAGGAATCACTTTATAGTCTCTCTTAGATGTGAAATTATATGAAATTATTCCCCAAACTGTGAGCAGATACAGATGATTATAAGATTTAGGTGTTGAAAAGACCAATAACAGCATCAAGATAGGAGTCTCACCTGTTGCAATCACCTGCTTATGTGTCTCCCTAGCCTTGAGAGAGAAAACTGGCCCCCTTTTCATTTATCTAATGGTAACTCTATGGGCAGCTACTAAACCCTCCTTTGAAAGTAAACCCCCATTGCCAGTGACCCTTTGCTGAATGAGTGAGTGAAGAAATGAATGCTGTGCATCCCAAATCAGGAAGCAAGGAAGGGGGACACATTCATACAATTCCTTGAACTCTGCAGACACTTTGGCTTCTTGCAGTAATTTCATAATATTCTCGCTCATTCATATTCTCTCTTTCCACTTCCAGCCCCACCCCCACTCATTATGTAGTCTGACTGAATACCACTCAAAATATTTTCTCAATTAGAGGAGAAAACAGGAATTTGCCACTTGTCTGCCTCTATTCTGCTGCCTGTCAGCCTTCAGCAAATATTTCAATCCTGGGCCTTTGCCTGCTGCTAACCCCTGTCCTTTAACCTTTGACCCTGTCCTCTTCAAATCCTCTAGCCTTTACCTTCTCATCCTCCCAGCCCAGACACTCCACTCCAGGGATGGTGTCACCGACGACTGTGTTTAACCACAAGAGGTACAGTGATGCCCCTAAAGCAATCAGAACAAGAGACGTGCTGCTGAGATTTGCTTATCTGATCAAAAGATGCTCAGAAAAATTAGCATATCACAGTGGATGAGAGACAACCTGTAAATAGACTCCCACTCTCACTTACCTACCTTTGGTCTTCAGAGCCTCTTCTCTGGTCTGGGCCTGCTCCCCTCCCCCACCCTATATCCTAACTCCCTCAAATGGGCACGTCACTGGGATTAGAGGCTCAAGGGTTGGCTGTAAGATGTAGAAACAAAATGGAAATCATGTCCGCTATAGCTGTAAGATGCGGAGTTCCTGTTTGACTTTTCCCGATATTCACGTTCAGCCAAACCACAAGATAATTTGCTTCTAAACCGCTGTCCCAACTTCCTGTAACCACTGCAACTTCCCTGGCTCTAGCTAAACCCCCAGCCCTGTGACATCCAACATTAGAACCACTGGGACTCATCATTTCCCCATCCTTGCCTGTGTCCACCAACCTGTGAGCTGTGCCACTTCTGGGTGTTTCTGTGAGTATTTGAGAAAGGTGTGGAATATTTCAGGACTTTTTCCTTGGCAAAGACTAGGTTGCTCTCTGATAGCATTGCTTCCCATGTAATTAATTGTGCTGTCTCTTGGCTCATTAAAAACGAGACCCTCAGGTCCCAGGCAGCATTATGTAGGGTAAATCATGTTTAAGTAACTGCATAACTAGTGGGTCAGTTTTATCTTTTGTCTTGGCTGCGACCATTATTTAGCTGGGTTCTCAAAATGCCCGGCAGTGAAGCTTTCATGTCAGGCCAGTATTGAAAGACAAATGTTTTCTCCCCTCCCCACCCCCACTGCCAGCCCCTCTTCTCTGAATGCTGCATGCACAGGGCAGCTGGGAAATAAAAGACCCCTTTATCTGATTATCCTGGGCAAAGGCGTGGTGAGTTCAGGAGGGTTCAACAGAGAAGTGCCAAACTGGAATAAGATGGGCCAAGCAAATAGTTGGGGCAGACTCCCATGCAGTGGCAATGGCCGGCCACAGCAATTCAGTCTCCTGTCTCATTTTTAGCACTCAGCTTTGTGATGACTAAAAAGGGTGTTGTTTTCTTTTCCCCCCGACTGTCGCTGATTGCCATGTGATCTTGAACAAATCACGAGACATCACTGATCTGGGCTGTATGTCCTCATCTGTGAAGGGAAGACAGCTCTGATGATCTTCAAGGTCTCTTTCTGCTTTAACATTCTTTGTGTGTATCCATCAAGCAATAAAAAACAGTGTGACCCTCTCAAATAGCTATGGAGAATACCGCCTGACAGTATAAAAAGAGGACTTCTGAAGAGATGAAAGCAGCAACTTTCTTTATAGGCAGAGTTTGTCTCATATAAAAGGAAGTGAGAGGAAGAGAAGGAGAAGGAAAAGGCAAGATTGCCCATTTCACAAAGGAGAAATTAAGGGGTAGGGAAATTTTGGCCAATTAATCCAGTTATGCCTAGTGTTCCATTATTGGAACGCCAAGCTTGTGGGAGTAATTTATAGCCTACTGCTCAAGGTCATCACCAAGGTCTGATTTTGCACACACAAAAATTTGCAACCTCCAGTATAAATGGGTTAAATTACCAATGTCATACAATTAGTTACTGGTGCTGTTAAAAATAAAACTCAGAAGGACTCCCAATTTTGTCCTAGATTCTAATCCTATTATATTATCCTTCCAATAGGATATTGTGATGATGAAAAGAAATAGTATTTGTGCTGTTTAATTTTTGCAGATTTGCATTTACCATTTTCTTTGGCCAATCTGGAATCCTAGAAGCCTACTAGAGAACCACCCTGACTACAAGCCCTTCACAGTCATCTGCCTTCTAGGAGCAGTCAGATGGGAAGCCTTCAGTGACTATCAGAACCCAACCACCAGTCCCTCCACGCCCGAATTTTGTTCATCCCGTCCACATAGCACATGATGCTCATCACTGGAAGACAGAAATCATGGTGGCCATGCAGCCTTTAGACAGCTGCAGCAACCGAATACTGCTGATCTGCAGGAGGGTCTACAATAGGCACCCATAAAGATTGTAGAATTAATACAGACAAAACAACAGTGTATTTGACATAGAATGATCCATTGGTAGCAAATACTACTCTAACACATCTCTCTTAGCTTATAACAAGCTGCCCTAAATATGTTCTGCCTCTTGCTCACAAACACCATAGATTAAGCACTTAGAAATTGAGGCTAAAATGTGTGAGAAGGCAGGGCAGCAGGGGACTCATGGGACAAGCAAGGGAGGGGGCACAAAAAGGCGACTGGAGATGGTGGCTAGGAATATCCCAAAATAATATAAACAGGTTCTCCCAGGATTCCTTCCTCTCCTCCTGAGCTTAGAGCCCAGTCAAAGCCAGCCCCCCAAACATCTATGTCAATGTCACACCAATGCTGGACTCTTTTCGGTACACATATGCATGTCCACGCAGATGCCCTCTCACATACACATGTCCAGACACCCTCTAGTTGGCAAACAAGTGACAATATGCAAATTATCAGAAGCCACAAAGATTTGCTTCGGTGGGGAGCCTGAACAAACAGGGAACAATTTTGCAAGTGGCCACAGATGGCTTAGTTAGCTTCTCCGCTTACAATGGACACTAACAAGATTTGCCAGAACTAATTCATTCTTTCACACCATTGCCCTGTTCCCCCACCTTCTGAGGGTAAGGAAAATTCCCCATCACGGCCATATGCATTTTTGTTCCTTTCCAACACAGAAAAAGTGCAACTGCTTCATCCATAGTGTGGATGGGTCATATTTAAAGTGGGTAACACAGATTTAAAAGGAGACATGGTGGAAGCAAACATATGCTGATTTCTCCCCACCGACCCACCTACACCATTTCCCTAAACTCCTTATTTGGAGAAAGGGGTAGAAAAGAAAAGATTTTATGGCGTCCCGTGTCGAGCTGGAGAACTCAGTAGCAGAAAAGAAATGAGTGGCAAAGAATAAATAAAACAAAATGGACTAGAAACAGACAGTGAACCTATCAGATGAAATTCAAACCTTCCCACGTGATGGGTTACAACTGGCCTCATATACAGGAAGTAAACTTTGACTTTATGCAGCAAAGGAAGAAACACTTGATGAAGTCTTTCCTCCATGAATTCCTATATGAGGCACAACTCCTGGAAACAAAACTTCAAGACAGAGGCTGGATTCAGGACCTTTGTGCATATCTGGAGCTCTTCTTCATGCAAGGCCCTTTTCTTTTCCATAAGTGTCAGTAAGATGCTTTTGAATCCTTAAGAAAAGAAATCAATTACTTCTTCAAAAAAACACCTGAACTTCTCTAGGTCACAAGAATAGAGACCTTAGAGGTGGCTCCTTTCCACATCCCAGAAGGCTCTCTCAGCCTCTTCTCTGTATGTGATGGCAGAACTCAAGGGTACTCATGCCCTTCGCCGGGTGCTGCCATCAATTTCTAGCCAGTCTCTAGGCTCACTCCCCACCAATGCTGGCTGCAGTACGATGTCCTAAAGCAGCTCTCTGCACATTCCTTCATTCTCTTCTCCCCAAGGGGTGGGGCTTTGGAGGGCTCCATTGCTTTCTTAGTGCACTTAGGAAAAAGTCAGATCTGTCTGATCTGGCCTACTGAAGCTTCCACTCCAGATTTTTCCAGGTCAACTCTGCAGTCCAGCAAGTCAAGGCTGCCCACCATGAGCACTTTGCCCTCTGCACAATGGTTCAAGCACATGCCCTATCCCTCTTTCCCTCCTGCCTAAACCCTATGCTTTCTTCAAGGCCCATTCAAGCTTCTTCCTCCATCCTTCCCTGTACTCTCTCACATGTTCCAGCATCCAGTACACCATGAGTACCATGCGTGGATGTAACCTCCCTAACAAGGCAGACACTGGGAAGCTTCCCCCCGAAAGCCAGACAAGTCGGTCTAAACTGGGAGCGATGGCTCTGCATCCTGTCACCTGCCTAGATGCCCACGTGGTTCCTCTCTTTCTTCATTCACAGGCATCATTCATACTAGCTGAAGATGAATATGTCTACTTTTTTTCTCAAATATGTATGTTGGATACCTATAGCAGCAGCTATTGAGAAAACGATACTGTTGATTAGATAAAATTTGTTTACATGCCTCCATAATCATGTACATGTGAATACCTAGTTATAGGAATAGGTATTTCTATGGTGATGTCCTGGAATATCAGAGTTGGAAAGGACTTCAGTGTCTTCTGCTTCATGGCCTTCATTTCAAGATGTCACCTCTGAGAACAAGAGGCAGGTGAGAAAACACAGGTGGTTAGGGACAGAGACTAAAATTCTTGCTTCTTGAGCCAGGGTTCTATCAGATCATACGCAATATCTATCATCCCAGAGGCTATACATGCACACACATACATGTATGTGCACACAACAGTGCACTCACTCTCTCTAACATGCAAACCAATGCGCGCCACCCTCTTCAGCTGAGGTCCTCAGAGAATCCTGAGGATAGAATGACACAAATGCCTGAGGATCCCCCGGATGCTCTCCAGATTTGACATCTTCTCATATGCTTGTCCTCCCATCCAGATCTTTGCCTCCACTGCCAGCAGGCTGTGTGCTCTGACCCCTGACCCCCACAGCTGGAATGTCTTCTGAGGATGACAAGCTCCAAGGACCAACAATTATCTCCCAGTGTTAAATAAGATGAGCAGAAGTGGCTACTGCTGCTCCCGCAATCAGGGCCCAGCCAGAGAGGAATCTGCTGCAAGTCTAAAATTGGGAGCAAAGGTCAGCTGTCAATTAGAAATGAAGCCAGAAGGAAAGGCAGGTATCCAGAAGTGCAGCACCTGCTCCTCCCTGGAGGTGGAGTGGGGCACAGCTGGCCAGCCTGGAGCAGCCCCTCTCTGCTTATAGGGTATCTGCAGCAGTCCTGGTACCAGTGGGAAGATGCCGGTACCTTGGGTGGAGGAGCAACAAGCATTTTTGAAAGGGTCCCAGAATCACAGACCAGGCTTCTCCAAGGTACTCTCCATTCCTTTTCTGCAAAGCTCTTCTGAACTAATGGAGACTTTCAAAGGCAGTCCTTCCCTTCAGACCTTGAAATACTGGTGCCGCCCATAAGCAGGTACCATTCCCCTGCCCTCCACCCCTTGCACACATTCTCTCTCGGATGCAGTTTTTCCCTTCCTCCATGAAGTGACCAGTGCTCACGTGGCCTCCAGTCCTGCATCTGATTTGCCCCAATACACCAGGTCTTTCAGGTGTTTTGATCTTCCCCTGATTTATCAGATTTCTGCTTCTATTTCCTCTGCTGCTTTTTCTGGATTCTGTTCCATCTTCCAAAATGTGTGACGCATGATTTTTCAGGTTTCTTGTCAAGCTTACTATTCTACCTTCTCTTCCTATGCTGGGACTTTCAAGGACATCCCACAGATTAAATACATCAGTACCATAAAACCCCGTGTGTCTTCACATAGACAACAGAATGGAAGCCTTCAACTAACATCTCACTTTGTTCTGCTCGAAGGTGTTTCTTGACTTTCTTTCCAAGTAGGCACAGGCTGTCCCTATCACTCAGTCAAATTAATCAGTCAATTACAAGTTAGTATTTGAGAATCTCTGACATCCTCTGTCCTAGTTGAGATACTATGGAGGAACTTTCTGCTTATAGAGTATCTGCAGCAGCTCTGATACCAGTGGGAAGCTTTTGAGTCAAATAGACAACAGTACGCCATTTGCATCATCTGAGGGACAATACTCACTTACACCTCCATAGTACTGCCTGCCATGCAATAAATAGTTATTGAAGAAAATATATTTGGTTGAATGAGTGAATAAATGAATGAATAACTCAGGTACACTACGGAAGAGACCAGTTTAAGTGAGATAAGCAGCATCAGCAGGGGCATCCTGGTTCCATTCAGCTTAGCGCTCTCTCTCTCTCTCTCTCTCTCTTTCTGCTACTAGGACATCTTTCTTAGGCTCAGTAGAGCCCACTGTTCTGAAATCAAATTTTGTTTTTGACACTTACCCTGCTCCTCCTGCTCTCACAGCTCTGGGATCTGCAGCTTTTGGTGACCCTGGGCTCTGAAGAGGGACCCTGGCTAACACAAGGTGCAGCATGAATCAGCTGGCAGAGCTGAGCATGAGGGCCATTCTTGACTCCAGGTCCAGGGTCTGCCCTGCACCTGCTGCTACCCAATCTGTGGCATCCATCACTTTCAACTTCCCTCACCTAGTCCAGTGTGTCTATATCCTATCTGCTATTTCTCCCTCATTGCTTCAGGCAAGATTTCTTTTCATATCCGGATTATATTCAAAAATGAAGAGAAGGAGAGAGCATTTACTAAAAACCAGATCATTCCATATGGTAAAGTGCTGAGCAAAAACTCTAGTAGTTTCAGGAGCAAAGTTGAGTTCATTACTCAGTAAAGTTGCTACATTTCTTATAATCCACACTATTATGAACCTATGATATATTTTAAGAAGTTAAAATGCACACACAAACACACACCCACAGATGCACATATGCATTTTAAGTCATCTAGAAAAATTCTATGTCCTTAGGAGGAAGAAACAGAGAAACCTTCAACCTCTCTGACCTTCTCTCTAGCTCTGTCTTTTCTTTCTCTTATCTTTGTTTTATTTTATATTCTATTCTAAGGGAATCCTCAGGTCCTCTAATGCTCTGGGTCACAGGCTTAGTCCACCAGCAAGAGGAGGGAGAAAATGGTGCGTTTAAGAACAGCTTTTTGGATTTCACGTATTTTTACCAATTTAGTGCATTCATCATGTGTTCATTCCCTGACCCTTTCTCTCATCACCATAAAGGATCAAAATACACCCTTTTGTTGGTAAAGGGCCAATCCCTTGCAATGGGCCCGAAGTAGAGATGGGAGTGTGTGCAGTGAGGGCAGACCCTGCAGAGCCAGAGGCCAGCAGAGCCCTGTGCCTGCAAAGTCAGAAGACAACCTGAGAGAATGTGCTCGAGCATCCTAAATCTGTTGAGACAAGTTTCATCAATTTTGTGGAACATGACAGAAAAAGAGGACAAAAGCATGAAGTTTGGGAGCAAATCTCATACAGCTTTGACAAGATTCAACCCAACTGTCTCTCTGGTTTCCCTGGCACCAGGCCACTGTGGTTCTCATTTTACAGAGAGATTAATGGAAGGACCGGAAAAACACTTCTCTGCCGGTTTTCCAGAAGGCAGACTCAGAGGTGAGAAACTCTGGTTCCCACCTTGTGTTCAGCTGCCTGAGTACTGCATGAGGAGCCTCAGTGGCTGCCACGGAGCTCGGAGGGCGTGGCACCGGTATCACAACATCCTGGCTGCTTCTGAGACCCAGGGCAAGTTCCTGGAGCTCTCTATGCCACATTTGAGTCATCTGTAAAGGGGGATAATAACATCACATTGTGGTTGTGGGGAAGATTCAGTAGCAATGTGTGTCAAGTGCTTGGCAAAGTTCTCAGCTCCTCTAAGTAGCAAAATGGCAGCTGTTGCTATGTCCAGAAAAGCAACCTGCATAGCCAATTGGCTTTCTCTGTGATTCGGGTTTTCCACAAAAGAACAACTCACCTGGATAAGGGCGATGGTTAATGCCATAATCCCAGCACTTTGGGAGGCCAAGGTGGGTAGATCACTTGAGTTCAGGAGTTCGAGACCAGCCTGGCTAACATGGCGAAACGCTGTCTCTACTAAAAATACAAAAATGAGCTGGGCATGGTGGCAAAGGACTGTAATCCCAGCTATTCAGGAGGCTGAGGTGCGAGAATCGCTTGAACCCGGGAGGTGGAGGTTGCAGAGAGCCGAGATCGCACCACTGCACTCCAGCCTGGCAACAGAGTGAGACTAAGTCTCAAAAACAAACAAACAAACAAAAAGAATGATTTGCCTACGCTTCTGATACACAGTTCCCATTTCTCAGAAAGAAATAAGAAAACGTAAAGAGCCTGGACACCAAAGAACCTTCAAGAAAACCTCCAAGGACAGCAAGGCCTCGCCTTTAGCAAGCGGTAGGATCTGGGTGTGACTTATGGGACAGGTTGAACACAGAAAGAGAAACTTCTGTCACTGGTGGATTTAATATTTTCCCTAGTTTGTTTTTTTGTTTTTCTCCCCCTGCCAAGGGATTAACGTATAGGTTCTTAAACAAGGGGGTCCCCCACTTACAGCTGACAGCAGCAGCTGCAACCTCTGACTCTCCTGCAGAATGGCAGGGAATCGAATCAAAAAGAAAAGCAAGTGGACAACCTTTCCTCCGGGAGCATGAAACACAATACCAGCCTTTCGCCAAACCCGGCAGACACCAGCCCTGATTGGAGGTTGCCTCGGAACAAAGGGAAATTGGTATTTAAAAAAAAATCTTCTGAAAGCCAACTCAGCAGATGGTTTTTTCCTGGGCTCCAGGAGAAGGGGGGGAAGGTGGGGGTAGGGGAAGGATGCTGGGATAACACAACTGCCACCAGGATACAGATGACTGAGAAGTGACAAAGATGAGCAAAGAGGACTGACCTCTCACCCCAGAATTTCACAAAGGGCAATTACACCATGTGGTGGGTATCTGGACGCGCCCACTTCCAACCTGCAGCTGCTGTCCATCACAGCCACGTCTGGGGGCTTTATTAAGAACAGAGGAGGAGAGAGGCCAGGGAATAAAAGGATATCGAAGGAAGTGATGAAAAAGTTCAATTAGCAACCATAGTTTGTTGGAAATCTACTATATATTAGTTTTAAAGAACACCTTCTATTTCCATTGCACTGTTAACATTTCAGAACTGTTTTATAGCCATACGCTCAGATTATCTTCAGAATAATGTGGAAAGAAGAGTGACATTATTACTCCCTTATTAAATATGAGCAAACACGGACTGACTTGTTTAAGGCAGAACAGGGACTTGGACCCAGAACCCTTGATTGGAGAAACTGTTCCCCTCAGGCCTCAGGCTAGTCAGCGCTCATGGAATCTTATTTTGCAAGGGCCTCAGCTGAATCCCACATTCTCAGTCCAAACCAGGACACTTTAGAATACCCTGTAAATAACTTCTGGATTAAGTCACAGCGAGCCTATTATCCCACAGCCCTGTGCTGCTGCCAGCCCATCACTTCGTACCACGCCTCACTGCCGCTGTGACCTGCCCAGTGTTTTCTAGCAGGAATATGGCTGTGGGCAGTCAAGAAAGGCGCTATGTGTCTCCAGGATGAAGCTGCAGTGCTGGAGTTTACCCACAGCCAGGGCCAAGCAGCAGAAACAATCAGGTGAGTTTCAAGAGACTCAACTATTCTCTTCTTAAAGATGTTTCAGCAGGGCAAGGCAACGTGGAATGTTTTGAAGATAGCTTCCTACTGCCGGAAACCAGGAGACCTGAAGGTTTGAGTCCCAAAAACCCCCCATCCCTCAGTAATTAGCTGTAAGCCCAGGCAAGCCATTTAAAACCCTCAGAGTCCTTTCCCCAGTCTATAAAACTGGGAGAAATAACAACAACTTTGCTTAACTATACGAAGAGCAAACCCAAAAGAAGGAACAGCTGGGCAGATGTGAATATACTTTGTCAAGGTGCTGGGCAGATGTGATTGTCCACACCATGTACTACCATCTGGAACACATACTTTGACAGTTACCTATTAAACACAATGCCCTGGGTTTTTCCCTAAATGTCCTGAGATCAATACTTCTTGGCAACATCTTTCTATACCCCACATAGCACTTCGGCTGAACACCCCATAAAACTCTGCAGGTACTTCTAGAATTAAGATGCTTCAGCTCTGTTACAGTATATCTGGATAGGAGAGCACTCACTCGTGCATGTGCACACACACACACACACACACACACAGACACAAAATTTCAGATGTTTCTAACTACCAATGCAAAATACACAGAGCTGACTAAGCAGGAGCTGTTTTGATATTAATAGAACAGAAGAGCTAAGGCCAGGCGCGGTGGTTCACGCCTGTAATCCCAGCACTTTGGGAGGCCGAGGTGGGTGGATCATCTGAGGTCAGGAGCTTGAGACCAGCCTGGCCAACATGGCAAAATGCCATCTCTACTAAAAATACAAAATAAATTAGCCCGGTGTTGGGGCACGCACCTGTAGTCCCAGCTACTTGGGGGGCTGAGGCAGGAGAATTGCTTGAACCTCGGAGGCGGAGGTTACAGTGAGTGGAGATCGTGCCACTGCACACCAGCCTGAGTGACAAAGCAAGACTCTTTCTCAAAAAAAAAAAAAAGAAAAAGAAGAGCTAAGAAGAACTTGTTTAACATCTAGGCTGGAAAAATAAAAATAAGTGAATATTACATTAAAAGATATAACTCCTGTCCTCAGGGAGCTTACACCACAATTGAGAAGAATAGACTTTATCATTAACAACACACACTTAACAGCCCTTTCATTTAGATAAAGGAGGTCATTATATAAATGAGAAACCAGGTTCGGAGAAGGCAGATAGCTATCTAGAGATGTATCTCTACAGAATACACAGAAATGGAATTCTGACTGAGTTGGGCACTACATTTAAAAGTGTCTTGTTTCTGTGCCTTCCATGTAGTCCTTAGACCCAAACCACACCATCTGTATAACATTCGATTCACATCTCTACCCAGAACTGTGCACAAAGAGATGATAATAATGCAAACACCTGAATTTTAGCCTAGAGAATCCACTGACTATAGGATGTGATAATTTGTACAGCAAAAGTAGCATAAGACAATATTAATTTGGCAGGTTTCCTTACCTTGAGTTCAGTGTATATGAACAATGACATAGCTTCTAGAAAGCTGGTACAGCTTAGGGTCATGTTAATAGAGGTACTGTGTCTAGAACAGAGGAGGTTACAATTCCCTGACATAATGCAGGGCCAGACCACCTCCCAGTATTGTACTCTGTTCTGTGAGCTCTCCCACTTATACCTTTTAGAAGGGACACTGAAAAACTAGTATTCCCAGCAAAAGAACCAGGGTGGTTTGGCACCAGGAAACCATGGAATACAAGGAACACTTTCAGGAACTGGAAATATCTAGGCTTTAAAAGGGATGCCTACTGCAATATAAGAAAGAGCTTTCTAAAACCAGGGCTGCCGCAAAAGGTGGCACATCCCCTCCCTGAAGGCCTTTGAGCAGCAGCCAAATAACCATGCCTTAGGGGTTTGGAAAGCTGTGTTTTGTTCCTTTAAGGGGATGCTGAGGCTGGGCGTGGTAGCTCACACCTGTAATCCTAGCACTTTGGGAGGCCAAGGCGGGAGGATCACGAGGTCAGGAGATCGAGACCATCCTGGCTGACATGGTGAAATCCCATCTCTACTAAAAACACAAAAAATTAGCCAGGCGTGGTGGCAGGCGCCTGTTGTACCAGTTACTCGGGAGGCTGAGGCAGGAGAATGGCGTGAACCCGGGAGGCAGAGCTTACAGTGAGTGGAGATCGTGCCACTGCACACCAGCCTGAGTGACAAAGCAAGACTCTTTCTCAAAAAAAAAAAAAGAAAAAGAAGAGCTAAGAAGAACTTGTTTAACATCTAGGCTGGAAAAATAAAAATAAGTGAATATTACATTAAAAGATATAA
>NW_012101909.1:2401948-2434512 GCF_000951045.1 Mandrillus leucophaeus
AAAAAAAAAAAAAAAAAAAAAAAGAGGGATGCTGAAAAAGAAATGCTCAGAGGCCCTTCTAATTTCTAGCAATATCCACGATTCTGGAAGCGTGACTCAGTTGTGGACCTATGCCTTTCTTCTGACACAGAGCTTCTGTTGTCAGTCTTCTCCTGCCTAATGACCAGATGCCTGATTCTCACCTGTGTCCTCAATGAATTTAACTTCTCATTCGAGGACCCTTTCTGGATCTCCCAATCTTGCCTTCCTTCATGATCCAGTAGCACACAAGCCCAATCAGAAACACTGCCCTGCCATTTATCTAAATGGTAGGAATCAAGCAGGAAGACTAGGTTAGTTCAGGAACCTGATGACACAGGAAGAATCACACACCCAAATAAGTTAGTTTATACATAATGCTGCCCCCAAATAATAAGAATGGAGAAATCATGGAGAGTCCCATTGTACACTACAAAACCCATGATCCACCATGAGGAGCTACTGCTTTAAGTTGGTTCTGCAGGGGTACTATGTGTTGTAAAAAATGCTGAAATTCCTGAGCTGAGTTCTCATGAACAACACTAAACAAATGAACTAACTGGCCTGGCATAAAAGGCTGTCCACACTCCTGGGCAAATTTATATTTGCAAATGATTGCTTCTTATTGGCAAGACATGGTGTGTGGCCCACCTGGAGGGACAGAGCTGCTCTCTATCTCCTTTTAAGAATTTCCTACCCACTCCCATCCTCCTATCCCCCACTGTGAAACTGCCTAGAAACTCGTGGGAGGCAAAGAAGACCATCTGGTGGGGGGGAAACCACAATAAACAAGGTCTAGAAAACACACCAAAGCAACCTGCATTTCATACTAATGATGATTATCGAATGGCCTCACAGGCTGGGTACTGAGGTGGGAACTGCTCAGACTTCTCAGAGTAAATAAAAGTCTCAATTTTTTCCCGTGTGAAGTCACAGGTTGGTGGGGAGGTGAGGGAAGTTAGCCCAGGGAAGAAGGGGCAGGCAGGGAGAAAAATACAACCACCTGGGAATTCAGAGAGAAATGCAAACTCAAGATACACAGGGAGGCCCTTGCCTTCATAGGGCAAGATCCACTGGGGTACTATGGAAAATGGGGAAGTGCCCTAGAGGTGGTGTAGTCAGGCCAGGCCAGTGACCTGTAATCCCAACACTTCGGGAGGCCAAAGCAGGAGGATCGCTTGAGGCCAGTTCAGGACCAGCCTGGGCAACATAGCAAGACCTATCTCTACCAAAAAAAATTTTTTTAAAGATAAATCAGCTAGATGTGGTGGTGCACACCTGCAGTCCTAGCTGCTCAGTAGGCTGAGCTGAGAAGATCATTTGAGCCCAGGAGTTTGAGGCTGCAGTGAGCTATGGTTGCACAACTGCACTCCAGCCTGGGCAACAGAGCAAGACCCTGTTTTAAAAAAAGGTAAAAAAAATGAAAAAAAAGGCAACAAAGAAAGAAAAGAAGGAAGGGAGGGAAGGAGGGAGGGAAGCAGGGAAGGAGGAAGGAAGGGAGGGAGGGAGGAAGGAAGGAAGGAAGGAAGGCAGGCAGGAAGGAAGGAAGGGAGGCATGGAGGGAGGGAGCTGGGGGTCTCCAGGATGAAATTGCAGTGCTGGAGTTTACCCACAGCCAGGGCCAAGCAGCAGAAACAATCAGGAGGGAGGGAGGGAGGAGGGAGGAGTAGGGGAGGGGGGAGGAGTGAGGAAGCGATGTGGGGGAGGGAGGGAAAGAAAAGAAAAGAGAAAAAAGTTGCATAGTTCAAACCTCTCGCAATGTAGGGCCCTGGGTGTTCCTGTTCAACACACTCAGGTGTGTACTCCCCCAGCAGCGGGGGCTCACTGATCCACCAGTCAATATATAATTCAGCCTCAGGCCGACTCGATATGACATGGTGTGGCTAAAAATCAGTGAAGGTGTTGTCTGTCTGTACACCTCTTGAGGACGTGGGTCTACTTAACTCCTGCCCTCCTCTCTGGCAGCCTCTTCCTCTGACCACTGATGGCTCCATAGGGGAGTGACCAGAGCCTTAATGTCAACCTTCCAAGTCAAGTCACTCTGAGGACCATGCATGTTGAAACACTTTCCCCAAAGCAGTGTGGCTGTGTGCAAATTTTTAGTTTATTGTGGATATTAAAAACTTCCTGGCTGAGTGTGGTGGTTCACGCCTGTAATCCCAGTACTTTGATAGGTTGAGGCGGTCAGATCACGAGGTCAGGAGTTTGAGACCAGCCTGGCCAACACAGTGAAACCCCATCTCTACTAAAAATACAGAAGTTAGCTGCGTGTGGTGGCATGGGCCTGTAGTCCCAGCTACTTGGGAGGCTGAGGCAGGAGAATTGCTTAAACCTCGGAGGCAAAGGTTGTAGTGTGCCGAAAACCTGCCATTGAACCCCAGCCTGGGTGACAGAGTGAGACTCCATCTCAAAAAAAAGAAAAAAAAAAAAAACTCCTAAAATGCACGGCTTCAAGGCCTTGTGCTGTTTATTTTCTACATTTAATGCTGTCAGGAACCCGAACCAAGGCCTCAGTTCGGACTCTGAGACCCCACCCCGTGTTCTCTACCTTGACTATCTTTAGCGGCTCCCAGTAACTTCCTGAACAAAGCCACTTGTGTCTAATAAACAAGCAAGGCAGGTGGGGGATGTCCTGGGATATGCTGCATTTTGTAGCTTGAAGGTGGGATGTTTTTAACTTAAACTTGCAGGCATCAGAAGAGTCAAAATGTGGTAGGAAAAGGCAAAAAGGGATTGTTTCTCTTGCCTTTTATTAAAAAGAAAAAAAGGAAATATAACTGCGGGTCAACTAGCAATGTAGCAATGAGAGGACTTTTTGAGGATGTAAAATTGCAACGATGAGGAAGAGGGGCCGACTTTGCAAATGCTGGAAGAGTAGCAGCCGCCAGCTGAACCCCACTTGGTGGTTCCTTTGACACTGCTTTGAAAGTTTCATTCTGAGTCATCCTTTGTGCTCAGCAGTCATCCCCGTTTGGCAGATAAATGACCACAGAGATAAAAGACCTTTGAACTATCTCTAAATAAATCCCTATAGCAATTCCTACCACCAACACCAAAAAAAAAAAAAAAAAAAAAAAAAAAAAATCATTAGTGATAATGCTCAACTAATAGATGTTTCTCCAGGCATCAGAGATTAGGCCCTGGTACTGCCCCCCCAGCTAACATATAATTCAACACAGTCCAGGCCTTCCAAGTGCCCAGCACCACTGCAGATCACTGTGTGCCCACTCTGTGCCTCAACTAAGGAAGTTCCTGTGGGTGGTCAGCCGGGAGAGATGCCAAACAGCAATGAGAGCAGGACATACTGAGCAAAGTGCTGTCCTAAGTGCCCAACAGACAATTTCAACCTCACTACAGTGACATCAACAAGGAGGGGCTGCTGTTATCCCTGATTTTCCAACTGTCAGGAAACATTTCAAGAGGTTAAGTCTTGCCTAAAGTTATGCAGCCTGTCTCTGTTCAGAGGCAGAGAGACCACGTTCCTGGAATCAGGGTATCTGAGTTCTAATCCACTCCCAGAGTGGAGGCTCTTTCTAACAGACCCTGCACTCCTCACCTAGAATTTCACATACAGAGCACACTAGCCATGCTTCAGAGAATAAATGACTTCCTGTCTGAACAGAACACAGTTTTCTGCTGGCTATTCTGCCAGATGCATTTTCAATGGCATAGAATTCACCAAAAAACCTTCCTTGGGGGAGTCCAAAGAGAAAAAAAACAAACAAGAGAACACCAAACCAGGAGGAAACAGCCAAGCTACATATTTTAAACCCCCAGAGAATCCCAAACACAGGAAGAAAAAAAGGGAAAAATGGAAGACAGGGTTGAGGGATAACCAAATATTCCCAGAATATACTTATGGAACACAAGTTTGGTAAATCACCACATTTTAAGCTTAACTCTGACCCTTGCTCCCATGATTTTAGATCTTTTGACATTTGGTGCTAAAAGGAAACAATCTGATGACGGAACAGTGGTTCCAAACAGAGTTCAAAAATCTGTTTATAGTAACGAGCGCTCTTAAAGAGAAACACTTGCCCTGCTGATGAAACAGAATGGCCCTTAAAGTTTCTAGATTATAGAACAGAAACAAGACCTCGGAGGGAAAATAATGCTGCTTTGTTTTTCTTCTTCATCTTTTTTTTTTTTTTTTTTTTTTTGAATATGTAGAAGCTGAGAAGCAGGGAGGTAAAGTATGCTGGCCGAATGTGATTGTGAGTCACAGAGACCCAGCCGGTGCCCAGGGCTCCCATCTCCAAAGCCAAGGTTCTTTCCCTCACACTTTCAGTTGACATGTCCAATGCTCCCTGCTGCCACGCAGAAAAGGTCGTTCCCCGCCTTCCCTGCTGCTTTAGCTATAACATAATCAGAGAGAAATCTATCAGGAAACAAAATTTCCAGGCATTCTCATGAATATATAGAAATGTGGTACTTAAAACAAAAACGTTTTTAAATCTCAGGAGATAAAAACTAAAATGAAACAAGAGGGAAAATTCGACCTCTTGTGTAGAAATGCTAGGGAGACCTGATCTCCAAGTCAGGATGAGGACGTTGTGGAGGAAGAAGCTCATACTCCCAGGAGTTTGAAACACCACATTCCCACCCCCAGAAGAAGACAGGCCAAGTCTTCTGTAAAGCAGAATACTTGGGAATGACCAGAGAAAGTGCTGACAAAAGGGGATGGCAAGGGAGGGACACTTGAACCACCAGGAGAGTAGAAGGCTCTCTGAGCCACCCACTAGGGTGGAGGATGAGAAAACCATAGGTGCAGCAGCCAGAGTTCAGGCAACCTGCACCCTTGGCAAAGAAAGCCACCCTTCACCCTCTGCCAAACACCTCTTCTCATAGCCCCCTCCGCACCCACCTGTAAACAAAATTGCTATGACCATTAAAGGTCAAGAGAGAAATGTGCTTCTCAGGACATGCCAGGAAAAGGGAAGAACCCTAGAGCAATCTCTCGTTGCTGACAATTGTGTTACCAAAAGGCTCCGCTTTCATGTCTCGACCCATTTTAAGCTCCTCTGCACAGAGTCACTCTCACCAAGTTCCCCAGCACCCCCGCAACGGTTCCTTCTCTCTGATTCAAAGCTCTCTGAGCACTCCTGCTACTTACAGAATTAAATCCAAACCCATTTATTTGACATTCATTGATCTCTGCAATCTGATGCCAACCTCTCTTCCCATCAACAACACCTAAGAAACATTTTTCCCATCCATACTTTGTGTGTTTGCTCTTTGTGTAAGGAGGAAATTAGTGCATGACTTATTTGGCTTCACAAAAGCAGACTGTGAATGCTCAGGACAGAATGCAAGAGTCTTTCCCTACGCATATGATGATGGTCTAGACCAAGACAAATCCTGAATGCGTTTTTAGGACCATGGCAGGCACTTGATGGGTATAAGGTTGAAGTCCTTGCTACAGGAGGAAATAAGATCTCCCAATGGAACTGGAGAGGAGGAAAAATTAAATCCAAAGAAATGAAACAGAAGTTGTATTTTTGTCAAAAGCAAATAAAATTTGTAAATACAATAAATGAAAAAAAAATAGGGCTTTAACCAGTAAGATTTGAATGCTCTCTCAAAACCATGGAAAACTTAGAATTAAGGAAAATGTGCCAGATTAGGCTTGTGCCACCCCAGCTATATGAGAAAGTATGGAAGAAACACTCTAGTGATCCTCAGCTTCCAGAAATCCGTTACTTTTATAGGGTGGCAACTTAGGGACTGGAATATACATTTGATTGGAGTCTAATAGAATTGGCTTCATAGGAAAACCTTGCCCCTTCCAGCTCCTCCTCCTTTGAAGCAATCTGAGCCTCAAGTTCCTATAAATAAATAAGATCTGCCTGGCAGGATTGTTATGAAGACTAATAGATAAGGTGAGTAATGTAAAACAGCTAGCAGAGGGTCTGCCATGTAGCTCAAGAAATCAGAGTTATTATGATGATGTGTACTCTGTAAATTATCCATTTCCTTCTAAAATCTTCCTCTGAGTTATATCATGTAGATATCATCACCTGTATTTGGCAGATGAGGAAACTAGGGTTTCAGCATGTGATCCAGATTCACAAAGCTGCTTGGTGTCAGACTATCACACCACATCTCCTACCCTGAGTCACTGTATGGCATCCATCTGGAACTCCCATGCCCTTATCTTGCTGTTGAATCTAGGCAGGTGTCCCTGACTCCTAACATCCTCAGGAAAGAGAAGAGCTGCTAAGCCCTGCCCAGCTTGGAAACTCTTCAAAACCCTGTCACTACTGGAATTTTTTTTTTTTTTTTAGATTGAGTCTCATTCTGTCATCCAAAAAGGTTGGAGGGCAGTGGCACCACCTCAGCTCACTGCAACCTCTGCCTCTTGGGTTCAAGCGATTCTCCTGCCTCAGCCTCCCAAGATGCTAGGATTATAGGCATGCACCACCAGGGCTGTCTAATTTTTGTATTTTTAGTAGAGATGGGGTTTCTCCATGTTGGGCAGGCTGATCTTGAACTCCTGATTTCAAGTGATCCACCCACCTCAGCCTCCCAAAGTGCTGAGATTACAGGTGCGAGCCACCGTGTCCCACTACTGGAACATTCTTCCAGAGACTCATCTTCATGTTCTCTGTTACTTTAATCTAATCACCTAGAAGGGAACCTGACGAAGTGTAAGTTATTAAGTCACTTACCTGAGTAAGTTTAAGATGCAACCACGTTGGTCCCATGATAAAGAACAAGTTACACATGTAGCGTCCATCTGCAAAATTACACCTGTCCAAAGGAGAGTTCAGAGGCCCCGAAGTAGGTTCTGAGCTCTCCCCTCAGCCCCTACTTCTACCAAATGCTGCTTTCACACCTCATGCAAATCCACTCATCATAGACCCTCTCCCAAATAGCATCTCAATTCCTACCCTAGTTTTATATGGAAGAAAAAAGACTTTTATCCTGGTTAGAAGAGTCCGTGCATCCTTGAGCCAGGGAGGTAGTACATGGGCTCCTCCTCACAACTCACCACTTAAGTGGCGATGTTCCCTGACCATTTATAATCCCTTTCCAGTTTAGAGAGTTAGTCCTAGGTTTAAAATTTGGAACAAGGCTGTTAACAATACTAGACATAAATGCCTTCATCCCAAAGCAGTGGAACATGTATAACTAGAGTTAACGTCACAGAGAACTAGCCTATAATATGTAAGTCATGCTACCCTTATCACATAGAGCTTTCTTTTCAAACACCAGTGAAAAAGAAAATCATTTGGGATCCCATATAAGTTGTCTTTGCCTGAGGCTGTCAACCAATGACTTCAACAAAATTAACTGGTTCACTTAAACAACAACAAAAAGCAGCACATAAGATAACACCTAATTCCCCCCGGCCTCCAAACTCGGAGGCTGAATGACGAAAAGCAAAACAAAATAAAACAAAACCTTTATTATCCTGAAACTCTATGTCCTTACCCTAAGTTAAGGATCAATGTACATTTTTTGTAAGGATCAGAGAGTAAATAGTCAAATCTTTGAAGGTCATAGTACCTCTGTCACAACTACTCAACTCTGCCACTATAATAAAAAGCAGTCAGAGACAAAACATAAACAAATGAACTTGGCTGTGTTCCAATAAAACTTTATTTATAAACACTGAAATTTAAATTTCATATGCCTCACATATTACAAAATATTATTCTTTTGATGTTCTTCCAACCTTTTAAAAATGTAAAAAAATATTATTCCCTTGGGGGCAATACAAAAACGGGCAGCAGGGGGCTGGATTTGGCCCAGGGGCTATAGTTTGCCAACCCCGGCTCAAAGTCAGCACATATATTCAGATGACTCCCTAGCAGGAATCGCTACCAGCTCAAAGATCAGCTTAACAGGGCTTCCTTTCTAGCTCCTAGTGTAGGACCTGCTTCCCAGAGGCCACTCCATGTCCACTTATTCAAAAAGTGGTACAACTTATAAAAATAGATCCAGAAGGTGACTTCAGGATTAGATGCTGGTGGCTTGCCTACAAAACCTCATCCTCATCCATTCTGTGCCAAATTACTGATCACATACTTCTCATTCATACAAGTAAGTAAATTCTGCAAGTTTATGCCACTAAACTTTCCCATACACACAGTAGTCAAGGTTTCCACATCTCACCCTCAGCTTTAGCCTTTGCTTACTCTCTGGTTGCAAAACAGCAGGAATTTGAAGGGTAATAAAGTTAACATTCTCATCCCATAGAGATCAGAGAATGTTCCTGTCATCTATCAAGTAATTGAGACTCAGTGATGATAGCTTTATTAATTCATTTCTGGAAAGTAACAGTGTTAGGCATAAATAAACATAAGAAGGGTGGGGAAGTACCACATGAAGCAAGTTTCTAACAATTAAAAAGTTTTGAAGGGTATTCCCATCACAGCATCATCATAAAGAGCACTGTGCATTGCATTTCAGTCCTTCTCCTTCCTCTCTGTCCCCTTCAATTGCTGAGGCATAAAAATGCTTATAAAAAAAAGGCAAATCACATATTCAAATAAGCAATTTTATTGCTTTCCCATAAAGTCCACAAAGAGCATCCAGCTTTTTGAATGAAAACGACCAGCCTGAGAATTTCAGATATGAGCACTAAGGTCCACCGCGCATTTCAGCTTTGAAATCATCTCGATGGTACAGATTCCAAAGCTTATTCTGGTGTGTTCCAATGGGGAGAAAGCTATATTTGGGAACCGTCAGTGGCTTTAGGAAAAGTGGTACCTAATCAGGACAAGGTATTCTCTTTTTAGGGCAGCGAATTTGGGTTTGAACTCCCAAAACTGTGGGTTGCTGCTTAAATCCTGGCAGTGAAGGTGATGGAGACAAAGGGTAACCATTTTTCAAGACAACCCACCCACCCAAAAATACAACAACACACAAAGAACTGGCCAACTCAATGGCCAGAAACAAAGATATTCATTTTCGTATCTGAAGAGACCCAACTCCAACGCAAAGTCTCACTTTCAGAGCCTGATTTGAACTGTTGCATTTTCTTGCCCGAATCTCAGAAGTTTCTGTATGTGCGGAGATTAAACCTTTGGTTTCACAACAGAGTACCCAGAAATCACTGCAAAGTTGTAATGGGGGAGGAGAGAGCACGACCTCTATGTTCTGGCAAAACAAACCAATTTCTAAAAGTTCTTTTGTCTTCCAAAATGTTAAACTAAGGTGACCAATTGTCCCAGTTTGCTAGGAACTGGGACAATTTCTGGATGCAGAATTTTCAGTCTTGAAACCAGGAGAGATTTTTTGGGCAAACTGTGATGAGTCAGTCACCCAGAAAGTCTCTTCTAGCCCATTCTTTGGATTTTAAATGCAACAAGATCAGCCACAACACCCAGTATAAGGATGGACACAAGCCCCCTGTGCTAAAGAAATAATATGATTCCTAGTGGTTTTAATGAAAATAACTACCCCAAAGCTTAAAAACAAAACAAAACAAAACCTAATGGTAACAGAAATGCTATGGATTATCTTTGCGCTATAAAGAAGAGAAGTTCATTCATTTGTGCCATATTTAGCTAATCCACATAGCTAGAGCCCAAATAAGTGATCAAATGTCAGGGAGAGAGTGACAAAGACTATGATTAACACCTACAACCTAGAACCCCAAAACTCTGTCAGTAAAAGGGCTTCCTCCAGGTCCATCCCCAAGTCCCAAAGATTCTCGAAGAAAAAAACTTACTATACTAAGGCAGTCCTCTGCTATCACAGCTGAGTGCCACACACAGGAAGGGAGGTCACTGTAAGTCACTGTAACTCCCTCATATACAAAATAAATTCAATGAAATATGAACTCATTCATTCCCAACCAACTGACACCACCAACCACCTGTCTAGCTACTTTGCACATCCATGTTTGACTTTTAGGAGGAACGTAACAACCAACCAAGTTAAGTCAATGCCCAATCTTAAAAGTCCATGATGTATTGGACAGAGATTCAGGCCAATCACTTGCCCCTTTTTTCGGTTTTCTACAGTTCCAGTTCTAATGCGCATCGCTGGCTTTCACAATGATGAGTTTTCAGCTCTGTGAGAGTCTTAGTTACTACAAAGACAGGGCTTCCATAGTCAGGCGAGTGATTCATCTTAGGAAGATCTACAGTAGTAATGACTGAAATCAAAAGGAGATTTTAACAATTCTTGACTGTTCTGATTAACCCAAGTTTTTTAATATCTCACTCCTAACTATGAAAACTAATGCAAACAAAGAAAAAAGTACTAAAAATTTTGTTATGGCTTAGCTGACCCAGACAACTGGCTGTTATACAATAAACAGGAACTCTCCAAAATTACAATTCTATAGCTATTGCTGTCAGACCTACAGAAGATATGATAATGAACTAGATACTATACCAAGATTATAGCAGAGGTATTTCTTCTTGAGTCCTTAAATATTCCATCAAGGAGATTGGTAATTAATGAGTAGGTAAGTACAGTCGACCCTTGAACAACACGGGCTTGAACTTCAAGAGTCCCCTTACATGAAGATTTTCTTCTACCTCTGCCACCCCTGAGATAGCAAGACTTTCAACCCTCCCTCTTCTTCCTCATCCTCAGCCTACCCACCATAAAGACGATAAGGATGAAGACCTTTATGATGGTGCACTTCCACTTATTAAATAGCAAATATATTTTCTCTTCTTTTTGATTTTCTTAAGATCATTTTCTTTTCTCTAGCTTACTTTTTGAAAGAATACAGTATATAATACATATAATATATATAATATAATATATTAAATCAGTGTTAATCAACTGATAATATTACCAGTAAGGCTTCCAGTCAACAGTAAGCTATTAGTAGTTAAGTTTTTGGGGAAGTCAAAAGTTACACACAGATTTAACTGTGCAGGGGTCTGAGTCCCCAACCCCATGTTGTTCTAGAGTCAAGTATAATATATAAATAGACCCTAAGAAGTTGAAGATAAAATGGCAAAAACAGAGAAACAAACAAAAACGACTATAAGACAGTGCTTCCTACCTTCTTTTTGGAGTGGCTTCTTTCTTCCTCCTTCGTGGCTTTGCTGTTTTTTCCAGCACGGGACACCTTCTGGTCCCCAGACTGCTTGATGGTGATCTTGATCTCAGGTGGACATATATAGTTCTCCAAATTCTTTGGGGGTTTCTTAGCCCGCTTTGTGGTCTGAATCTTTAGCTTCAGACTTCCCTCTGTGAAGTTTGCCTCCTTGATAGAAAATTCCTGCTCTTCCAAACCATCTCCTGCCACCCATTTCTCACTGTCCGCGTTGGAGTTGGAATCCACATCCCGCCCTGAGCCTAGTTCATCCTCCTCCTCTGGCTCCATGCGTTCTCCGCCCACCGGGATCCCCTTCCCAGGTCCTGGAGTGGAGAGCAAAGGTTCTCCTGCACAGCCAGGAGCAGCTGGGGGCTTGGCTGAGGAGACCGGCAGGAAGTCTGACTCGCCCCCTCTTTGCCGGGAGCTGCTTAAGGTTTCCCTGGACTCCATGACAATCTCTACAGTCTTCAGAAGTTCTCAGGAGGGGGAAGGGGAAAAGGGAAAAGGGAAAGGTGAGAAGAGAGGACACCCAAAATTCCAAGAACAAAATGGTCCAGTTGCTAGGGTCAGATTCCCAGGGATGGAGACACGATGAGGTGTTCAGAAGAGATCAGATCTGCAACTGAGAAGCAAAGAGACAGTTAGGCATGGCAGAAAGGAAAATGACCTCAAAGGTTACTCAATCTAAGTTCTAGAGGCCCCTTTCCACTTGTCTATGGCATCCAGAAAAAAAAAAGTGATGGAAAAACATCTAACCAGAATAAGCACCATCCCCAAATTAGATTTTACTAGAGCAGAGGGAAAAACACATTCACACATGCTTTCATAATGGATTGCTATTAATTTTATGGCTGTAGGCCCAAGAAAAAAGATAAGAGGTGCGAGTTCTCCAGCCCGGTAGCAAGCTAGAGGTTTCTTTATACTGAAGCTTCAGCCGTGAGTCACTGTTAAAACCAATCATGACGAAAGGGAAGTCTGAAGTATTGAGGCTCAGGTCTACTGGAACTGTATTTGGTTGGTTTTTTGCACCACTTCTCTCTCACATGTGAAGAACAGTTTGCAAAGCTGAGCACAACCCCCATGCTGCCTGGGCCAAACTCTCCACCCACTTGGAGGAGGGGCATTCAGCCTATCTCTTAACTGTTTTACCTTTATCATTTTTCACTATGCATTATTTCTATTATGCAAAGACCTCTCTATTTCTTCAAGCAAATGCAAAGCTTAGGTGTGAGGCTCACAAAAATAAAATAAAAAGAGTTCAGTGGCAAATCACTTATAACACTGTGATTAATGGAAAACAACCTCAACAAATGTTTCTACTGACATAAAAAGGAGGTATTTAATCATTATCAATTATTTAGATAAAAATAGCCTTTCTAGACAGTTGTAATTCCCTTTTGGTTTCTTAAATGAAGTAGTATTGTGTATCCACAGCAGCAAAAGAGAAAAAGGAAGAGAAGGAGCATTTTATAGGCCTGTGGAAGTGTCAGGAGTCCCCCCAGGATCTTCCTCTCTACCTTCTTCCAAGATGAGAAGAGAAAAATCAGTTAGGCTCTCTCCGAACTATCACAGGATCAGCTAAACTTGCCTTCATGCTTCTTCACCCCACGTTCCATTATTCCCAATTTCATACTCATAATTTTCAAAGCCCAAAAGGAAGCCCAAATGCTCACTCTCAAGAGAAAACCAAGAGCCCTGGGGCTACAAACATCACATCCTCCCGCCCTTAGGCTGTAGGCTGGATCACACTCAAGCCTTCTCAGCTGCTGAACACTTAAGTTTCCCAGCAGAAGACATAACTGTTCATCTTAGGTTTCTACCTCTGAGCCCATCAATTTAAAGAAGTGGCTGGCAAATGTGCCCACTAGAAAATGCCCAATGCTGCCTGCAAAAACACATTCAGAATAACCAAGAACTGGAAGTCTGAAGACCAGACGTTTGTCTTCTCTCTCCAGAATCAGCACATTTTTAGCTGACGCCCCATGAGGAAGCCAGCCAGGAAGGCAGCCCAGGCTCCAACATGGACCCTGCTCCCCAGAGAAGCCCAGGAGCATCAGCTACCGGAAAATGCTCAGCTTTGCAGAAAGACACATTTACAACTGCTTCCACTTCAGGGAAGAGTCAATGAATACAGCTTTTCTAAAAAAGAAGAAGCTGCCTAGTCAGAGCATGAGCATCTTCACTGACACTGTTGAGCCAAAACTGAAAACAGCCACCTGTGACCCACGCTACAGGACGGACAAAGTCTCCACTTTGGGAGGTGGGGAGAAGTTAGACCAGGTGACACTTGATGTTTCTTTTACTGACAAGATCTTTGGTCTCATCTAGATTTATCTGCCCAATAACACACATCATTTTTAAAAAGTTATACTCAAGGTGACTTTACGGAGGCCTCTCTTACTAGTGTCAGACACCACCCCAGCTGTTGGAGACATCAATGTACCTTAGGGCATTTCCCCATTTGTCAAGTGGTAAGAATCCAATAGGTCTTTCTCAGTGTGTATCCCAGATCCATGCAAATTGCAAGCCATGTCTTCTTATGGCAGTAATGTTCAGAGTCTATTCCCTTTGGCAGGAATCTCCAACGACATTTTAATTCTCTAATACCTACCTATAAAATCTCCCCAGGTCAGGAGAAAAGGCAAGGCATATATATACAAAGTTCCTAAATGAAATCCATTTGGACCTTTGAACCAGAGTAGGGAAATGTATGTTACAGATTCCGTGATATAATAAAAGAAGGTGAACTCTAAACTTTAGATGAATTGATGGGCTTATACAGCGAATATATTATTAATATTAAGAAAATACCTTCCATTAAAAAAAGGTTCACTTCAGAGTGAAATAAATGAAACAATCATCTCTTACATTTAACTACGTGTACAACACAAAGTTCCAAAACTTAAAATTCAAGTCATAAGAGATCCATAAAAAAAAAAATTCAATTCAAAATTTTTTTTTCAGTTCTCCTCAAATCAAAATACTAAGATACAAGGAAAATACAATCTCTTTCCTCCAGGAAGTTATGCTTTTGATGGGAGATTTGAAAAATCACTCTAAAACAAAGCAGAACTTTATATGTACTGTAAGAAAGGACAGAATCAAAAGGAAGAAAAAGTTTTTTCCACTTGGGCAAGGTGTAGATAGCTAGGAAACTACATAGAAAGGCTTCAAGGAGAATACAAGACAGATCTTTGATCTTGATGGAGGTTTCCTAGGTAGAGCAGGAAGAAGGAAGACGTGGCAGATAAAGGGAAGGCATGACGCCACGTCCCAGGCAGGCATGTGCAGGGTTATGCAGAAGAAAGAGGGAATTGATGTTTGGCTAGGAAGTATGGTAGAAACTGGAAACCTGTGAGAGATACGGCTAGAAATAAAAGGTCATGGCAAAGTCATGAACATCCTTGAATGTTGTGCTAACAAGTTTGGATTTTATCTTACAGGTAATGTGAAGCCATTTAAGGAATGGCAGCGGGGAAGGAATAATATCAAAGCTATGCTTTAGTAAGATAATTCCGATACATGGTGTGAGGGTGGGATTAAGAGAAACTGATGTTAGAGGCAGGGGGCCATAAGAAGGTTCAGCTGAAATTTCATTCATTTTGCTTGAAGACCCAAACCAGGGCAATGTGAGTATGTCATAATAAATACTGTAGGTAAAACAGTAATGCAGTCTCAAATAGCCTTAATCTTTAGGAATTCATCTATTCCAGACTTTTCATACTTGTTTCACCTTAAAAGACCAAAGCAAATTAGCCACCAACTTGCACTCACTACTCAAGTCAAACTAGTCTCCACAGCAATGTTATACATAGTTCTTTCAGTATTTTTCAAAATATACAGAATCTGTTCTTATATACACTTCCTCTCATCCTTGCAATGCTGGCCATGCAATTGGTGTTCGCTGAATGTTTGTTGCATGAAGGAATGAATAAACAAATGAATAAAAAGATCCCAAGCCTTTCCATATTTCCAGGTCATCCCCAAGTCTTCACTTCTCCATGGCAACATTCTGTAAACTCCAGACCATGGTGCTCACTCCTTGGGTGGACTGACATTGCACCCAGCTGTATAGTTCGTCACTAAATACCAGCCTTGTATTGTCTTCTAGTTGTTTTGAGCATATAAATCTTATTTTTCTTACATGATTGCAGCTCAGCCTCAGGCTGACACTGACTGTGGTTGTATAATGCTGACATTACTTATAGCACCCATTGCAGGACTAGGTGCTTGGAGGACTTCAAGGTTTTTTTCTGAATGAAAATGGCTTCGCCCCCTGACAGCTATTCAAAGTCCTATAGTTCAAATTACTCCCACTGCAGCTCCACCCACCCAGGCAGCAGCCCTGGCCAAATTTGCTGCCTATCCTGAGGATTATAATCCAGCCCCTGGTGTCCATATGTGACCCTCATCTTAGAAAAATAAAATAAAATAAGCTTTCAAAAGAAACAGCAAAGAAACCTAACCTGTCTGTTTACTTCATCAGCACACAAAGCTGTTGTTCTCTTTTAGCTTTCTTCCCAGCACGTACCTGCCTCCCCAAATTCACAGTTCAGTTTTTTGGTGAGTCTGGGTGTCAACTGCGAGTCCTCTTGTGATTCACCCCTGCCAAAACACGCGTGTGAGTACACGCACAGGCTCACGCACTCACGGAGTTGGGGAAGCCAAGGCAAGGTAAAAATGTTTTGCCTTGTCACATTCCAGCAGTCAGTGACTCCTCCTGAGGGGGCGGGCACACAATGGACACTCTGTACTTGGCTCAGGCCTTCAGTCCAACAAAAGTTAACCCTTCTATGACTGCCTGCAGGACTTGGGCAGGGCGGCAGTGGGGGCTGGGAGTGGAGGAGGATAGGAAAGATAAAATTGCTTAAGAGATAACAGCCTTGTCAGCCCCAAGCAAACAAAAGGGCAAGGAAAGGAAATAGATGTATTTGGAAAGAATACTGAGATAGGAGTCCAAAACTCAGTCTTTATTCCTAGCTCTGCTGTTTACAGGCAGTCAGATGCTAGACAAGCCACTCTGAGTCTTTTACCCACACTTTGTGGATCTCTTATGACCCACACTTGCCTTAGCAATGAATGGGTTGGGACTAAAGTCTCTTTCACACTCAATACTTTGTAATTTTGCCCTGCAGAGCCATAGACCTATGGGTACACTCCAAAATGAACAGCATGAACCTAGAGAATTATTTCTCCAAATGGCCAGGGGAATCCTGCTTGGCTAGATGTGTCTTATACCCAAATAAGTTCCAGAGTACTTCCTCCCTCCCCTCCAAAACTGCCAGATGGAATATTTTTTCCTAGTCTAAAATACATTCTCCAACTGGGGAACTCTTACTTATTCTGAAGCTTGGTGGAAATGCAAGTTCTTGAGCTCCACTTACTGAATCAGGGCTCCAGAGCTGCGGCCCAACACGCTGGCTTTTACCAAGCCCTCTCGGTGGTTCTGAAGGCCTGGAGTCAGAACCAATGTCTTAGACTGTGCCTGGTCTATATGATTACCCCTGTCAAGTTGCTAGATCATAGGCATTATTATCGAGTACATGAGGGTATTTCTCCCTTACGGCAGTACCGTGAGTCTCTTGGGAACAGGCAGGACTTGTGTTGTATTCATCCACATAATCCTAACACCTAGCACCATGCCCAACACATAATGAACATTCAAGAAATGCTGGATGGCTGAATTAACAAATGAACAAAGCAACTCAAGCTGGGCTTCCCAGCATCATTCATTTACCTCGCTTTTCTGCTTTGCCCAGGTGCCATGTACATACAGGCCACTGTCATCCTGACTGTTGCTTTCCAAAAGGACAAGGTGGTAGAGATAGGGCCCTTAGTATATTCAACAGGAGTCAAAAGAAGTGAATTCCTGGCCTAGTTCTGCCACTTAGGAGCCCTCATAAGCCTCTTTCAGCCTCAGTGTCTCATCAACAAAGTAGAAAAAAAAAAAAAAATGATGGTTACCTGGCCTACTTCACTAGTTTATGGTTTTTACTTTTTAAAAATGTTTTACCATATTTCCTGGTAGTAGAACTCCATGCTCCTTATTACAAAATAAACATGAACAACACATGCACCTCTCAGGTCTTAAAGGCAAACAATCCCAAATACAGGAAGAGTGCTCTGCTTCATTCCTGAAGTTTTGCAAACTTCCCCAAGCTCTTCATCCTCAGTCCTCCCTCGGCTCTGGACTCTGCAAATTCCCATACCACAAGGCATTTCTTTCATCTTCACACGTAAAAGACACTGGGTTGACTAGATAATTCTCAGGCTAGAAAACTTTTTACCTCAAAACTTCGTAGAATGTCTTTCAGCATTTAAAGTAATGAAGAGAAAACGGAGGCTGGCCTGGTTTGGTTTCCTCTATAGGCAACTTACTTTATGCGTTTATAATTGAAAACTTTCTTTTTCATTACGTTAGAATTTTATTAATGACAAAATGAGTGTAGTGTGGAGCTCTCTCCCTTTAATTTTCCTGGAACATAATGAGTCTTTTGGATCTGTAGATACAGGTTCTTTCTAGTTCAGGAATGTTCCCTTCAATTATTCCTTTGGTAATTTCTTCCATTAAATGGTTCTTACTTCTTTCAAAGTTTTTCCTATAATTCTGAGTTTAGAGCTCTCATCTCTGTTCTCCATTTCTATCGTTTTTTCTCTCACTGCTTTTCTTTCCTTCTTTTGCCTTGTGGGAAAGCATACCCCAATCTGTTCTCCATAATACCAATTTGATTTGATTCTATTTTCCATGCCCCCTTTGCCTTTATTGACTTCACTGTGGATTCTTTAAATTCTGCAACTGCACATTTTGTACCCCTGCAATCTTTTACTTTATGCACCAACTTTTCAGTTGGCTCTAATGTCCTTTCATCACAGCATGCTCCCTCCTTGTTTCTTAATGCTCCTTTTCTACGGGTCATACTTCTTGTTGAAGATGCCAGGTAGCTTTCTGAAACTCTAATGTTGCTGTTGGATTAACTAATTCTCCTGATATTGTTCCTTTAACTCGTTTTAAGTGTTTCTTCCACCTCAGGAGGCCTTGTGTTGGGTTCTGTTTCTTTGCTCCATGCTCTCATGAGGAGAGAGTCTAGCCTACAGAGGAAGTACTGGACTACAGAGGAAGAAGTGGACTACCTTCTACCCATTGTGAAGCCAGTCACATCCTCCTCTTCAAGTTACTCCTCTTATCAGAGACCATATCAAGTTCTAGTGAACAGTAACGAGGATGCGCTGAAGCTAGTGCCTACAGGCTCGTAAGAGCCCACTGTGTGTATCTCTCCCCAGCTCCACATTCAGTGGCATTAAGTTGGTAGCTTAAAACTCAGCCATGGGGCATGGTGGCTCATGTCTGTAATCCCAGCACTTTGGGAGGCTGAAGCGGGTGCATCACCTGAGGTCAGGAGTTTGACACCAGCCTGGCCAACATGGCGAAACCGCATCTCTACTAAAAACACAAAAATTAGTCAGGCGTGGTGGCACGCACCTATAATCCCAGCTACTCAGGAGGCGGAGGCAGAAGAATCACTTGAACCCGGGAGGCTCAGGGTGCAGAGAGCCAAGATTGCGCCATTGCACTCCAACCTGAGCAAGGGAGCGAGACTCTGTCTCCAAAAACAAACAAACAAACAAACAAACAAATAAATAAACTCAGCCATGGTGGGAGTGTTTACACCACAAGAACGAGCAAACTTTACAAGTCAGTGCTTTTAAAAAATCTAGAGTGTTAAGCATATACTAGAATACCACTGAGAGTACACATCCATCCACTATTGTGTTGCTGAACTGAGAAGAGTTTTTTTCTGTTGGATTCACAAAACCAGCTGAACAGCTAGACTTCACAATATGCCCTGTGACAAAGACTCCACGATCACTTCAGAGCTTTACTCGAAGCAACATCTCTTCCCAGAAGTCAATGCCCTACTTCCACTCCTCCCAGAACTCCCCTTCCCACTCTTGCCCATTTGTTTTCTGAAAGCTATAGTCTTTGAGAATATGCATAATGACGTCAGGGAGGGAAGTCTTTAACTGGCTTTGTTCAAGCTGCCCATACAGTAGACTTGATGACTGCCTGCTTTTCTGGTTGACAGAAACCGTGAATCTTCTGATTACGAAGGCAAATGGTGTAAAAAGATGGAGTGTGATCCTACCTAATTACAGATGAGGAAGAGATTGTATTTTCCACCTAGACTCATTGGCCTATAGTTATAAGAATCTCTTGTCAGATTCTGGCAAGAGACTGACTGTCTGACTTTGGCTTTGGGAGTGGTTGATTATTCATCCTTCTTTATGTCTTCTAAGGTATTTTGGTGGGGAGTCACAACTGACTTCATGGGACTTTGCATGCACCTGGAATCTTCCTCTTGCTCCCCTGGAGTTAGCACTTCTTCATTACTCAGGCTGAGGTTAAATGCCTCTTCCCTGAGCATCACAAACCAGATCATAACTCACCATTTTGTGCCTTTGTAGGCTAGGACTTGTCTTTCCTAACATTTATTATATAATTAAATATTTGTGCCATGCTTGGTTTCAAACTCTGCCTTCTCCATTAGATAAGCACTTGAAGGTAAGATCTGTGCCTATTTGGCTCACCAAGGTCATCCCCAGGGCCTGGCACAGTTCCTGATACAGACAGACACTCCAAATTATTCGTTCAGTGAATGCTGAATGAGAGGTCAGACAGACACCACTTGACTCAGGTGCCTATTACTGAGTAATCTTTCCGGAATTCCTTCCTGCTGCAGAAACACCCAGAGTAAATGCTCCATCAACACTGGTAAATCCAGCAAGTGTCCCAGCTCTTACCTAGCTCTCAATCGGCAAAGACAAGAGCAGCTCTACACCACGGTTCTCTGACCCTGCAGATACATCACCTGTCTACAGCAAAGGACAAAGCTCCTGCTTAGTGGTGTTTTTATACTCTGCACTTGTGTGGTATGTTCCTGATCACATTTTACCTCTTCCAAGCAGCATTTCCAGAGTACTTCACATACCACATGCTCTAGCAGCATCTCATAAGCTGCAGATCTCCCGAGTCCCACTGATGGGCATTACTGTGTATGATTCCCTGATAGGTCCTCTGGTTGGCTGGTTATTTCTCTTTTCTCTACATAGTTAACTCTTGTTATCCTGCAAGAATTGGGTCACGTTTCACCTCCTTCACGGAGACTGGCTGGAACCTCCTTATCTACCTCTTCCTGCATACACATGTGCACAGACATACACACAGACAGACAGAAAGACACAAACACATGGTCTTGCTCTCACTTCCCTGGTCATTCTGCTATCACAAAGCATTTGGCAAGCTCCGTTTCAGCATTTTATTTACCTGTCTATCTCTCTCACTAGACCACGAGCTCCAGGAGGACAGGGCTATATTTTAAATGCATCTCTGCACAGCTCGTAGCATAGAGAACACTGGGAGTAACCGTCCAACGGTAAATGTTCAAGCCATGTTTCTCCTTAAAAAGAAGAATGGAAGCAGTTCTGATTTGATGTCATAGGTTTAGATTTCTTAGCCTCTCTTTCCCACTTAGTAATTGTGTTCTTAGGCAACATTTTTAATCTTTTCAAGTCTCATTTGGAAATGGGGTAATAATTCTACCTGAAGGGTTGTTTCAAGAAGTAATTAAAGATTAAATGAGATAATAATCATGAAAGAACATACTGGGATCACCTTAGTAAGTGTGCAAATTTTTTTGTTATATTTTATTTACTTCTATAGTCAGTCACCACACTAGCATTTGGCTAAGTGTTGCCGTCTCTTCTAAGACTCCAAGTCAAGCCCTGAGGGACAGGAGTTGAAGACCAACCTCCTCCATCTTCCTACGCAGTGAGAAGCACAGACAACTAGTTTCCTTTGTATCTGCTAACCTGATCATTTAGTTGTTGTTTGATTATTGCTCTTCTCTTGTTTCCAGTTTGTCTCATGGAGGAAATAATACTGGGTACAGTCAGGAATTCCACATTCCAATCCCTCCTCCACCATTTAGAGCTGGTGGCCTTGGGCAAGTTCCTTTTTCTCCCTAAGTCTTCCCATCATTATATGTAGAATTGAGATCAGAGAACAAGAGTTCAGCTCTGTGGCCCCTTCCAGCTCTGACATTCCCAGGTACTGAGCCTTGTCTCCTCAACCAGAAGCCCTCCAAAGCCAGGACTGGTACCTTCCACCTCTTTTTCAGATTCTGCTGACTCTGCAGCTCAGCCTGGCTGGACTGGCTGAGCCTAAGACAAAACTAAGCATATGCCATTGTTCTCTGTACTCAGGGATCTCTATGATAAGGAAAGGAGATTAAACTTCTGAGACCTGAGGTCTGACATACTATCCATTAAACAATAATTCCAGCTCTAGCTGCAAAAAACAGTGTCTCCTCTGGGAACCAATAACACAACACAACAGCATGACCCTTGTGTCTTTGCTCCCTGGGGAAAAATCTCTACAGTCCTGCCTGGGCCAATCAAGTTTGCAGGTTGAGCTCTGGCTTTGATGACTTACTTGTGCCTGTGTTCCTCTGTGCAGTCAAGGAAAAGTGTTCTCCTGTAGTGAAAGGGTGGGGAGGGGGGTGGTTAAACATTACCACTAACTTGTGCTGAGCTCTTTACAGTCATTGTCAATTTAATTCACACAACAGCACTGTGATGCAGAAGATCTTGTCCTCATTTTACAGACCTGGAAATTAAGGTCCAGAAAGGTTAATGATTTACTCAAGAGCACACACTTTCTGTGCCAGATTCACAATCAAATCGAGGTATATATGATTACAAAGCCTCTTACTCTGACATCATGAGGTATCTAAAACACAAAGTGATGCCAACTTCTGACCAAAAGTTGTTAGTTGCTTCTACATATATGAGTTCTAAAACCAGTGTGCCATCTGAATTGCCACGTCACTTAAACTGTCTTAGGCATCAGCTTTCTCATCTCCCTTTCCTAATGCTCTTCACAGAATCTTGCAGGAAAAAAAAAAAAGGTAAATAATATGTGCAGCACAATGCCAAAATAGGTTAAATATAGTAGATTTGAAAGAAGTAATTGTGACCAAAATATTTCCTGTCCACATAGGGTGGAGAGATTCACATGGTAAAGAAAATAATCTGAATTGTTAACATACATCAGGTATTCTCTAAGTTTATTTACGTTTTTCATCTGATTTAAGTTTATTATACTATTTAACCCTGATTTATTCTCTGATTTTAACCCAGAGACATATCCATTTTACAGATAAGAAAATTAAAGTTGAGGGATTTGTTGAAATCACAGGAGAAGTTGTGTCTGACTCCAAATGTTATTTTAACCATAGAGCCACCAGTCTTCAAATACTCGATATTACTGGTCCCTGAAAACTCTGGTCCTCCACCACACCATTTGCAAATTGAGAATGGAAATGGTAGACATACTTGGAGGCAATGAGGATAAACTGAACAATCTAACAGATATTAATAAAGTATTTCAAAGCCTTCTAACTTTCACCTCACTACCTGTTCAGTTTTAATTCAAATTCCTTGACTTCTCAACCATCTGATTCAGCCATTGCTATGTTCATCGTCATTTCAACATAAAGCATAATCTGGCACATATATGTTTGTGCTTCTGCTGCAAAGGAGATGCTAAGCATACCAGAGAACTAAACAAATACCAGCTCCACTTCCCTTTCTCTATGATATACCTCTTCTAGCTATCTTGTACTGTCATTAAACATTGCCTTGTTATTGAATCTTCTATATTTCCTTCTCCAATTATACATTAAATACTTGGAAATAAGTACCAGTATCATAGAGTTTTATGTTCCCCAGAGTGGCCCATCCCCATTCCAAATGCTTATATATCATTTCATTTCTTGTTCTAAAGATACCTCTTTTGAACCCCAGGCTGAAGAGCTGGTAGCGGACAGGACCTAGCAGCGGGAGGCAGAGTCAGCTGTCAGCATTCTTTCATGTGTGGTATGTGTGGAAGTCTCTGACAGGCACACCCACCTGCTCCCCAAGACTGCTCTTCCTGCACTTGGAAAGCTGTGGGCATGCCTCCCAATTTCAGCTTAGGGGAGATGAATCCTTGGCCTGTTTCTCACAGGACACCATCCCATCTGTCTTGCTGCCTTACACTCCACAGAGCCCTATGCTGAACTGTTCTCCTTTCTCCCTCTACATTCCCAAGTGGATGATCTTCCCTGGTGCTCCATACCTACCCAAGACTATTCCATTGTCGATGACTCAGCTCAAGTTCCACCTACTCCTGGAAGCTTTCTCTGATCTGACTAACCCTTGGAGATACTAACTCCCTCGGGCTCCCACTACAATTCAGCACTTAGGCGTACAGGGCTGGCTGCTGCTCCTCCTCCCCTGGTTTTCATGAGCTCGTGGAGTATCTTTCACTCTATCTCTTGGGATCCCCACAGCACCTATTAGAGTCTGGTCACAATCAATAATAATGTCAATGAACAAACCAATTTTTGCTAAATCAGAGAGTTGGAAACTTGATTAGTTTGAATTATAACAGGCATATTGAGTCCAACATAGAGGGCGCTGGGTTTTATCCTTCTCTTTGTGGACAGAAGACCTCAGACCATAAAGGTGTCTGCTATAGGGGTGTCTGCCCCTCAATGTCAGCCATCTTCAGGACTATGCTGCTTCTGCCAGATGCAGTACATGTTCAAAATTAGTATGTGTTTCCTTGAGGCAATTCTCAAATCACATTTGAACTCTGTCCCCCTGCTGACCCTATGCCAAAGCTATTCTACCCGCCAAGAATGTCCCCTTGTTCTACATCTTCCATCAAATCCTAAACGCATACTCTGAAATCTTCCCTGACTATACCTTCAGCCTGATCACACAAATAGCAAAATTCCATTTTGGATCATGCTCCTACTTTGGCTGCAGAAGAATGCTTTCCATTTCAGCAAAGCACGTATCTGCAGATACACTGCCCACTCTGCCAGGACAAAAGCCACATCTCATAGCAGGTCTTTCCCAACCAAGTGTACCAGGCACAGTGGCTCACACAATCTGCAATGCTGATATTTTAATAAATATTTGTGGATCAAAACACCAATCGCAATAGAGCTCTAAAGTGTAATGAGTAGAAAGGTTCACAGAGTTTCACATCAAATCATCCCTTTTAGTCACTACTATTAATCAATACTTTTTTAAAAATCAAAGGTCTTCATCAGGCATGGTGGCTCACGCCTGTAATCCCAGCACTTTGGGAGGCCGAGGCAGATCACGAGGTCAGGAGTTCGAGATCAGCCAGGCCAATGTGGTGAAACCCTGTCTCTATAACAAATACAAAAAATTAGCTGGGCATGGTAGCGCGCACCTGTAATCCCATACTTGGGAGGCTGAGGCAGGGGAATCGCTTGAACCCAGAAGGTGGAGGTTGCAGTGAGCAGAAATCATGACAGTGCATGACTCCGTCTCAAAAAAAAAAAAAAAAGAAAGAAAAAAAATCAAAGGTCTCATTGCTCAAATAACAACAGGTCACAGAAAGAGACACCAACAACTGTACAGGACCTGCCATGCAGATTTCATTATTCTGCTACAAGCATATTGGTGCCCCCATTGCTTCTGATGAGCTACTATGTTGGTTCCATCAAATTCAGCTTCTCCATCTCAACCATTCTCCAAGCCACAAATTCAAACTCCAAGAAGCTCCTTTCCACGGACAGAACTAAAAATCATTGGCAGATAAAGGGAATATTGAAGAAATTGCTTTTTACTAAATTTGGCTAACAATATTACAAGCTCCTTTTTCATCCCTAATCCTTTACTAGATCCTGGGGTAAAAGCAACTGCAGCATTTCAGTGGCTTGAAGAGGCTTCCTCTTTCTAAATATCCAACCAGTATGCTCCCAGGTACTTCATCAATCCCACAGAACTTTTACAGTACCTTAGGCCAAAGCCCAATTTCCTTGATCCTACTCCAACCCAAATCAAAGGCGGCTCTGGTTTTGCAGACTGTAGGTCACTGTATCTGATCTCAAAATGCACACAAAGCAACCTATTAGCTATTATTGAACACAGGCTGCAATGTGGCAGGCCAGACCAGGTGCTGTGGGGAGGGAGAGGACATCCCAGGAACCCAGGAATGGCCCAAGACTTCATGCTCTTTAGAATCTACATGGAGAAATGACATCCAGCCCCCTAGATCCATGACATGAGTAAAGTATCCATAGCAGGGTTTCCCGACGCCACCTGACAGGAAGCAGCAGCAAAGCCCAACTACAGAATATTTTCTGGACTTCCTAGAAACTGTCTTTGTCTGTTCCGTCTCCCTTGATTCAAGTCAGTTATTTTACCAAAGAGAACCAGTTCAAAAGTGGATAATGTAATCCCTTTCTTCCTTCCACATTACTTTTAGTGGTATGTTCTCACATTCAGCTCACCATTGCCTCCTCTCCCCTTCCCGGTCCTCCAAGACTGACTCCAGTGTTCTAATGAGTGCTCACCCCAATTCTACTTACCCCAGCGCACCACCTTCCCTTTCTGTAACTCTTTCAGCGCATCAAACATTTAGCAAAGTGCATAAATCCTCGGTGGGATTGGTTTGGACAGTTGTTGGGGGTGCCTTTAAAGGGGTTTGAGGAGCTCTGACCTTTAAGAAATCCTTAACATTCCTAGGACACCTCTAGCTATAGAATCATAGAATTTTAGAAGGGACACTCTATACCACTCCAAACTTTTTTACTGTACAACAGTAGAAAGGCAATGTAGCTTGTCCCACATCATATGCTAATAGGTGTGAGCCCAGGCTGCTTTCTGCCTCAGCCTTCTTGACCTCTTAGGCCAACCAGTTGCACCCAGCCTCCTCAGCCTTCTCTGTTTTCCACTGTGGCCAGGCTCACACCATCACTGAAGAGCGGAAAAGCACTTGGACTTAAGCAACAAAGATGACTGTATGGTTAAGTGCCAAAATGAGCAAGATGGACAAAAAATACAATTGGAATTTTCAGAGAAAGTCAAGAGCTATGTGTGTTAGAGTCACAATGAGACTCTGGTAGGCACTATTATTATTAATAAATATTTGATGACTGAATGAGTGAATCGGTGACTGAAAGGATGCACATGTGGTAAAATATGCTTAACTCTTAAACTTTAAGGGAGAAACTTTGGGTTGATTGCCCCTGAAAGGCAGCTGAAAATATAAAAAGCCATTATCATTGGCTTAAAGTAGTTACTATTCACACTGTCTACGGGGCCCTCACTGTGTTGCTTCATAACGCAGAGCATTAATACACCTTAAACAACATTGACTTTCAATATTCTATCTCTTCATAAATGCTGTGATTCATTCAGGAAACAAAAAAAAAATCATTAATAAATAAGGTCCAACGCTGTGTAGGAAAACCTGTCCCCTTCTTCAAGGGCTCAGAGCTTGGGGGTGTAAGTGACAACAAACAGCAAGGCAGCATAAGCTGGGTGCCTTGCTCTGGGAACTTGGGATGAGGAGCTGAGAGCTGGGAGGAAGGAACTAGTTAGCCCCCAGGGAGGAGGCTGGGTGCAACTAGTTGGCCTAAGAGGTCAAGGCTCTGGTTATAAGGGACCAGTCAGGGCACTTTCCACCTGGAGGTGACAACACAGAGACAGCTGAGGTGTGGAGGCAGAAAGATGTTCAGAATGTCCAGAGTCAGTGAAGAAACCAGTCTGACAACAGAGCCTCGGGCATATTGCATAAAATCGGGGTTCAATCGACAACACTGCAAAGTGCCTGCTGCTGGCTGCCAGACAGGGCAAACCAGCTCTCATGAGAAAGGGTAAAAGGAGGGACACAGAAGAGTCAGGGAACAAATGGGCTGTGAAGAACTTTCCTGATTCTGGAGAACTTACTGGATTTGCTGGGACAGCGGCAACCCTGCTATTAGTTCTTTTCTTTAGAGAGGCTAGAAATTCTGTCCTGAGTGCCATTGCTTAAGTATTGCGGTTTCCTGATGGAAAACCTCCCCCTCATTCTCTCCACCTCGCCTCTCCTCCTTGTGTGTTTGCACATCTTTTTCCTTTTCTCTTGCTGATCCTTAACTCAAAGAGCATTTCCCAAATACTGGGACATCTTTGAGTCCAACTGGATATTACCTGAGACTTTGAGTCTCAAAAAGCACATGGCATAGTAGGCATCTAATAATTCAACAGTTATATGGACATCGGTTGAATTATTAGAACACCAGGAGCCCTTGTGGGCATTTCTGATCATTCCAAGGGGTTATTAATTACTGGGCTATGGCAACAATAATCCCAGGCACCAGTTTCCAGGAGGCAGCATGAAAATCCTCCCAGAGTTCAATTACAGAAATTAGCTGGTATTATTTAATCCTCGTAACCCCCATGAAGTAGGCAAGGTAAGCATCTTTATCTTTATTTTACTGATTAGGTTCCGGAGGCTCAGAGAGGTTAACTGACTTGACGGGGGTCATTTAACTGGGAAGTACAGGGACACGATCCAAAGCGGATCTTGTCACTTCAGATGTGAGGCTCTTCACACTTTGCCACAGCCGTCTGGCCCCAGGTTGGCCACCAACTTGTGTCATTTCAGGCAACCCAGTGTATCAGTTGCCTCATTCTCTGAACGGAGATAAAATGCTTATCTGGCCTTCCTCCTTAGGAGAATCAAGGGGGCGGAAGCCATATAAAGATATTTTTGAAAAGAACAAAATGCCATGCATATGAAAGGGGGTATTTTTGGTGGGAAAAGATAAGTCGGATCAGAGAAGCATTTTTCCAAGCTGACAAAGTTCTAAAACTCTTATCTGCTCACCATTCATCCCCTATTCCTCCTCAGCACTTGGAGTGGCAGAGCCTCTGCCTACCTCAGGGTTAGCTCAGCTGGCTTTGCCTACAATTGTTTTACCGGGGTCTGCTGATCATTAACCATCATGGGCTCCTGGGAGGGGGTGGCGGCTACCTTCCAGAGGACTCTGTGGACTTCAGGGCTGCTCACATTCTTTACCTGGTATCATTTGCTGTGAACAGGGTAGGAAGTCAACTGCTGGTTTCTAAGCTAAGGGCCATTAAAAAAAAAAATAGTTCCTCAGCCAGGCGCGGTGGCCCACGCCTATAATCCCAGCACTATGGGAGGCCAAGGCAGGTGTATTACCTGAAGTCAGGAGCTCAAGAGCAGCCTGGCCAACATGGTGAAACCCCGTCTCTACTAAAAATACAAAAATTAGCCAGGCGTGGTGGTGGATGCCTGTAATCCCAGCTACTTGGTAGGTTGAGGCAGGAGAATCGCTTGAACCCAGAAGGCAGAAGTTGCAGTGAGCCAAGATCACGCCACTGCACTCCAGCCTGAGTAACAAGAGAAAGACTCTGTCACACAAAAAAATTCATTAATTAATTAATGGTTCCTCAACCTTAGATGGTACCCTCTAATGGGGGAGAAAAAAAGAGCTGTTCCGGACTGAACCTACGAAACTTCAAAATCAGAACAGTAAGGACCAGAAGCTTCGACTCAGTCATCTATGATCACAGTCCCCCAAAACTTTCTGCAGCCCCAACATGATGTATCTCAGGGGGGCATCAAAATCTAATAGAAAGTTCAGTAAAAAGGAAAAATGAAAACTCAGAGCTAAGCAAAAATGCAGATTGGCATCATCTTTCTGCGTTCATGAATTGTAGTCTGTGGACATCCTGGTGTGTTTTCTTTCCTGCACTTCTCAGGTATATGGCAGGCCAAAGTATGTGCAACTTCATGAAGAGTTTGTAAAACACCAGGGTTGCCTTTAAAAACCACTCTAAAAGAAGCCCAAACTTATGGCAATAGGCATGATGGTACCACTCCTTATTCCTGGCCCAAAACATTTTGGGAAACTCACTAGGTTTCAACACATGCCACAGGATAGGAATGGAATTGGATTGTTTTGCTCCCTTCACAGGAACCTCAGGACCAGAAAAATGATGTGCATCAAGACCTCTGTGAGGCTTCCTTTCTTCAGCCCAGTGCTGCTAACTCTCCAGGGCAGCCTCCTGTGCTCCCACTACCAGCCCCTGATAGGACTCTCCCATACACTGAGCGCCTGAATAAACTCAATAACACCATTCCATTTTTAAAGCACTGCAACTCCTCCTTACAATACTAATGTGTTCATAATAATTTACCCCATTCTTCTGGCAGAAGCAAAACTGAAGCAACTTGAAATGCCATCAGCAAAAAGTTATTTATTTCCCATTCCTGAGCATCAGAGAAAACAGGGTTTCATTGGCTGGATCTGCCTTCAATAGCTTTCTGGTTTCAATTTAAACTTCAAGTCTCCAAGGAAAAAAACTGGCATTCTGGGAGGTCCAGGCCCAGCCAAGTTTCAGTGTCTCCACAGGAACCCAGAAAGGATGCCCTAACCAGCTAGCTATTTCTCATCTGCTTCCTTTTGCATACTATATAGAAGCTTTGGAGCAGAGATTGAAGTACAACTAAAAATAATGACCACATTGAGAGAACTCTCCTCTCCCAGAGGTACACTTTTGTGCCAGATAAGTATCGATTCATCCCATAGAGGAATTCAAAGTTAACAGGAGAAATGAACAGGGAATCCAGGGGAAAGTACCTACCTATTTATTTCTTCTTCAGCAAAATCCTGCCTCCTGCCTCTCCCCACTCACCATTTTCAACTAAATCCTAAGACACTCCCAAGCACTGTTTCCTTTTTCCCCAACCCTTATTTAGATCAGGTGATTTACAAAGTAGCTCACTCTGAGTAAGGCAAGTCCATGACCAGAAGCCCTTATGGCAGCAGGGCCTGTTGGGTTAACTTAAAGATACCTCTAAGTTCCCCTGTGTAGTCCAGAACTGGGCCTTCCAGCAGCGCCTTCCTATGTAACATTCTGATGTTAACATACAAAAGATCAAATTACAGCCCTTCACTTGCCTAGCCCTCTCATGAACATATAAGGCATTTGATATTTTCCCCCAAGCTACAACCCCTTCTTAACCGACACTTCTGCCTCTCAGACACTCCACCTTATGTTCGCTGCAAGCCATCCCCTCCCCCACCTCCAGTTTGTTTATTCCAGAGACACATCTATTTTCCCAGCTAAGAGAGAGGAGTCCCTTTCCCTCCTCTGGCTCCCGAAGGCGCATTCGCTCACCACCTCCTCCCCCAGCTCAGCTCAGGTTACTGTAGTGGCTAGCAACTCCCACAGCCCAGGTCTAACACCAACTCAACTTCCCAAGACCAATAGTTTGTTTTGGTTTTGGTTTTGTCACCTTAATGGGGGAGGAGAGATCTTGTGCTAAGCAACACTCTGGGTACCTGGTCTCCATATCTTTTGGGGCTACATTCCCTGAAGTTTGCAAATACTCTGTTTAACCACACTTGATTTCTTCTTCCTCTTCCGACTTTCCCCCAAACACTCTGTCTTAATACCCTTTTCTGGGAACAGGCAATGAGACTAAGCACAGGGGAAAACAGCACCTCACCTTCGCTCTGAAACCTGGGAATCCCACGTCAGAGCAAAAGAGCTCATGCCTCCCTCAGGGTTAAGGATGGTAGAAGCCACAGAAATCATGAAAAAGGGGAGGGAGTAACCTGGGATTGTAAACTAGCTACATCTTAAAAGTGCTACAAACTTTCTCCTCCCTCACACGCCCCTGGCTGGTTGGCTCCGCCTTCCCATCCCAGCTGGGGTGTGCAAAGGAAACTGTCCCAGGAATGCCCAGGTCTGGTCCAGTGTTGCAGATGTGGCCTGCACACAACACCACCCGTCCTCTCCAAATACCTCTGCTCTACCCCATCCCCTTTCTCCCACAGCACACACTTACATGCTTTGCACATGAAGATGAGTTTGGATGGGGCACAGGAGATATACCTATTTACTAAAGGAAGGTAAGAGATGGTGCCAAATTGGCAGATAGTTTTGGTGACAGTACAGAGACTTCAAGAAATTAGTTTTTAGTATAAATCTACAGAAAAAGAAGAAAAACAGGATGAAGAGTGAAGGAATGAAAAGAAAAAGAAGGAAAAAGAAGAGAAAAACAAGCAATGCCAGTGGACTCCAACTAAACTTTAAGAGGAAAGGTGTGGATAGTTGGCAAGAGGTGGGGGGAGTGTAGGGGCTGGAAGGGAAAGGTATCTGCTGTAGAATTCCAGAATAAACTGCCCTTTTGGAGGAGAGTTTCTGCAGGGATAAAGAGACACACAAATTGCCCTTTTAGCGTTAGATGTCAACCGTCAGATTATCAGGACAGTTTATTTGAAACGGAAACGAATCGGAAATCCTTCCCACAACAGTCCTTTTAGACAGATACACACCCTGAGAATCCAACACAGACACACATAAAGAATAAATGCAGCATCAGGGGGCAATAAGAACTCCCTTTCCACACTCCCAATACCTCTAGCCTCATCTATTTCCAATTGCACAACTTTCAATCTCCAATGAAAATATTTCCAGTTGGATCCGATTTCAGACTTGTAGTAAGCGGTCTGGATGGGGGGGCGGGGGGAATAGGTGCTGTACTGTGCAGGGGAGGGGGGCTGGAAGACAGTATTTCGGCAGTTAACTTATTTTTTTAGAACCAGCATGCTCTACCGATCAGAAATTGCTATTACCCAACAATGCTTCCATCACAAACAGACACTGAAAACAGCATCCCCGTTATCACCATCTTGCTAAAGATCTGCCCGGTCCAGTTTACCTGACTTTGTCCCTGCGGAACTTCTCAGACAGTATTTCGGTCAAAGAGAAAATGGTTTGGAAGACAAAAACAATAAATCGATACCGAAGGGTTCCCTTTCCGGAGTGATTTCCCACTGGAAACCACCGAACGGGGAAGCCTGCCGTTCATTCCCAAGCCCACGGCTCCTCTAGAAACGCACACAATGCGTGCTTTCAAAACGGCATTCGTCTGCTTTTAAGGGAATTCCTATCTTTTCAGAGTCCCAAAACCAGAGAGCATAAGAAAGAGACTCAAATCCATTGATTAAGATTTTTAAGAAAAAGACTAACACACAGCCACAACACAAGCACACACCAACCTTCGCCGGCTGGACCACTTCTTGCCTGTTCTTCTTTCTATTAACGACACGTTAGATTCTGATACATTCCCCCCCCAAAAAAATCCAACTAGGTTACAATGTAGCTCTCTAGCTCCACTTAACCTGCAAGTTACAAAGAGAGAAAAAAAAAAAAAAAAATCCTGCCTTCCCACCCCTTTCCTTACCCCCTCCCCCTCCCGAGTCCACTCCACCAACGCCAAACCCGCCAGCCCCGCCAGCCGGCTGCAGGACCGAGGGAGGGTGCAAAAGGCGGGGGGCGGGGGGGGGAGATCAGATTAGGCGAAACTCAATAAGCTCCCAGCCCTCCAGCCCAAAGCTTCCACCATCGCCGCCACCAACGAGCCACTCCAATTGAGCCAGCATCGCCGCCCACCCGCCGGCCCGCCGGAATCGCGCCCATCTCCTGCAACCTCGCCCGGACCGGCATCCCGCCCCCTCGTCCCGGTCTCCCCCTTCCCGCCGGGTGCAAAGTCAAAGACCCAGCAAGGCGACGTGAACTTTTGCATGCAGGGCACACACGTCGCCCCCGGTTCCGGGCGTGCGGGGGCCCGCGGCGCAGAGGGAGG
>NW_012101909.1:2436047-2447524 GCF_000951045.1 Mandrillus leucophaeus
ATATGGTGGCATTTTTAATCTCTGAGTGTTTGTATTTGGCCTACAAAGGGGGTCTTTTCAGGGAAACCGAGGAATGGAACCCTTCAGAGACATGTCTACATTATAAAACAATATAGGATAGATACGGATTCGGGAATGTCTGCAAATGGTTCCTCTTAAAGACTTTGAAGTAAAGTTGACTGAGAACTCAGATTCTGAGACGAATCCTTTCACGTTCTTCATGAGAGTTTAGGGCTATTTGGACCGAGGAATGATTTGGAGGTGAGTCAGGGGCATTCCCTCACTGAGGCCATCAGTGGCTGCCTCCTTGCATTGGCTGCTGGTTTGAGTTCCTTCACAGAACTTCTTCGTCAAGTTTTTCATAGGAAAGCTGCAGTGAAGTGGAGTGAAAGAGACTGTGGACTGAAGGGTGAACCCCTTCCAGCCCCAATCCCATTCCAATTCCTGTCTGGATGCAGGTTCAGTCTGACTCAGAACGGATAGTTCACCCTTTTACTGATCCAAGTGCTCTGTCCTTTTATTCAGAGGAATGTTGTGACTGGCCACAAACTTTTCCTCTGTCACTGCAAGACCTCCCGTGGAGCCATGTTTCAATAGGTCTTCTACTAGGCTTTATTACTGCGTCATTGTTATTGCTGGGAAAATAATGCTTGATTAGGAAAAAAAATAGCAGGCCATATGAGCTGATGATAGAAGTAGAGATCAAGGCACAGAATACAATATCAAACAACTATTCTCTGTAATCAAATGACCTTTCTCATTTGCTTGTACACCCAGATTTCTGAAATCCTATACCAAAAATAGAGAACTAAGATAGCATGTAACCTATTCCCCACGCTTTTCCAGTGGAGAAAGTAGCCCCAGAAATCAGAAGGGCTTGTCCACAAGCATTTGACTGTCTGATGCCATCCAAAACAGAACTAAAGCCTATTGCCCTAGTCCTTTCCCTTCTATAACCTAGGCATATTTACAGGGTCTTCCTTCCTGTGGTGGTGTGTGGATTAGAAGAGTAGCTAAGAAAAGCACATACCTTATTAAAATTCACTACAATAGATGATAAGTCTGTAGAATTATAATGCAGTAGAAGTTTACTTGTGAAAGCACCTATTAGAATCCCATCTTTTTAAAACTGGGGAAACGATGCACTACCCCAAGCCACTAAGTTAATTCAAAGCCAGGAATAGATGCCGTGTTCCTTGACGTCTTATCCAACGTTCCTTCCTTATATGTAGCCCATCTTTGAATCATGAGAGGGGAGAGGAGAGAAAGGAAAGGAGGTATATTCTCACTCTCTTACATATATATGAAAAAATATATATGCCTATGTGTGTGTGGGGGGGGTACAGTCACGCACCCATAATAATGTTTCAGTGAACAACAGACCACATATATGACTGTGGTCCCATATAATACTTTACTTTTGCTATACATTTTCTATGTATAGATACACAAATACTTACGACTGTGTTACATTTGCCCACGTTATTTAGTACAGTAATATTCTGTACAGGTTTGCAGCCTAGAAGCAATAGGCTACCCCATATAGCCTGGGTGTGCAGTAGCCTACATCATCTAGATTTATGTAACTGCACTCCATGATGTTTGCACAATGTCACCTACCAGTGTATTTCTCAGCACACATCCCCATGGTTAATTGAAGCATGATTGGAGATATATAGATATATATATACACACATATAAATATATACACATATAAATACATATACATATATTAAATAGATGCCATAAATATTTTATACATATTAATATTTTTAGTATATAACAATATATTACAAATATAAAAATTTTCATATACAATAATAAAGGATTTCTAAAAACTAAAACCCCATCACTGAACTATACATCTGTTAATAGAATAGGACCTATGTTCAAATCCTAGGTGAATGTCACAGGAATTCTTCTCATCTTATTTCTCAATTCGACCACTTTGTGATCATCTGAGAAACAAACCCTGACACACAGAAAGTCTGAATTTCATCTAGCCTGAAAATAGAGTCAGACAATTTTAAGATACCCATTTCCAGGGCCCAGGAACCCTTGAAAAAAATCAAAAGGCCATCCGAGCACTTGATGGGAATGCACAGGACATACATCTCTTAGTATCACACAGTCTCCAATATCTGAATCATGCGGGCACTCAGCAAATAATTATGGAGCATGGTGATGTGCCAGATACTTTGATAGCAACTAGAGATATAAATGTGACCAAGACATAGTCCCCATCCTCACAGAATTCATGACCTAGTGGGAAAGATTGTCATGAGAACTGACTACAACTAATTCTCAAAAATATCAGAAAGGAGAGGCTTACAAAGTGCATGGAGTACAGTTGCTGAATTGGTGGGAGGAGAGTGGGGTCTGAAATCATGTCTTCTTAAAAATTGCTGCACATTTATTTTCTATGTGTATTTAATACACACTTTTCATTTTCCCCTTTGCACACACATATATTTTTTTCCATTATCTGTTTTCCAACCAAATTTAAAACTTATGAGGACTAGGCTGTGCCTTGCATGGACAATGTCAATAAATGTAGTTGAGAATAATTGTTCCTCTGATATCACCAAATATCTGAATTGCTGCCAACTGGACTATTGCTCTGTGCTCTGGGCATCCATGTGCCTAACCTATAAAATTACCATAATGATAACTCCTTTTTGTCCAAGGCCCTATGCCAGATGTACTCCAAGGATCTGCAGAATGATCATTTGCAGCAGGATTTGAGGACTAGAGGGATATATACAACTCAAGGTTTGCCTCAAAGCACAAGAGGAAGTCATGTCATTTTCTTTCTTTCTTTTTGTTTTTCTTGAGACGGAGTCTCGCTCAGTCACCAGGCAATGGTGCAATGGCGCGATCTCAGCTCACTGCAACCTTCGCCTTCTGGGTTCAAGCGATTCTCCTGCCTCAGCCTCCTGAGTAGCTGGGACTACAGATGTGCACCACCATGCCCTGCCAAAGTTTGTATTTTTAGTAGAGACGGTGTTTCAACATGTTGGCCAGGATGATCTCGATCTCTTCACCTCATGATTCACCTGCCTCACCTCCAAAAGTGGTGGGATTACAGGCATGAACCACCATGCCCGGCCCAGGTCATGTCATTTTCATATCTCTGAAGCTAAAGGTAAAAAGAAATGAGACAAACCCATCCTTTTTTCCTTTATAAGAAGTTGAGATCAAGCAGTGTAATCAAATACTCAGAGCCAGTCACGTTCTACAGTGTTGATTCTCGCCTTTCTGGGAAATGGGTTAGTAATATCTAATGTAGTGCTTCTCAATACTGATTATGAATCAAAATTACCTGGAGGAATTACTGATGCTTGGGATCCATCTTTATTTAACTGGTCTTGCATAGACCCAATGTCAGTACTTTTAACAAAATCCTAAGTGCTTCTGATATGTAACAAGCATTGAGAATCACGAATCCAATTGAAAGCTCATACTCCCACAGTGTGATCAGGATACTTACAAAGCTCCTACTCTCTTAGCTAACATAGCATGAGTAGGTTTCCCTAAACAAAGGAGGTGATAGCCACAAGGAACTATACAGTGAATAAGTCACATTTGGAGTTTGGGGGCCATTCTGGAAATGTAGAAATTCAGAGTATGTTCTATGCTGGAATAAAAAAAGGCCATAGACCAGACCATAAAAGAGACTCAGTTATAAACTTATTTGATAAGTCCCATCATCTCTCTGCCCCGCCAATTTCACTTCCGAAAAAAAGAGGAGTATTTGAAAGCCTCTAAGGACCAAACCAGCCCTACAATTTTCTCAATTTTTGATTCTAGGTCACAAGAGAGTCCCAGAAGAACAGTGAGAGCATATTGGGAACAGTCAGATTGGGATGTGAAAGCTTTTCTTAAATGTAAGAAAAGCGTCAGGGAAAATACAAACGAGATTACTTGACTCTGCTTGAGGGTGGAGGGGGTGGGTGATAACAAGCCCTGGTCAGCTGAGGTTATGAGGAGGCAGACCTCAGCTCAATATAATGAAAAATACTGTTATTGAACCTACACTGAGAACAAATCACTACTTAAATAATATTGAGCTCCCTGTCTTGAGAAGTATTCCAGAAAAAAATTTGGGTCTTTATTTTTTCATTTCCTCCCAACTGCAGATTGAGGGGAAAATTTTTTAAAAGTCCTTGAGATCAAGGACTTTCCATTGTACTTCTGTATCTTCACTGGTTAAGATTGTACCTGAAGTCCACTATATGCCCAGTAAGGGCTGGTGGAATGTCAAAAATATTTGACAACCAACATGATACGAAATCGGTCCATAGAATGGATGCTGACCCATGGCTCCGCTCAGTCAAGGGATTTCCTTTCAGTTATATGATCCTGTGGAGTTCAGGAGAGACAGAATGTCAGAATGAGAGGCATGGGGGTGAGTTTAGAGCAGTAATTATTTTAAAATTCAAATATTTTAAGATCAGCATGCCTATCTATGCATATGAGATGAACGTCAGTCCTGCCTCATGAATGCATGAATGAATCAACCAAAGATATTGTGAGAGAAAGAAAATGAGTCTTGGAATGTAGTCCTGCTCTGCCATTAACTGTCTGGGTGAAGCTGAGCCAATTTCAGACCTCTCTACTTCAGTTCTCTATAAACTGAGAACTTAAAATCTTGCCCTAAGATATTAATGATTATGAGGCTCACAGGAAAATCAGATGTACAGTTACATTACAAAGTTAAATAATTCTGTTCAAATACTAGTTTTGATTATTAAAATATCATGTGGGCATGACTCCTCCCTGATGCAGTCTTAGTTTGCCACCTGTGGGGTCCACATCATATCTTTTTCTCTCTAGGAAATGAGAAAGTAATTTCCATTCCTGATACCTTCCACTCCAGCCCCACTTTGGAAAAGACTCATCTCTCCAGTTCCTTCCTCTGATACTACTGTGGTTGCTAAGCAACAAGGCGCTAAGCAGGAGCACAATGTAATTGTCCCAGGAAGGGAATCCCAGGTCCAACAATGACTAGATTTTAGTTTTGGAACCTTTGCCTTCCTGGCTGCAAGAAATTCACTAAAGGAAGCTTTCTTGGCACACTTATCCTTGGGAGCATCCTCCAAGAGACTGGCTTTCACTACTTGAAAGGCAACAAGGTGGGGAAGAGCATTCTTCTGGGTTTTCATTTTCTGGCTCTTCAGTAAATTTGTCACTGTGACTTCAGACTGCTCCAAATATGAAGCAATATTTGAAATGTTCCCAATTCCTAGCAGGGCCTTAGGAGCCCTGCTGTAAAGAGTTTATGTTTATATCACTCTGGATGGCATAGGAGCCAAAAGGAGATCTCAGAGGAATACCACGGAATTGTGGAGGTTCTTCTTTCTCCCTAAAAATTCCACCCACATGGGCTGTAACAGAAAAAGGGATGCACAGAAAGGTCATTGTAGAGATGACTTGTTTACTTTAAAAGGGAGTTTATTGAAAAGATACAAGTGAACCTGCTGGAAGGCAGATATAGAAAGTATAGTCAGGCCTCATGGGAATTGGGAAGTTGCCAGGCAGCTCCTCTCTTTTCCTCCCCAGGGTCACACTGACTCTTGCCTCCCTGTGTTTCCTTTTATCCATCTGGAGACAAATTTTCTTTGCAAGATTCTTGGTTTTGCTCCTATATAACTTTAGCTTACATCTGACTTTGGTTTTCCTAACCCTTCATGATACCTCCAACTGTTTTGGCAATCTTTTATGGAATACAGCTTCCTCATAGGAAAATATCTGATTGCCTTCAGTGCATCAAGGCACATTCCTGGTACCTGTGGCTGAGGCCAAGAAGATGGTACCCGCGTGGCCCAGTAGCCCCAAGCACTTCTTCAGCAGGACTACAGGGAATGTGTCTAAGATGGGGCTGGTCCTCCAGGTCAATTTAGAATGAAGATTAAAGACTCTCAGTGAATTTATATACTTGCAATACAAGGTCATCTTGTAACAGGAGAAGAATTTGGGTTTGAAGTTAGACAGGTTTGAAGTTGACTCACCCTGAGGAAAACTAGTCAAGCTACCTTTCTGAGTTTTAGCTTCTTCATTTGAAAAATATGAACTTATAGTGGTAGAACCAACTCTTTAGAGTTTTAATGAGGATTAAATGCAGTTAAATGAAATAATGTATGAAAAGCACCTATGTGGCCAAGGTTATGCTAGGGGCTGTAAGAGTACAGGAGATACATAGCATACATATTTGTCAATAAACGTTCATTAGAACTTACTATATTTGACCTGAACTTGGTACTACAAATACAAAAACTATAATGAAATGTTTTTCACCTTGATAACTTTCAGTCTTGAAAAAGAGACTCATGCAATGTATGTGAACCCAATCTGTCGTTCTACTGCTTTCATCTCTTAGTGTCTGAATCTGAAGAACAGAGATTACTGCTTATTCTTAACCTCATACCCAAGGCCAGCTCTAGCTGTTAGTAGCAGAAGAGATCTCCATACACAGCCCTTTCCTACTGATACAGTTTGGCTGTGCTCCCACCCAAATCTCATCTTGAATTGTATTCATAGTTCCCACAATCCCCATGTGTTGTAGGAGGGACCAAGTGCTGTCTCTTATACACATCTAGATGTGTATAAGAGACAGGTTCCCCCATGCTGTTCTTTTGATAGTGAATTCTCAGGAGATCTGATGGTTTTATAAGGGGCTTTCCCCCTCTTCACTCTGCACTTCTCTTTCCTGCCATGTGAAGAAGGATGTGTTTGCTTCCCCTTCTGCCATGATTATTGTAAGTTTGCTGAGGCATCCCCAGCACTGAGGAACTCTGAGTCAATTAAACCTCTTTTCTTTATAAATTACCCAGTCTCAGCTATTTCTTCGTAGCAGTGTGAAAATGGACTAATATACCTATCTCATGCAGCTCGCAAATTTGTCACACAAGACTACATGTAAACCAGTAAGAAAAAAATACAAGACATGGTATGGAACTGTATCTACTATTGACTAATGTGAGCAGATAGAAAGGATTATCTTACAGGAAAGCGCTTAGGTGAGATGACCTGTAAAGTGTTCTCTATCCATATGATACTATGAAGCTAAGAGATGGAAAGAAGAGAGAGACCCAAGTAAGCCACAGTTAAGATACAAGCTTTTATGGACAACTTGAACTGCCCTGAAAAGAAACAGAGGATGTAGGTAGCAAGGGACCTGGCTAGTCCTATCTGGATCATTCAGTTTTACCGTGGAGTATTTTAGAAGCATGTGAAATTGTCAGCCTATTATTGCTAAAAAGAGTTATTCTTAGTTTAGTGAGCATCTTACGAGCATTAGAGAGATCTGGGTAGAGGACAGTTTTTTTAATAGTAGGAGGATAGCCATGGGAAAACATTAACATGAGCTCTGCTTCCTGAACATTGGGTTCATTCTAAACTCTGAAGTTGAAATCCACAGTCACTCTTTGTTCCTTGATAGTTATTTGCATCAGTGCACCTATCAAATACAGTACTGTGGATCTTGACACTAGATAGACCTTTGGAAATGTCATTTGGTTCAACCCCAGTTCCTAGTGATTCAACACAAGATCCATGGAACTGAACCAGCTAGGTATGCTGAAACAAACTGAGGAAAGTTATACAGCCAGTAGTTATTGGAACTGGGATTTAAAGCCCAGTAATTTCACTCCAGAGCCCGCCCTCTTATCCATTGCTTCATGTAGCCGTTCTATTGCATGACTGCCTTGCCAGAAAGCAGCAACGAGATACCTGGATGCTCGTTACATGGCCTCTTTAGTATGTATTGAATAGGCTTGTTGATTTCAGCCTTCTAAACTAAACAAATCATTGAAACTTCAAATTATACAGCTGGCAGTTTGTTAGAGATCATTTGGACCAAAATAATTCATTTTTGTGATGAGAAAAAACTGAGAACCAGAAAGATAAGCATGAAGGTAATAAAGTCAGATTTAAAACTAGCACATTGGACTGTAGTTTCAGAGTCCTTCCCATTATATTCAGATGTCAGGGCTTGGTTACACTTTCTGCAGACCAATGCACACCAGGAAAAAGAGAACGAGGAACTAGGAGGTTCCACAAATGGCCATCTCAGTGAGCCTTCAAAGCAGAGATATCTGGGCATGTTCTCTTTGAGAAAATAATTTGACATACACTTTGCAATTGTTCATTTTCCATGTAAATGGTGGTCCAAAGAAAACAAAATTGGGTTAGTGTTCCATTTAGACCAATATTCTCTCAGCCAATTACTTAAATTTTTGTCTTGTAATAATTGAAAGTAAGAAAATGTTTCAAGGTAAAAGTAAAAGAAACAATATTTTGAGAAGTTAAAAATAAGCCATAAGTATGAAATATGTATAAGGTATTTCTGAAAATGGTTGGCACGTTTTTGCAAAGAAAAACTGATAATTACAATGTCATATATTCATAGTGAAAAATGTAGGATATATCTATCCTTAGTATTATAAGTCACTGGACACAATGGTAGGGACTGTGGAATATACTATGAAAGGTAAGATTCCAACCTAGCCTGGGAGATACTTTTAATCCAGATAGTTGCTTAAATCACTTAGTTTCAGGTCAGCAGAGAAGTTTATTGAAGATCCTTCTGAGTTCAATAAAAAAATGATGATTGAGTGCACTAACTCACAACTTTGCTTATCCAGATCCCCAGTCAATTTTACCAAAATCATATACACCTCGACATCTCCCATAGTATTACAAATGAATACATTTCCTTGTGGACAATATTGTGGATACTCATAATATATGTCTCTAATCAATCTGTATCATCCATTATTTAAAACTGGGGAAAAAAACTTATATCTAAAAATAATGTTCATCAAGCCCTGTCTGAAATTTTTTTCAATCAATTAAATTATATGTGTGTGTATGTTCATTTTCATTTTATTTCTCAACTTCTCCACAGTCAATTCCTTCTCTCTAAACAATGAGATGATGTGTATAAAATGCTAAAGCAAAGTGTCTGACACATAAGATGGCAAGCAAATGGGAGTGGTTTCCACATCACCTGGATTATATGTATTTCCTGTATCATTTTTTCAAGTCATTTAAAACTCTGTTTATGGGCTAGGTGCTGTGGATCACTCTTATAATCCCAGCACTTTGGGAGGCTGAAGAAGCAGGATCATTTGAGCCCAGGAGTTCAAGACCAACCTGGACAACACAGGGAGACCCCATCTCCATAAAAGATTTTTTTTTTTTAAATAGCTAGGCATGGTGGTACACACCTATGGTGCTAGCTACTCGGGAGTGTGGGGTGAGAGGATTGCTTGAACCTGGGAGGTATAGGCTGCTCTAAGTTGTGACTGTGCCACTGCACTCCAGTCTGGGTGGCAGAGTGAGATATTGTCTCAAAAATAATAATAATTAAAAAAATTCTATTTATGGTGATGTAACAACTTTTAGATATTATTACTATCTGTATCTAATGTTTTAAACACTGCAGCAACCTGTATATGGTTGCAGCATTGTGATGTATAATGCAATTACCTCCAACCAATATTCTCAAGTTTGAGAACAGAAAGGAAAAATAAAATGAACAAGTTAATAAAATTTAAGATAAAATGGTGACTTGTTTATGTATGTTAATCTTTAAATAAGAACGCCTCTTTAATGAAAGTAGTGACTATACCTCTTCTCTAGCATAATAAAACACAAGGCTGATAGAAGGCAATTCTATTTCTTATCTTAGGATTTATATATTTATTCTTAGGATTATATATTTATTAATTGTACCAGGGCAGGTGTGAAAAGGGTTGGAACTTAATTCTGTGTCTGTGAAGAAGGTGTGACAGACTTTGGGTAAAAGTCACAGCTGAAAGTCATGGATCAGTGAGATAAGCAGGGCAAGTCTTCCCCCAGTGACACTAAGTTTAGACACAATGGAGATAAAGAGTCAAAGATAAAGTTGTGGGTGTACCAGTAAGCAGACAGGACACTGTGAGAGTAAATCTAGGGTGGCAACACTCTGCCACCAGCCTCTGGAGCTCATGGCCCTGGGAGAAGGAAGGAGATTGCAAGACTAAGGCAGGGACCTACATCTGGCAATGGAGATACAAGGCAAATCAGACCAATGAGAAATTATGGTCATAATAGAGACTAAAGCAAAAGGGGAGTTCTATAAATCCACAGAGGGGATGTCCAAGAAGGTATCTCCGTTTCTGAAACTTCAGTGGAGGGATCCTAGTGGTCAGAATGGAACGACTGTGGGCAGTGAGTCACGTCCAATGATCAGTACAGAAATAGGCTATCCTGGCAGGAAATTAAATATTCAGCACCAGGTCATGTTAGGCTGCTCCAACAAGACTTGTACAATGACCAGTTTCTTCGTATCAGCCTATTGGTTAAAAGGGAGATGAAAAGATTACTTAAAATTCTTCCTTAAATCAGATCTGTTTGATACCTGGAATGGGATTTAAATTTCTGTGGAAATCAGTCTGTCTATTGTGAAGAGGGAGGGAAGACACCAGCAGGAGAACCGAGGAGGCAGCCTGAGAGATGCTGCTGAAAATGTCCTCATACATTGTAAAAACAGTTTCACTTGTTTACTCAGCAGCTTCTACTCAAGGTCTAGTTTTCAGTTAGCTAAATCTGTTAGCTTGGAAAAAAATTAGAAATATTGTATCTCCAGTATAAATACAAGTGTTCTGTCTTGCCCAGGGGATTTTAAGTGAAGGAGGGAAAGAAGCACTTCAGTGATTTCAAAATATTTCTTGGATACTAACTACTACTAGGGATTCCAGGGATTTTCCTTGCCATAGATTTCTCCATGCCACAACTCATCCCTAACCATTGATACCTCCCCACAAACAAACAGCTGCATAAAGTATTTTCTGTATTTATCACCAAGCTTTCCCTATAGCGCCTAGAACAGATACTTATCTGCCTAGCCCTTGTGATTCTGAAGAAGCACTGCAAGGAAGTCAAAATGTAAAGTGCCAACATTCTCTCAAAAAGGAAAATGCACTGAGGAAAACCTGATATTCTACACTATTTCTTTCCTTAAGGCATTTGTTGATTCAGAAAACCTACAGGGAGCAAGAGCCTGAAACAGCAAGTAGAAGGTAGAAGCTAAAAGGTAGAAAAGCTGAGCGGAGTTTGACAATATCAGAAACTGAGAAGGAAAAAAAAAGAATGCTCCTTAGGGCTTTCAAGGGGACTAGGACTTGAAGGGCCAAAGTCACAGAGAAGAAAAACACAAATGGGGTCCTACCTGGCCATACACACTAACATTCAGGAGACTCTGGCCTTGCGGGGAAAGAGGCCTAGAGAAGGGAAATAGTTCAGCTGAAGATATACAGGAGTCCTGGCCAGAGCAGGCAACAACTGATTGGATCACCTTCTCAGGAGTAGTTACCAGATTATTTGCAACCTCCAACCAGATCCTTCTCTACCGTGATCTCCCTCTACTCTGTTATTGAAACTCCCCGATGTTGGGCGGAGCAAGATGGCCGAATAGGAACAGCTCCAGTCTC
>NW_012101909.1:2451363-2494727 GCF_000951045.1 Mandrillus leucophaeus
AAATAAATAAAATTAAATGTGCCTACTATGTACCCACAAAAATTAAAATTAAAAAATGGCATTAGCTATAAATTAATATCAAAGAGATAATCCATTAAAATAATAAAGTCCCTATCTGTTTGGAATTAAGCAATGTACTTCAAAATACTTTATGAGTCAAAGAAGAAATCACAACAGAAATCACGATGATAGATTATAAGTAAATGATAACTGAAATACAATATAATGAAACTTTTGTAATGCAGCAAAAGTCATGATTTGAATAAAACTTATAGCCCTAACATATATAATGGAAAATTGTAGAAGCTAAAAAATCAATCAATCAATGATCTCATTATCAATTTACAGAAGTTAGGAAAAAGAATAGCAAAAAAATCTATACAAGCAGAAGAAAGGAAATAATAAATATTTTTAAATAATAGCAGAAATTAATTAAATCCAAATAAATAAAATTTGGATAAATAAATCCAAATAAATTAAATAAATCCAAAGATGATATTTTGGAAAAGATTAAATAGTTTCTTAAACACTCATATGTAGGTCCATGATTCACAAGTTAAAAATGACTTTACCAGTAAAATATAACTGTGGTGTCCTTATCATTGACCTGCATACAGGCATACATTTCTGAGCTGTTTCAAGTCATTGTTTAAATAAATACAAAAAAATTTTAAAATTTGGTGTTCTGCAATAAAATTTGTTTATGAGCCTATTTTTAATTATATAGGTTTTGGTTTGCATTTATATGTGCTACATGAATAATATTCTTAAATGTATACATGTACATATTTGTGATTAAGATTTCGATTAGGTTCAGCAAATATTTTTGCATTTTCAATTTGCTAGGCACTGGTAGTAGAGCAGCAAAGAAGATAGATGTAGTCCTGGTATTCCTCAAGCTTATAGTCTAATGGGAATGTCTACACTGAGAAAGAAAAAACGAAAAGAAGGAAAGAAGAAAAGTAGAAATCCTTCTCTCACACTTCATAGACAAAAACAAGAGGAGATGATTATTTAAGTTAATCAGGTTTTTGTCTTTTATTTTTAACCTTATAATCCTCTCCTTTCTATTACCTGGTTAATTCAGATTAATTATTGGTTTTGATTCTGTTTGGTCTACATGTCTCAGCTCTTTTCTACCATTATTTCACCTGATTTTGTAAACTAAGCCTTACATAATTTTATACATTTCCCTAAAATATTTATTTGAATAATTTATGTGACTCTCAGGGAAAGGGTTCTGAAAGGAGTCATGGCTCTTAGCATGGTATTAGGTGCAGACTGGGCATTAAAGAAGTATTTGCAGCCAGGCATGGTGGCTCACGCCTGTAATCCCAGCACTTTGGGAGGCTGAGGCGGGAGATCATGAGGTCAAAAGATCAAGATCATGCTGGCCAACATGGTGAAACTCTGTCTCTACTAAAAATATAAAAATTAGCTGGGCGTGGTGGTGTGTGCCTGTAGTCCCAGTTACTCAGGAGTCTGAGGCAGGAGAATCACTTGAACCCGGGAGGCGGAGGTTGTAGTGAGATGAGATTGCGCCACTGCACTCCAGCCTGGCAACAGAGCGAGATTCTATTTAAAAGAAAAGAAAAGAAAAGAAAAGAAAAGAAAAGAAATATTTGTATTAAATAAATATTTGAAATGACAGAAACTAAAAATGAAAAATGTTTGTCTTACACTGTGCAGCAGGGATATTGGAGCCTGATTAGACTTAATCTCCTTTTTATGCCATTGCTTAATATTCTATGTCCCTTCTCTGGTCTTTTCTTCCTCTTCTCTGCCTACTTATGAATGTCAGCATTTTCGGGGGTCTTCCTCAACCCTCAGCTCCTCCCAGAAGCCTACTACTGTAAACTGTAGTAAAACCTGTATCCTCTGAAGAACCACTGCACATTCCATTTCTATCTCTCATTGGCTCTTCTGGTTCCCCACCTGTGTCTCTCAATATCTTTCCCCACATGCATGTCTTGGGTCTGAGTAGAAACCCATCAGCAAAGAGATGTCTGTTATAGATGCTATGAAAAATACAAACAAAATGCCCACCCTCTCACTCATCCACATGCACACATTGAGCTCTGATGGCTTCTCTTCCAGTTTTTGCCTAATTCTTAACAGAGCTTGTGGTAAATAACCAGATATCAATTCACTCATTCTTCCCCCAAAATAATAGAATTTCCACATTTTTTATGAATACTGGGAATAAAGATTACACTTCCAGCCTCCTCTGCACCAAGGCATGGCCGAATGATACCGGCCAATGTCATGATAGTAAAAGTGGTATATACAATTTCAGGAAATGTCTTTCCTGACATTTCTTTTCTCCATACTAACACAGTACCTAGAATGTAGTAGCTGCCACTTGAACCAAGAGATTGAGACCATGCACTAAAGAAGCATGATATCTCAGAGTACTATGTCAGGCCAGGATCATCTACCTGTATTTTACATAAAAGCCAACTGTCTTGTAGTTTCTAACTATTAGGTTAGAATTTTCTTCGCTTACTTTCACTCTCTCACCTAGTCCTAACTGATCAAGGCTCTTCAACAGGATATCATGTTAATATTCCTGTAGCTCAATAAACTCATAGTGTAGTAATAATGACCACATTATGCAGAGTAAGTAAGGTTCCATTGTGCTTGAATTCCAAAGTCAATACACATTACATACTTTTGATTGGTTCTTAAGAAGAATTTATATTACTATATGGCCCTTCCTAGCCAAAATTATCTGCCTCATTAAGTGAAATGACTATCCATAGACTGATTTCATTGTGTTATGATATTGTTACCAGAGGTTTCCTGTTAAAATATTAGTTTGTACCTGAAATGAAAATCTGAAACTTACACATTTATGATTAACATCTCAAAGGGTGTAAAATTGGCAAATAGGGAACACCGATTTTAGTTTTTGTTCTACAGTAAAGTTTTAGTTCTAGAGCAAAGATAATCAACAGCTGAAAACTTTGTCCTTCAATGATTATTCTATGTGCAAATCATGAGTTAATCTTCAGTGTTCTAGGCAAAACCAGGTTAAATCGTTTTTTTCAGGCAACATGAGACCCACTCCTGAGCCCTCCAAGATCTGCCAGGAGTTACAGCAGTTTCCAAGGCTCCATACTTTTAAATAGCCTCTTTCTTCAGCTAATATTTTTCTACTTTCTGGTTTTTTTCCCTTGAATTTAAAGTATTCTGCTTTTTAGGGGAAAACTAGTAATTGCCTTAATTAATTCATCCTATACTATTAATGGACTGCTCTGTATATATGTAAGGGTGTTAATTTCTTCCTCTCATTGCATGTACCCTACAGTGGGAGTGGCACCTGCCCTGTCCTACTCTGGTTACTAGGGAAGTAACAGACTCCTTGGAAAAACCAATGTTGAGATGGAAAGGGAAGGGGTGAAACTGGGAAATGCTAAATCTGAATTCAGAATATCTGGTCTCATCATTCAGGTAATACATTGATCTTTGTGAATCCTTAGGAAGGGGAAAATAATTGAAAGTCATCTAACTGTAGTCCTGAACAGGGCAAAAAGGCCTCTGGAGACCCCTGACTGACTTGGATTTATCATTTAACAAACTCAGGTCTTAGGTGAAGGTTAAGTAGTCTTTGAAAGTGATGGAGAAGATGGATTTTTGCTGAACCTCTTCTATCATTTACATTTTATGCTTTAAGCTCACAGGTGTTTTAAGGAAAAAAGTTGAAGGAAGGAAATCTGAAGGTGAATTAAATAATTGGAAGTAATGATGAATTGTCATTCCATCTGTGTATTGCCTTTAATCTTTGGGTGAGTATCATACAACCTTTATGGAGACTGACTTAAATAAAAGCATTTTTGGCCAGGTGCGGTGGCTCACGCCTGCAATCCCATCACTTTGGGAGGCTGAGGCAGGTGGATCACCTGAGGTCAGGAGATCGAGTCCAGCCTGGCCAACATGGTGAAACCTTGTCTTTACTAAAATTACAAAAACAATAGTTGGGCATGGTGGTGGATGCCTGTAATCCCAGCTACTTGGGAGGCTGAGGCAGGAGAATCACTTGAACCCTGGAGGCAGAGGTTTCAGTCAGCCAAGATCATGCCACTGCACTCCACCCTGGGCAACAGAGTGAGACTTGGTCTCGAAAAAAAAAAGCATCTTTTGAATTTCCACAGACTCATTTACATCTTAGAAATAACTTGGCATAATAAAAAGAAGTTCCTCAGGGCCATGTAGAATCAAATGTCAATATTAGCTTTGACCCTTTACTAACAGCACGACCACGAGCCCATTAAGTAAAAATCTGGGGAGCCAATTTCTCTTTCTGTAAATACATATCTGCCTTCATCATTGTTATAAAGTTTAAATAATATAGACAAAACATTTCTAGCACATTGTTAATTTCCAATCCTATTATAATGTTAGAATCTCAGCCAAAAGCCATTTGGAGCAGGTATAGAGCTCTCCCTTTATTTTATCACCAACCCAATAGCCAGGGATATGCAAAGATACTGGTATGATGTTAGGAGTTTTCACCACAGTTCTGAGGCTGGAACATCCAACATCATTATCTTGAAACCCAAAATTGTGGTGAAGGCAGACGTCTCTCCGGGTACATCTAAGGCTCGCCTTGGTGAATAATAGCATAGATGGTCTCATGGGGTTTCATGTGTCCTATAATTCTTTGCATAGCAAGCTTTGGTCTTTGTTATTTTATTCCAGCCACTGCAGCAGATCTGACCCAATTTAGCTGTTACTATATCCTCTCTGCAAAAAAATGAAGCTCAGAGAAAGCCAGGGCTGTTGCATGACTTCCATAACTCGTCTCTTGTTTGCCTGCCATTTCCTAGCTCATGAGCATTTGCAGAGTCAAGTTTTGTCCGGGCCCTTTCAGTAACTAGTTTGGGTTGGATTTCTGGGTTCTTTTATCGATGGCTTTCACCATCTGGCAAAAGAAGCTGACTCAGTGTTAGTTGCAACAAGTGGTTGCCTATTTAGTGTGATATGCAGGTACTACCGAAGAGTTCTCTGTTGGATTCCACAACGGCTATTTCCACTTAAGTCAAGCCTTAGAGCTCCAGAAGGCATCTCACAGTTAAAATATACAGATTATCCAGGAGAGAAGAAAGGTTGGTGTGATTTGCACATTTGTATTTATTAATCAACATGTTGGCACAGACTGGTTACCAGAGTAGCTGGCTGTATTCTTGGAAATCTGGAAACCAAGCCTGGAGGGGAAAGAACAGAACACAAGGCTTGAATGGTTAGATGAGGACAGACAGTGAGGAAAGCTTTTGGGTTTTAGAGTACAGTCCTGGGTGAGTTTGCTGTGGGACACGTGGAGGAACCAGTATCAGCATCAGGCCACTGATTTGTGGAGGATAGGACCCTAAAGACACCAAGGTGGCTAATTATGGGTAGAATTTGGATGAATGTTCCTTTATTCTTTGTACTTTTCAAATTCTTTAAATATATGTGATGTGACAAATGTCATGAGAAAAATATTAACCATACAGGAATTTTAAAAGTTGAAATTCTACGATTCCAAGCCTGACCTTTCATGGTTGAAAGGAGCAACTAAGTGATCATTACAACTATGGTTACAGCCCATGTAGGGTTTGATGCCTTCTTCATGGTTTTCTTGTTACAATTACTTTATTTTATTGCCTCTCTGACTCATTGTGTATGTCCATCATGCCACTTTTCACCCCTAATATCCCATTTTAGCATGACTCCTTCACTCTACCTTCTCTAGTGGCATTCATTATACAACTGTGGCTAATTAAAAGACTATTCACAGAATATTTCTTGTTCCAAGGAGAAAATGCCTAATCTATTAATGGAAGCCAATCCTTGACCAAATGTTAGTGATTCAATGCAGTTAGGACCCTCAGTCAGAAATTTATAGGTAACTGATTTGGTTCCCCAGTATCTTTTTGCTCTGTATAGACACAAGTTGTCTGAATCACCTTGATCCAATAATTCTGGGAATAAATAAATTTGATCAAACTTGACTAGTGTAGCTGTCTACATAGATCCAAAGCTCCTTTTTCCTTTCTGCAGCAGTTGCCTGAGGCTGAGTTTCTGACTGGCAGTGGTTTGGTCAACCATGTCATTTCAGCCAGCTTCAAGTTGAATTCAGGTAGCATAAGCCAAAATGATCAATTAAGTCAGGATACCCAAGACATGAACTAGACTTTTAGCTTGGACACCATAAATCTAGACCTCTCAGGTCCTTAGTTATGTCATCTAGAAAATGAGGATAAAGGTTTTAGCCTAGTTAATTAACTCAAGCTACTATCAGGATAAAATTAGGTTGTAAATATTGCAATCCTCTGAAAGTTAAAGTGCTGTATACATGAGCACTACTTTCATTAACAGACACACCACTGCATAATTCAATTAGCTCAATCAAGATCTTACCAGGCCTCAGAAGGAGACAACGTGTTACCATGTGAGAACAGCCTGCTTAAGGGCCATCCCTGGTGTCCAATTTGCCACTTTTTCCTGTTTTTACTCTCGTTTAGTCCTAGAAACATTGCAAGTGATTTCCATGTGATTTAGGAAAGTAATGGAGCAAAGAGACTATCTGTAAACATAAAGAATACAATGGGAAACATTATGTGTGTATATAAAGAAAGAGAAATAAAACCAGGCAAAAAAACTTTATCACTTGTCTCAAAAGAATTATAAAATTAGTGGATGAAGGGCATGTTGTTACTTTTTTATATTTGCATTTTGCCAGTGAAAGTCCTCATGATATTTTTACTGTATTTGTAGTCTTGGCTCTTCTGCCTGCCACATGAATTGAAAACTGAGTTTTTGGAGCTGGAGATTTCTGGAAGTTGTGGAATGGGAGAAAGTCTGGGGTGGTGATAAGCCAGCAACTTTCCCTGGTGCAAAGCGGAACGCAGGTGCACAGCATCAGTTCCGATTTGGGCTGCTCACATCCAAGCTTCGATCAGACTCTCTTAAAATGCTTTTCTGGGGAACACATTCTTCACTCTCCACTCTCCTCATCTGTACTTCATTATAAAAAAGGAAGTTAAACCAAAACCAAATAAATGTTAAGATAGAACCTCAGGATTCTAACCATGATATTTTTGCTTTACTGCTCTGATGTGATTATTCTAATGCTTTTGAAAGATTAATGTATTGATGATTGATCTATATTTGAAGGACTTTGCTTCTATATTGCAAAGTTGGTTAATTTATTTATCCAGTTTGCTATGGGTGGAATTAAGCCCTCCCTTACAATACCCACATTGAAGCCCTAATCCCTATTGTTACCTTATCTGGGCATAGGGCTTTCAGGAGGTAACTGAGGTTATACGAGGTCATAATGGTGGAGTCCTAATCTGATAGGGTTGGTGGACTTACACGAAGAGTAACAGCCAGAGATATCTTCTTCCCTCTCTTTCCGCCACGTGAGGACACAGTGAGAAGCTGGCTGCCTGCAAGTCAGGATGAGAGCCCTCATGAGACATGCAATCCACCACCACACTGATCTCGGACTTACCAGCCTCTAAAACTGTGAGCAAATAAATTTCTGTTGGTAAAACCATCCAGTCTTGTTTTGGCATCCGAGGTTTACTAATATATAATTTCCTGGGACCATTTATTCTCAATTTAGGATGAATTTGGCTATTTAGTTTTGAAGCCACCTCTGTTTCTCTCTTTTTTTTTTTGAGATGGAGTCTTGCTCTGTTGCCCAGGCTAGAGTGCAGTGGCCGGATCTCAGCTCACTGCAAGCTCCACCTCCCGGGTCTACGCCATTCTCCTGCCTCAGCCTCCCAAGTAGCTGGGACTACAGGCGCCTGCCACCTCGCCCGGCTAGTTTTTTGTATTTTTTTGGTAGAGACGGGGTTTCAACGTGTTAGCCAGGCTGGTCTCGATCTCCTGACCTCGTGATCCGCCCGTCTCGGCCTCCCAAAGTGCTGGGATTACAGGCTTGAGCCACCGTGCCCGGCCGAAGCCACCTCTGTTTCTCTAATGAGCTAACTGCTTATACTATTCAGAAAACAATGGTTGATTCTGTAGTTGGGTATCCACCAGAGTCATCATTTGACAAAGTTTGTCTAGTGATAAGTGTGGACATAGGCCTAACACTCTAGCCTGCTGAGTCCTATCTAGTATGCTTGACACTATGCTACAAACTTAGACATCATCATATCCAGAGCCTTGTCCAATGTGTGAAAAATAATCTATCAAACCATGATTCAGAATCCAGAGAGGAGAAATAATTATGATTGTGCTAAAAAATGATTTCTGCCTGTAAAGACAAAACAAAGCCCTATCATAAACAGAGTCAAAAGGCAAATGACAGATTAAAAAAGTATGTGGCCTCTTAGACTAATAACCTGATAGGAAAAAGGGCAAAGCAAATGAATAGGCAGTTCACAGTTAAAGAAATGTGAATATCTTCAATATATTAACAGATTATCTGTATCCTTCATAATAAGAGAAGTAAGTACAAATTTAAATTTTACTGAGATGTTAGGTTTCACTTGACAGATAAGCAAAAATCAAAACATTTGATCCATTTTACTGCAAGGTTGTGGGGCAATGGGCACTCTCACTCATGGCAAATTGGCACAACTCTTTTGGAGAGCAATTGAAAAGTATCCAAAATTACAAATGTATGTCCTTCTGACCCAGAGTTTTATTTGTGAGAATTGATCCTATGGCTTGCATAAGTCCAGAATCACTTTTGTTCAGAGTGATTCATTTAGACTTGATTTAGAGGAATAAACAAATGAATCAACCCAAAGTTCCATCAGTGAGAGACTATTCAAATAAATTGTGGTATCATCATAAAATAGAATACACTGAAACCAGAGAGAAAAGAATGAAGATCCTCTCTATTTAGTGATATGGAAAAGCCTCCAAGGTATATTGTTAGTGAAATAAACAAAGGATATATATTATGCTATCTTTCAAAAACACAATGCTTATATTGACCTACATAAATACTGAAAAGATACACAAGCTTGTCAGTGACCTATGAAGGTTGGTGGATATGGGGCCCAAAGAAAATAGGGAAGGGAAGGAAACTTTTAACTCTATATATTTTCTCAAAATGTTTTTTGTTTTTTGAACCATGTAAACATATTACCTATTCACAATTAAATAAACAATAAATAAAACACTTACACACAGGGCAAAATCCATGAGGGGATTCCCGAATTTCCTCAGTAACCTGTGCTACTCCTGTTCTATTTCCTGATATGAAGAATTTCTTCTATTTCTGATATAAAGAATTATTCTTCAGGAGCTTCAGAATAATAGGTTCACTTGGCAGTTAAAAAATACATATAAAATTTTTCCAACATAAGGAAATGACAAATGTTTGAGGTGATGGATAACCCAATTACCCTGATTTGATCATTATACATCATATACGTGTGTTAGAATTTTATAGGTACTCCATCAATATGTACTGTTATTATATATAAACTAAAAATAAAATCTATATATGACAGTTACTGCAGATTCTGAAAGTATAATATTTAAAAGAGGTTTGGCCAAGAAACTTGAAAATACAATCCCAAATCTTGTCACAGTTTAAAACGTTTTCAATTACTATGTGTGGCATGGTATGATGGAAATAACACAGGCCTTAGACACAGCCACATTTGGGTTCAAATCTCATTTCTGCCCCAACAAGCTTTGTGATCTTCCGTGAATACCTTCACTTCCAAGAACTTCAGTTCCCACTCTTAAAAGTGTATTACCCACAGGAGCAGTACTATCTATCGAAATCATTCAGGTTGAAGAGCTGGCATTGGCAGATGTGTCATGGATGGTAACTGTTATTAGATGATTTCTTTCTTTATTGTCATTGTGAAAATTCAACTAAATCAGCAGGTGCATGAAAAATAAAGATAGTTTACAGAGATCGGCTGCATCTTACCTATCTGGAATTTTACCGTCTCTAATCTCACTGTCAGAACACAGAACATAGAAACAGAAAGAAGCACACAATTGTTGTTCGTAACAAAATGGATTGCACAAATATTTATATGAAAGTTTGAGCACTTGACTTTTTAGAGAGCCCCTCGAAAGTCCTCAGATAGCTGGTTAGGCTTGGATTTCACAGAAAATGTAAGAGTAGAGTTACAGAAGGGAATGAGTTCGTTAGATATGCTACTTAGTGAAAGCGACAGATCAGGGCCTGAGAAAAGAACCACATAAAGCAAACACAAGAATGTAGAGCATGGTAGCTGAGTGCTTTTCTCCAGAAATACACATCTACATACCCAATAAACTGTGATGACTTTGCTGTACCAGGCTGCATCCTTAAAAAGTACTTACCCAATAGGTTAGAAAAGGTAGGGAAGAATAAAGATTTTCATTAAAAAATGGCAAAAATAAAAATAAATGATGTTTAAATGCCTAGTTATGTATAAGATTCAACTCTCTTGAACTATTCACTCCTTTCATTTTTTCATAAATAGCTAAAATTTCACTGTATTCAGTATCCAAAGACTCATGAGAAAGAGAAACTCTAACAGAAAAGTATGGGCTGAGATGAATAAAAACATTTAAACATAGCTTGAAACAAGAAAGCTGCACAATAAATGGGATATTGTTCCTATGTGCTCATGGAAACCCTGGTAAACAAACAACGAAGTTACCTGTCTTGCCTTTGATTTAAGGCTTATATACGCATGGAGTATAGCCTGTAATATTTTCCACCAGGATCTCCACTCAAGTTATTCCAACTGTTTAGATTTAGTGAAATCCAAGAGCTAAACAATGACTTTTGCAAGTTGCAAATTGCTTTTAGGAGGAAACTCTTCAGTTGTTGTATGTGTAGTTTGGTAAAGGGCACCCTCTTTTGAAGCTGGGGAACAGAGATCCTAATTCCTATTACGCTTTTGTTTGCAGAGACACAGGTGTGACAAGTGGACTTGCCCTCTAAAACTTCACTGCCCTCTACTTGGGATAAGTACAATTCTCCTCAACAACAGAACCACAAGGTACTCTGTCACATTTCCCAAACAAGCAGCACTCAAACTTTCCATGCACCCTCTGCATCACATATTTTGTGGATGACATAGGTAGCTGTGCTCTTTTGGGTCAACATTCCTTCTTTATTATATAGCATGCCCTAGTCTTTCTGCAGTCATGCCACTACTGTGGCTGCAAGTCAGAGAAATTACAGAACCATATCTAAGAAACTTGTTTATACTGGAAAACGATCAGTCATTTTTATTATCATCATACTAACAAAATAATAACAAAGAATCAAATTATGCTTGATTAAATTCTACTTAAAGAACTGAGTACGGTTTGCCCTCTGTATTTGTAGGGAATTGATTCCAGAAACCCCAGCAGACACCAGAATCAATGGCATAGTGCAGTGGGACCTCTGTATCCGCGAGTTTCCATCTGCAGTTGGATGTGAAACCTGTGAATATGAAGGGCCAACTGTACTGGCCCATATTCTTGGGGGTTCTTGATTTGATGGTAGGGGTTATATGTGTGTCAGAGGACTGATGGGCAGGAAAAGGGAGATGCATCTGAATCATCTGGAGACTTATTCAATTCCAAGTATTTTTGCACATTTCTATGTCTTTCCTTTTATTTTTGATTTATTCAAATATACCCTTGAAGGAAAGATTTGTGGATTTTGGAAAAAAAGCTTCTCAGATGATTCTGATATAATAAATGTATAATAATAATAATGAGTAACATGTAGTGGAAAATACTTCTTTTTTGTTTGTTTGTTTGTTTTTGAGATGGAGTTTCGCTCTTTTTGACCAGGCTGGAGTGCAATGGCGCAATCTCGGCTCACTGCAACCTCTGCCTCCAGGATTCAAGTGATTCTCCTGCCTCAGCCTCCCAAGTAGCTGGGATTACAGGCGCCTGCCACCATGCCTGGCTAATTTTTTTTTGTATTTTTAGTAGCGATGGGGTTTCACCATGTTGGCCAGGATGGTCTCGATTTCTTAACCTCGTGATCCACCCGCCTCGGTCTCCCAAAGTGCTGGGATTACAGGCCTGAGCCACCGAGCCCGGCCAGAAAACATTTCTTGAATGCTTTCCATGTGCTGGACACTGTCCTAAGCCCTACTCTTTCCTGTGGTTGAGACCTTTTCTCTCTGATATGCATGCAAGTTGATACTATAGTCTAGAAATTAGCTACATGAGGTCATCCACATTCACTTTCGTGTTCCCTTATAATGTTGTATATTTTCATGAGAAAAATTGGTGCACTGAAAGAACAATTTCCTATGTGCCATCATATGTGACTTTGGACAAAATATATTATTCTGAGCCTCAGTTTCCTTATCTGTGGCAAATGGGGAGAATAAAAACTTCTTTGTCTATATTGATATATTAATGTTTACTATAATGAGATGGCTAATTCAGAGTGTGGTTAAGAAAGAAACTTAGGATATCAAATTTTACAATCCAAGAAAGTTTAGCTGAATCTAATTTGGGCTAAACATCATGAGGTGCAAAGAAATGTCCAGTACTTCCTTGCTTTTATATGTGTTCAGTGACAAACTGCATGAAATAATCAGTGAACAAGACACCTTCCTGTAACCAATAAGATGCTAAAATATGGGTCAAAAATTAGGGAATAGACAAATCTAAGAGACTATTAGCAAAAAAGTTTTAAGAAAAGGCAGATAGTAACATGGACCAGATTCATGAAAGAGGTATGATGTGAGTTAGGTCTTGAAGGTAGCAAGGTGGAAAGAAAGAAAACACATTTTTAGTAGCTGCATTGGTGGAGGCAGGAGGGCAAATCTGGAGTCCTAAGTAATCCCAGTATTATGCTACAACTCTCAGAGCCAACCCCGTACACAAAAATAGAGAACATAAATTCATTGTGACATTATGCAGTGAGCATCATCTTGTGAGGGTTACAGTGTAAGTAAAGTATGTGCCTCTGTGTGATTTGTGTCTCTGGAGGAAGTCTCACCGGAGGCAAAAGGTCAGAATTCTGTCTTGTAATTCCTGTGTCCTCATAACATCCAGTATCATTCCAAGTATATTGGGAGAAACTCGGTTCACATTTTAAGTGGGTTGGAGACATAAGGAGGTTTCATAGGGTTGGCAGGTGGGATAAGGTGACAGACTTGGAACCAGAAGTTGGAAAAACAGGGCTGTGCAGAAGGGGAGTGAGAACCATCACAGAAAATTAGCTCTCCTAAGCTATTTTCCCAAGGCAAGGCCTCTGTCGCATATCCCTAAAATACCCACCTCAAAAACTGGAAAGTCTGTATCTTTTCTACCCACCCCTCCCCCAACCCCAGATGCCTTTCTTTAAATGTAGACAAAAGTTGAGGCTGAGCTGGTGTGATTAATACCAGCCTGTCTTGAGTGCACCTCCATCACCCCCACGGTCTTCCCATTTTTCTTAGATGCTGAGAAAATGCTTTTCACAGCTATGATGACACAGCCAGAAATATCACCTTTTGAAGACATCATAACCGTGAGATATGACACTCTTTCGGCCGTTAGAAGGTTATTTGCTGTAGCCATTAAATACAGCCCTGTCATTCCCACTCACCTGAGCCATATTTCCTCCTTCAATAGATTATCCATAAATATAGGCTCAGGTACAAATAGAAATAATGAACATTCACAGCTAAAGAAGACATGCACAGCCAAATCCTGCCTGAAGGTAAGAGAACAGTCCTCCCTAGAGCAGGCTCAGCAGGGCCCAGAGGCCAGGTCTCCTGGAGGGGTCCCAGGGACTCAGGTCAATGTGGCTACAATATCCCGGCAAAGCAGAGTCCATGCCCGCTAAATTCCAAAGATGTTGCAGACCGCCCACTTGGTATCCCTGCCTACTTTGTTGACATTTATTAATTAGAATTAATTATTAGTAGCAGCTTGTCCAGAATTTAGCTTCAGTTAATATTAATATTTTTAACAAGACATTGTGTTGTTTATATAGATTCTATAATTTCCAAAGGACTAAATAGGTATACTCACTTCATCTAAGTCATTTTACATATTCCAGTCCAGATGCCTTATCTTCTGTGCATTCAGCACTTTCTTAAGAACCTGATGAAATAAAATAAAAAATGTAAAAAAAGTGGCAATTTAGCATTAAACTATGCCAAAACTTTTGACCTTATGCAAGAATGAGAGAACAACACTAAAACTCAATCTGGCATTAGATTAAGTAGCACAGGTGACTAATTCTGCACGCATTTGTAGAGAAAGACGACAAACGGTCCCCTGGGACTGATAGGACTTTAGCTGGGCCTTGGGAGTGGCAGGTATGCAAAGGACCTTTATCTGGGTTCTCAAAACCGGGAACCCTGTAGTGAGTTTGGCAGATTACCAGTAGGAGTGAGTGGAAATTTGAGAAGGGAGGAATATCCCTGAAATGAATGGGAATATTTGCTGCAAAGCAATATAAGACCGAAATTGCTCACGAGACTTCTAGCATTGAGGAAGATAACCCTGGGCAAATTAAGCCTTGGAAATAATTTGTAGATTTGTGTAATACTGTGATATAGCAATTCCCAAGGATGATCTACAAACACAGAAACAACTTCTTCAGAAGTGTTCATGTCCCCCATCATTTAAAAAATATGTTTCCCCCAATGAGCGAAAACCCAGGGGAATGCCACGACAGGTATGGGATTAGTGTCATTTCATACTTCCAGATAGATTTGTCTACCACAGAGTAAAAACAAAGTGGCCTGTCTACAAGTTGTATTTTTGTCTATTGGGCTATGCATGAAGTTGATGCATTTGATTGGCCAAGAGGACTCGCCTCATGCAGAGGCTCCCAGTCAATAAAAGAAGATTGTTTTTTCATAAACATGCATTCATTTCACAAGTTCATACCTTCAATTAGTGAAATATTTTCATGTGCTAATGCCTCTGTTTTTAGAATAAAGGGTAATTAGTTTTTCAGCCCTCAAAGTACATGACACACTTATATGTAGGTTAAGTGTTTTATGCACTTTCAACAGCTTCGAGATCTTTAGCGTATCATCTGAAGCTGTAATATACACATAAAATACATATACATATGTTTATAAAAGTTCTTGCAAGGACAGAGAGAAAGAGAGAGAGAGAGAGGGACAGACATTTGTTCATACACATATTGAAAGCAATTTTCGTTTGAGATCTGGCCATAGGCTACCAGGATTGGAAGAGAGCTTCATACAACAGTGCGTGAAGAGATTGGGTTGGCCTGATTTTGACCTTCAACAGTCTGTTTGCACACGGTAGCTGGGAAGGTCTTTTTGAAAAGTAAGGCAGTTTTGTTAGTTGCCTGCTCAAGGCCCTCCAATGGCTTCCTATTACGGTTAGAAAACAACCTAAAGTCCTCATTTCAGTCTATCAGACCCTCCTCCATCTGGCCCTGGTTACTTCTTATTTATTTACGATCATTTTTGTTCACTCCACCGTCGCTGACCTTCTCACTATTCTTTCAAAGATGCTTAGCGGGTTTCTGGCCCAGAGTCTTTTTCCTTGATGCTCTCTCTACCTGGAACACGCTTCTCTCAGACACACACATGGCTGACTTCCTCCCTCCACTCAGTTCTCTGCTCAAAGGCCACCTCTACAGGAAGTCCTTCCCTGATCACCCCATTTAAGATTGCCCCCATGTCCTCTCTGGCCCGTTGTCTTGCTTCCTTTTGCATCACAGGAGTTAGCACGACCTGACATTTTATAATACATCTATTTGTTATTCCTTTAGTTTATGTTTCCTAAATGAGGATGGCAGCCCCACAAAGGATGGCTTATGTCTCATTTTCAGCTGTATCTCTGGTACATAGTAGATACCTATTAAAAGCTTGCTGAGGCCGGGGGCGGTGGCTCACCCTTGTAATCCCAGCACTTTGGGAGGCTGAGGTGGGCAGATGACCTGAGGTCAGGATTTTGTAGACCAGCCTGGACAACATGGTGAAAACCCGTCTCTACTGAAAATACAAAAATTCACCAGGCATGGTGGCATGTGCCTGTAGTTCCAGCTACTCAGGAGGCTGAGGCAGGAGAATCACTTGAATCCGGGAGGCAGAGGTTCCAGTGAGCCGAGATTGCGCCACTGCACTCCAGCCTGGGTGACCGAGTGAGACTCTGTCTCAGAAAATAAAAAACAAAAACCAAAAAGCTTGTTGAATGAAAAAATAGGCCGGGCGCGGTGGCTCAAGCCTGTAATCCCAGCACTTTGGGAGGCCGAGATGGGCGGATCAAGAGGTCAGGAGATTGAGACCATCCTGGCTAACACGTTGAAACCCCGTCTCTACTCAAAAAAATACAAAAAACTAGCCGGGCGATGTGGCGGGCGCCTGTAGTCCCAGCTACTCGGGAGGCTGAGGCAGGAGAACGGCGTAAATCCGGGAGACGGAGCTTGCAGTGAGCTGAGATCCGGCCACTGCACTGCAGCCTGGGCGACAGAGCCAGACTCGGTCTCAAAAAAAAAAAGAAAAAAAAGAAAAAAGAAAAATAGCAGAATAGTATTTCTTGGCTTATTTACTTGTTTATTTACTTATTAATTCATTTATTATGACCACCATAGGCCTACCACCCAATCCGAGAACTGGAAGATGATTAAATGTATCAGAGAATGTCACACAACTATGTCAGCCCTTCCTCCCTCACTTGGTCTTCCCCATCCAAGGTAACATTTATTTTAGGTTTTGTGTTATAATTTTCTTCCTTTTAAAACATAGTTTAAAACATAATTTTCTTCCTTTTAAAACATGTATTATACATATATATGTATTTACGTTGTATTTTGCTTTGAATGCATTTTTCATTTTATTTGATTTTGAATTTCATTTAAAAAGAATATCGTTCTACGTGTTAATCTCCTGAGACTTTTTTCCCACTCAATATTTTTGATTCCTCAGCATTGTTTTGCTATTATATCACTTTGATATTATTTTATTTTGCTATTTCGATATATGGCTGTAGTCCATTCATTTTGTGTAGCTGTAATCTATTTTGTGACTGTATCATGATTTATTTTCACCGTGCTGTCAAACTAGTGTCCTAGGATGGGGCTCCCATTCAAGACTGGAAGAAATTCAGGCGGAGCACAATAGCTCACATCTATAATCCCAGCTTTTTTGGAGGCTGAAGCAGGAGGATCACTTGAAGCCAGGAGTTTGAGAACAGCCTGGGCAACATACAAAGACCCTGTCTCAAATTTTAGAAAAATTAGCCAGGCATGATGGCACATGTCTGTAATTCCAGCTACTTGGGAGGCTGAGGAAGGAGGAGAATTGCTTGAGCCCAAGAGTTCAGGGTTGTAGTGAGCTGATTGCACCAGTGGAAAAGAAATTTGTCAGAGTTCTTAAGTAGTGTGTCCAAGGTCCCTGAAGTAGTTGGTGGGGATCTGGCTCAAATTCTCTAATGAGGATTTTTTCCAGTTTATAAAAACTTGTTTGGGGGCATTTTGAGTGTAATGTTTCATATTCAGTCAAAAGCAGGCCCTGTTCTGCAATCTCTTTCCTTTTATTCCTCTAAAGCGGCCTCTCCTAGTTTTTTAGAGCTGGGCTCACTTTCACATTCCCATCTGTAGGCTTAGCCCCATGTACACTCCCAAAGCAAATATGGTGGAAAGATGAAGTATCTTAATGGCACTGGTGTGGACTTTCAAATCGAGTCCCCTCAGAGCCCAATGTAAGAGTTTGTTGCCAGAAGGCTCAGGAGCAGTGCCCTGCCACCCAGTTCCAGCACTGGCATTGCTGGCTTGCTATTCTTCCATGTTGGCTCTACTCCATTTTCATATTTCTGTGAGTGCTATACTGCTATCCTGTCCAGGATTTTAGTTTTCTTTCTAGAAATAGTCCTCTTCCATGAAATGCAGCCCAGCTTTGTAACCTTGCCTTGCCTTTCCCAGTCTTATTCCTTAAATTCTAGAAGGCAATCTTTTCCCAGTATGGCTGCCAAGACCCGAAAGTATCTGAGTCCTCCACCGTGGAGCCATGCTAGCTTGACCAGACCTCTAGTGTCGGTCACCCCTGGACCTGTGCCGGAAGCCATTGTGTTTATGGAGACAGGCTTTTCCTTTCAGCTGCACACCAGGAATTTGTCTTTTATATAGCTAGGATGGATTCTTTGAATTTGTGAAATAAATGGCTGAAATTAGAAGTGGGATATGTGACCAAAAACCAGAGAGCCTATAACTAGTCTAGCTGGGGAATAAAACCCAAGGGATATAATTTGAGGCAAAGATGAGCATATGTGATATTGACATAACTTTGTGATGCAGGATCATACATTGTTGGAGAGAGTGTAGATTTGTGTAATATTTTGGAGAACAACTTTATAGCATGTATCCTTCAAATAGCCATGGATTTTGGCCCTACATATCCACTTCAGAAAACATACGCTAAGGAGATAATTTTAAATACAGAAAAATGTTATGCATAAAGATGTTCTCCAGCATTACATAGCCACAGAAATGTAATAACCAAAATGTCCATTAGAATAATGAACAATTTTAGTACTTCCATCAGAAGAATGGTATTAATCTTAAAGCTTTCATGCTACCTTTGAAAAATATCAGCATTATAATATTAGAATGTTAACACAAAAAATGAAAATTCCACGTATGGCATAATTACAAGTGTGCAAAGCAGTCCTCTCCCCCCATTAACTATGCCAGGAAATAAAGGTAATGAAGATCCTCCAAAAATGTAAAAGTGGTGGAATTATAGCTGTCCTCTAGCTTTCAAGGTTTTGTTTGTCTTCCTTGGAAATATGTATCACTTTTATAGGGAGAAAAAAAAATAACCAAACTAAGATAAATTAAACATGCCACCTTGTCAATTCTGGACACAAATAAAAGATATAAAGAGTGAGAAAACTAGCCTCAAAGAGCTTTAAACTGCCTCCTTCCCGCATAGATCTCTCACCCCGTTGAGATCAGAGGATGGAAGCCTTTTTGAGGTGCTGGTGAAACACCTGCTTTAGAGATCAAATTCAGGAGTAGAAATAGACCCAAGACATCAAATAATTTACTCCATGGCAAAGGTAGCCTTTGGAATCCGGGAATCAGATAATTTGTGTAAATGCATTTAGAACAATATCTTGGCACATAGTAAATGCTTTAAAAAAGGTGAGGTATTATTACTGTTGTCATTATTCAGTACACGGTATTGAACAGGTACTGTCAATTTAGGAAAATACATAACAATAAAACTCCAAATATTAGATTGTATATGAAAACAAACTTCAAACAGATGAGAAATTCAAATACCAAGAAGTAAATCAATAAGCCAACCAGAAGAACATTCAGAGTATAGCAGTCCCTTCTCAATATAAACACGAAAGGTAGGGTCTTTTAGGGATTACAAAGATAATCACTTTAACCATAAGTCATTAAAATTGTCTGTAGAAAAGGAAATTGAGAAAATGATTATTTAGGATAAATATTTGCAAAACAGCTATTTTATTTGGTTTCATAATTTTTAGAATATTATGCTTATTTTTCTTTTTTCCCATTACAAAAGAGTTAATAACCTTATGGAAAAGTTCTCTCAAATCAATAAGAAAAGAGACAGGTATTCCAATAAAAACGATGGAGCAAAGGATAAAAACAGTAAAACAAAGTGTGTATGTGTATACACACCCATTGCATAGATACAGATTTACATACATATATATTTTATATATTTTACCTTCATTAATAATTACAGAAATGTGAATTAAAATACCATGAAATACTAGGCATTTTTTCCTCAAGTAAATTGGCAAAAATAAAAATAATATCTGATATTTTTGAGATAAGAGTTTGCGGGTTGTTTCCGTGGAACTTAATAGAATACCTTTCTGCGAAAAGTATTGTTGTTGTGCAAAATAATGGAAACCACCCTGGTTTACTTCGTGCCCATGAGAAATGTATTATTTCTTTTACATTAGGAAGTGGGGAACCAGGAATACGGACTCCAAGGAGAAGATGACACAGAATTTCTGGTAATATTTTTCCATTTCATTTTATAAGAAAAAAAGATATTCTTTAAAAAATAGTTTGCCTATTAGAGTCTTCATTAATAGACATGAAATTATTCAATTAATTAAATGCTAATAAATCAGCTAGTTCTAAAAATTAAACATCAAATTAAATTAAAATCAAATAATTAAGTCGAATAGAAATATAGAAAGGTTGTAGTAGGCTCCAGAATTCTTCCTTCCCTCTCTCTTTCTCTCTCTCTCTCCAAAAGAACATTGAAGTGCTGCTCATGATTAAGGGGAAACACGCACTCTCATAGGAATGTAAATTAGTAAAAGCTTGTGGCAGAATGTTTGGCAATATGTAAAGTACTTAAAATTGTAAATATGCTTTGACAGAGAAGTCTCATTTTTATGAATTTATCCTAAAGAAATAATCAGACAAGTGTTCAAAGATGTTTGTACAAGGGTGTTCATTGAAGTGTTGTTAATAGTATTGAGAAATTGGAAATAAACTAAATATTCAACAGTGGGGAATTAGTTTAAAATTTATGCTACGTGGAGTAGAATATGCTAAGCAGAGCGAACCTTTGAGTATTTGAATTTAGATGTATATTTACTGAGTTTATTAAAAAATAAGATATTTATAATATATTAAGTGAAAATCACCTACAATATAGTATGCTTAATATTATTCTTTTAACATAAAAATTACGCAAACACACATGTACAAACATACCCAACCAGTATCAACAGCCAGGAAAAAAATATATCAAGAGGCTAACAGTGTCTGCCTCTAAATGTAGAATTCAGATAATTCTTTCCTTCTTTTGTTTTTTATGTTTCTACAACTCATGGATATTATTTATTCAGCTTCAAAATAATTTGAGAACTTTTCATCTGGGCTATCACCCTTGTTCAAGCCCCTGTCGCCTTTCACCTGACATCATCGCTTAGATCTCCCTGAAAATAGACTGCGAGATGAGACGTGAAGGGCCAGTAATTGGTCTGGAAGGTCATCCCAGGAAGCAGGAAGTCCAGAAAGAGAGAGAAGGCGGTAAGGTATATTAATGAGCAGGCTACCCCTGGGTGCAGTTGGGGCTCAACCCCACTGTGGTCCATGTGAATGAACCTGAGAACAGTCACACTGAGGGACTGGAAGAGGCATTTATCCATCAAGTCTCAGCTCTCCCTGGTAGAGGGTTGCCCCAGGGTGTTAAATTTTTGGTAGCTGGCAATTTTAAACTGCCCTGCATGTGGCCTGAGCAGACCGCCCTAGCTCTGGAGGAAACTCCTCAGGCAGAGAAGCATAGAAGTGAGCGTGCTTGAGACAGGAGGCTGGTGGAGGGTCATCCTTTGGGGCTGCAGCTGCACTTCTGTGGGGGTCCTGGAATGTGACACAGCATCAACTGCGTGGTATGCTTGCCACCCCTGGATTTCTATCACAGCACCTTAACAGGCTTACCTGTGTCCAGTTTGATATAGTTTGGGTCTTTGTCTCCTCCAAATCTCCTGCTGAAATTTGACCCCTAAAGTTGAAGGTGGAGCCTAGTGGGAGATGGTCAGGAGGGCAGATCTCTCATGAACAGCTTGGTGCCATCTTCATGGTAATGACCCAGTTCTCACTGTATTAGTTCCCATGACAGCCAGTTGTTGAAAAGAGCCTGGCCCCTCCCTCCCCTCTCTCACCATGTGATGCTGGCTCCCCTTAGCTTTCTGCCATGAGTGAAAGCTTCCTGAGGCCCTCATCAGAAGCAGATGCTGGCACCATGCTTCTTGTACAGCCTGCAAAGCTGTGAGCCAAATAAACCTGTTTTCTTTATAAGTTACTCAGCCTCAGGTATTACAAACAGCCTACCACCTACCCTTAGAGCATATTCTCAGCACATCACCAGAGTGCTTATTTAAAAATGGAAATCATATCATACCACACCTTTGCTCAAAACCTTTTCATATTACTCACCAACACAAACAAGCAATCAATCAATCAAACGAACAAACAAAAAAGCTGAAATAGTCCATTAGGCAATACGTGATCCAGCCCCATAGCCCTATCTCTCACAATTCTCCTTATTGGCCTCACTGCAGCCTCTTTGCCCCGCTAAGGATGCATGCACCCAGGCCCTTAGTGTCAACTTCGTCTGCCTGGAAGCCTTCTCTCTCCAGCCATGCAGTCACCTCTCTCTCACTTCCTTGTGATTTCTGCCCAGATGTTCCTTTCCCAAAGCAGCTTTTCCGGACTACCTTTTATAAAATAGTAATTCTCCACTCTACTGTCTTGTCTCTTATGTTTTTTTCCATTGAGCTAATCATCATCTGACAAATCATATCTTTTTGTTTATATTTTAAAAATGTATTTATGTCTGTTTTCTTACCAACAGTGGACTGTAAGCTCTGCTAGGACAGAGCTGTGTACTTTTTATCATTATTTTATTATTTCCCCCGTGTCCAGAGTATTGTAGACATCTAACCATTGCTTAATTAATGTTGGATGACAAATGAATGATCAAAGGTGTGCTCAGCTTCCAAAGGAAGTATAGAACAAGGAAGAGAACGTTTCCCCAAGTCATACTCCTTCTTTGGTGTTTCCTGCTCAGTAGACCTCCTTTTCCTAACCCTCCATGACTGTGACTATTCTGCGGAATCCTCCTGGCTGCTTTGCAGCTGACATTCTGAAATGCATCCTTTGGGTTGCCTAGGTGTGTAGTATCTGCCAGTATTCACCTGGTTAATCAGATACCAATGTCTCCAGGCTGTCTGCTCCTAGGGCTGTCTATGATCTGAAGTATAGGAGGACTGGAGCTCCAGGCAAGATGACCTGACCTTGAGGATCAGTTCCCAGAGGGCAAAACCAGTGTTCTCAGTACATTCTTGGAGCAAGTTCTGATTGAATCTGTGCTTGTCTCTTTGTCAGGCCAAGGGAAAGAACCTGCCATGCTGGCACTTAGCCTTGTAGCCGAGACTTCTTGACAACACACCCTCCCGTAAGCCAAAATCGAATCATCCTTCCATCAGCACCTTTCCCAGTTTTGCTGGTCCTGGATCCCTGCCCCAACCTCCACCCTGCCTTACTGCTGTGGTTGCTTATGAAATACAGGATCCACCCACAACTCTCTCCTCCTGTGATTCACCTGCACTAATAACAAGGCTTCCACTGAGAAGCGATAGCATCTTCCCCTCAAAGAATGTGAAGTGTTTGGAAACGTGCCTGGGCAATCCATCCTCAACACCCAAAGGCACCAGAGGTCACTCATTCATCTAGGAGAGGAAAATGAGGCTGGGGTTGGAAGTCCCCAGTGTGCCTCATGGAAGGGAATTGCAGAGCTGAAATTTCTGTGTAAACCAGTGGCATTTAATCCCATTTGGTGACATGCACTTCTATTTGGATCTGTTCCATTGCATCTCATCTCATTCCATAGGTAATGAGTGCACACCTAAGAATACATAGCATTGGTGCCAAGATGCATTTTCAAATATGTTGTGTTATATTTTAGTTTTAGTCTGAAGGTACGAGGCTGAATTTGCAAGAGATTGCTAGTATGATTTGTTTCTTTCTCTACATTTTATAACTGGATTATGCTTTTAACATAAATTATATGAAAACACTGTAAAAAAAAATTTCTATACTTGTTACTTAACTACACCTAAATGCCTGAAGGAAGTCTTCTATTGTGCTCCATGTCTTCCTAATATACACAAGTAGAGAGTGATCAGTGGATTTCTACATAGGGCTGTCCTGAAATAATTTAGTGTTTGTACAAAAGTCATTTCATGCATTTTATTATATCTTGGCTCCTAAGTAGATTCCATTTAGGGAATATTCTAACATTTCGCCATTCTATGCCAAGTTTGTGACAATGAATAAAAAATGAATGTGTATGTATGAGAATAAACATTCTCTCAACATAGATTCAAAACCACAAACACTGTATCTGTCAGAAATAATACATCACAATGGAATTCTTTATTGGCATTATCTACATTTTTACTTCTGTTTTGTTCTTAATATTATTCAAATAAGTTTTCTTCTTCCCTATCCTTCCACACTTTCCACAGAATGCAATTCACTCCTCCCTACCACTATGTGCGTAAGACTGTGCTTGAGCATTTGAGGCATAGACCATGAATCAGATGCAGATTGTGCTTTTGAGAAAGCTACTTCCTCTCTGTTTTCAGAGACATGGTTTGTTGTATCCACTAAAGCAATTTTGTGTAGCATTCACAGTTAACAATGAAACAACCCACCAACTATTAAATGCTTATTTTGCACTAAGCATTTTGCTAAGTATTTTGTATGTGTTCTATAATTCAGTTCTCATAACGTCTCTGTGAAATGAGCAATATCCTTCTACAGCCCATGAAACAAGTAGGGATCCTCCTTATTTCATTTGATCAGGGGAATTCAAATTCTATCCTTCCACATTTTGATATGGCTGTGTAGGCCTGGTCTGAATTCATTTGTTTATTTATTGAAAAAAAGTTTATTTTGTCTTTTACACACTGCAAGATGAATCAGGAGCTGTGCTGGGAGCTGCAAGAATCACAGAGAGAAATAAGATTTAAGTCCTTCTCCTAGGATTCAAAACATAGTTTTATTAGGTGATACAAACTTCCAAAACAGTGACATCTTAAAATCTTAATGACTTAATTCAACAGAAGCCCATTTTATCTCACCAGTGTTCAGTAGGCTGTCTTCCACCTCATGTTACAGGATCCAAACTCCTTTCATCTTGTGGTTTTTGCCAGTCTTTTTTTTTAAAAATTCTTCTTTTCTGGATGTTCAATGGGGAAAAGGGATATGAAATGGGCCAGCCCAGGCTGTGTTGCACATATTCTCTTCCAGCGGCCAGAACATGATGCTGTATAATTCCAAAGGTGGCTGGACAGTATAGTCTCACTACGTACACAGAAAGAAACAGAAATTGGTAATAGTGAGCATGCCGCAGTCTCTGAATGGGCTTGCACTTGGTGCATCAAATAGCCATGCACTTCTGCATAGAACACTTGTCCCCATTCCCATTCCATGAAAGATGAATCTAAAGATCCATCTATTCAGTGCATCCACGTCAGTGTTCAGGATTTCCAGGTGATGCAAGTTCTCTTCATGAGGTCCCCATGTGACTCCTGCTGGTCTGGTGACCAATAAACTCAAGGATAAGTTTTCCGTCCTCCCACCTCTGTCTCCCACACTTCTCTGCCCTACATCTCACTCCCCCGCTATACTTTACAAAGCAGGGACAGGATAACAGCTGTAAAAACTCCCATCTACAAAGTTCTCCAGCAGTTCTGGAATCCCTCTGGGCAGTCCTTATGAAGAATCCTTGTACCAGGGATTGGGAAGTTCTAAATGAGGCCCTGAATATGCCTCTGGAAGAAAGTCCTTTGTGTGCTGTTTTTGGTGGCTCCTCTTTGAACATTTTCTCTATGGCTACAGCTAAAGCAGGTGTGAGATAATTTGCCCTACTAGAAGACTACTCAGCATTTGTTGCTTCTTTTCCACTGGTGCACATTTGGTGGGTCAAAGGTTGTACTAACTCTTAAGTAGTCACCATTTTCTTTCCATCAAAAATGTGATGAGCTTTGCTTTCAGTAACTTCCATGTGCTAGAAGCCAGTCTCTAATCTCTTTTTTTAGTGATGATTTTCAAACCTGATTTATTTCTACTCCGCTAACTCCTACATAACTTCCTCTCTCAATGGACTAAATTGACAGTAAACTTGAGAGTAGGGTGGGAGGGAGGATCTAACACGTTTAATCTGATATTTAGCGGTTGTCTGAGTTACTTTGAGTTACAAATAAAAAGACTTATCGGTCCTTATAAATCAGTAAGTCTTTCTCTACAAACAAAGCACAACAGGCCAGAACAACACAAACTAACACAAAAGAGGTAGTGGCAAAGTTTAAAACCAGGGTGTTCTCCAATAGATGAAGTAACCACTTTCAAAGAAACGTGTGTTAATGTTGCTCCAAATCTTCTTTTTTACCTGCAGTGGGAAGGGTGAAGCCTACCTTATTCATTATCACATTGCAGCATTTTGCAAGGCCAAAAGTAGAAGGAAGCACTCATTGTAGGAAAGAGTGAATGAACAAATCCTTATTGAAAGCATCTGGAAAATTCAATTCTTACGTTAGTAATTTACAAATAGGAGTCTACTGTTTCTTAATCTGGCCTCTGTGCAGCCAAATTGTTTTCCCTGCTAAATTCTCTAAATTGCTCCATTAGTCATTTGTTTGCATTTAGGCAGACAACAGGCTTTTGGAAGGTAAAACCTGGACATATTGTCATCTAAAAATGGATTATTGAAGAGAAAGGACTCTACTAGATGAGCTCTTAATCACAGACACTTGCTTTGGAAGCGAATGTGATTAAGTTCATACTTTGCATATGACCAGCTGACAATTCCATTGAGCCCCTGGTTGGGAGCCTGGGGAAGTTTGGGTGGTAGGGCGTGGGCTCAGAAGGTGTAGGCAATGGTGATGGAGAATTTGATTTTTCTCTGTAAATGGTCCTAGAGACGAGTTTCTGAGTTTTGGAAGACAACACAATGCAACAGAAGGAACACTCATTTTGAAGCTGGTAGGTTTTATTTACAGAATTTATCTGCTGTTTATGAGAGATATAAAACCCTGAGTAAGTTACCTACCTCCCTCTAGCTCATTTTGCTCATCTGTAAAATGTGGGATAATGAGGACACATTCTCCACAGCATTATTAGAAGGATCAAATGGACTAATGAATGGGAAAGTGCTTTTCAAATGGCAAAGCAGTTGCAAATGTAAACTGTTATGATAATTGGCCCTCAAGAAATGCTCTTTGATAGTAACAGTCAGTGTCTAATCCCATTCTTCTTCCGTGAAGGACTTCACAGGAACAGGGCTTTCTGTTGGCGTCTTCTCTACCCATCTTAGAAGATTACTGGAGAAGTGGATGCAGGACTCACCTCACCCTGGCACTGTTTCTCTGGGCAGTATTTCACCAGGTTAGAATTTTTTTCTGACACAGAAAATGGTAACAGTGTGGCTAAGTGGAAAACACACTGCGCTGAGTTTCAACACATGCTTTCATTACTTCATTATTTTGTTCACTCATTCACTTACACATTCAGCAGATAGTATTCAGAGCCTATGACGTATTAGACACTGTGCTAACCTGCTGTACTTGTGAAGTTGAGGATTTCAGTCTCCTTGCTCATTTTAATGGGGACTGAGAGAGTCACTTAACTTCTGTTTGTTTGTTTGTTTTTGAGACAGAGTCTCATTCTGTTGCCCAGACTGCAGTGCAATGGCACAATCTCGGCTCACTGCAACCTCCACCACCCGGGTTCACGTGATTCTCCTGCCTCAGCCTCCCAAGTAGCTGGGACTACAGGTGTGTGCCACCATACCTGGCTAATTTTTGTATTTTTAGTAGAGATGGGGTTTCACTATGTTGGCCAGGCTGGTCTCAAACTCCTGACCTTGTGATTTAACCACCTTGGCCTCCCAAAGTGCTGGGATTATAGGCGTGAGTCACTGTGCCCAGCCCACTTAACTTCTTATTGCACTAGTTTACTCAACTGTCCATAGCGACCATCCCTGTCTGGTCTTTCTTGTACAGTTTTTATGAGAGAAAGGCTTGAAGAGTGCCTTATAGAAATAAAAGGGCTGGGCAATTATGAGGCACAATGCATTTATTGGCATTTTTTGAACACCTATTGGCATATGACGTGGCTACTGTGCTCAGATAGGATGACCACTAACGAAAGCTGACCATAATAAAGCAAGAGGAATATGGTTCTGGTTTAACGGCATTTTGTGGAATGCCAATCACTGAAGCAAAGATTCTTTCATGATTGTGTATGAAGTGAAGTGAAGCCATAAAGAAAGATGAAAAAGTGAATAAAGAAGAACAGGAGGAGTAGGTGTGGGAAAAATAGGTGTCATGGCTGGTCAGAGTTTTTAACATACTACCTTGCAGGTGTGGGCAGGCAGGGCAGGGCACGTCCAAGGAATTCTCTGGGAACCTTGATATGAGATAGTAACACAGAATTAGTTTTGGTAATAATATGAGTTAGCATTTATAACACACTTGTTTTCAAAGTACTTTACAATGGTGAATTGGGTAATTATATTCCTGTGAATTAGGTCAGCATTGTTATTTCTCTTTCACTCCATTAATCCCTTCTCCTCAGTCAGCAGAGGCTCTTAGTCACAAAGTTAAACATTCAGCCATCAGTTACATGTGTCCTCATGGAACAATGTGTTGGCCTTAAAGGGCAGACATAGGAATGGTTAAGTGTTACCCTAGCGTTTTCTCCTTAATGCTAAATACAATCTTTTTTTAAAATCAGATCTTAGCTTGTAGAGTAGCTGGTTATAATACTTTTAAAGTCACTGTCATACCTCCCCTCTGCTTCTCATAAGAGGTACGCCAGTTATTCTCAAACTACGTGAACTATCAGAGAAACCCTAGGATGTGTGACTCAGACAGGTGTGTTCTGGTGTGGCTTCTGCCACTTCCAACTTACTGGGTGAGATCATTTCAACAAGCCATCTGAGATTTCTAAGCTTCTGAGTTCACCTTTGTAAAATGTGAAGAATAATACTTGGCCTGCTTTCCTGTTTAGTGGTTTTTGAAAGTGACACAACAATAATAATTTAGGAAAGAATGTATGGCTGAATTTACTAAGATATGTTAGACTTATTGGTTGCCAAGGTTTGCATGACATGAATCAAAAGATGTCAAGTGCACAGTGCCATCATCTTTGCTCTTTTGCTTGTGGTGATCACAGCATTCTTCCCCGCACCTCCCCACCTGAACCTGAGCTAGGTCTTACCATCAGACTCCTCAACACAGCTCTCTCGGCCACCACTACTGATTGATTGGAGTTGTTGCAGACAAGGAAAACTTTTGGTAAGCTCAAATCTAAGTGTCTTCTACTATTTATATTTATTTTAGGTTATCTTGAATAGGCTATATGTATACACTGAGCAAAATATTTTCTAGAAAGTGAACAGTCTCTCCCTTAGTCCTCTTACCTTCTGCTATTTCTAAAGCAAAAATCTTCTCTGGTTTATTTACATGCTCTGATAAATATTCTCTCAGGAAAAAGAATTAAAGGACATCTTAAAGTAATGTCAGACGGATTAGGAGGTATGAAATTATGAAAAAAGAAAATTGATTTCATTGTAATTCTTGGCAATATGTTGGCTGATGATCTAATCCTTTTGCTTCTATCCCATGCCAGGTGAACTTTATATAATCAGAAAATGCTCTTGAGTCTAGTTGAATTGAATGTAGGTGCTCATGTGACTTAACTGTGTTCCAAATATTAGCTCCTGTTTTAAGCCTCTGGATGCTTTTCCATTTTGAACTGAACAATGAAGATTCATTGAAATACTATCATCATCACCACACCTGGGATGACTGAATAACTTTTTTTTCCCCACAGTGTCCTTCTTTTTTCAGTGTTTCTCAGGGTGAGTGGCTGCGAAAAATTCCCATTTTTAGTGGGAGTGCCTGGGTAAGGTTTAGGCAGATGAAACAAAGTCAGTGGAAACTATAGGATATAGTGTCCATTTTCTAACTCATGGTTTAAGGGTCTATCACATAAAAGTGCTAGATCATTACATTGGAGTATCCATAGCAAATTTGATACTACTACTTTCATCTTTGGTGTCTTCTGTATTGTAAAGGGGAAGTGAGAGACTCCTTTTTTCAGAACCTTCTTCTCTATATGGTGTCAGGTTTGAGTCTGTCAGTGAGAGGCATTTGCCTGTCATCTGGAAACAGGGAAAAGGAAGAGAAGTCACTATTCTTTGGAGGGAACTGCAGCCAGATTCATGAACAGAAGAGTGGCTCACAGTAACTTCTTGGTGAGTCCTAGAGAATTACTTGGTTCACTGCTGACAACAAAGAGATACAAACTTCTCAGGAATTTTTAAGAATAGAAACAGTGTTCCAGAGAGCTCTCCAAACTTTCTGCTCCTCAGGTAAGATCTTTAGTGTCAACTTCCCAAACCTGTACTTCCAAGTTCTTCCAGTAGTTAAGCTACTATTTCCTGATTTAAGTCCTTTACACTTGAAATAGAGTGGCTTCTATTGCTTAACAGAACTTTAACATAGATAGTTTTTGTTTGTTTGTTTGTTTCTGTTTTTTAACTGTAAGTGGTTTGGGGCTATTAGAATGTTAGGGATGAAACTGACAAATTAATTCTTTGATGTGATTACAGTTTCAACAACAGAGCAAAATGGGTCACTGATAGTACAGTCATGGCATGCAGTAGCAAAACAGCTATTTACATTATCGCTTCTGATTTCCTGGAGTTATGCAGCTGTAGAAGGCAACACTTCAGAAGGCAAAGTAGCAATAGTAGTAACTGAACTTTGTGATAGAAATAAAGGGTACAAGGAATGTTCAATGGGGTTGGCTATTTCTGAATATAATATAGAACCTGGAAAAAGAAAGACAATGTCAAGGTTTTAAATTAGTTATTCAAGGAATGCATTAAGTACTATAGACTATGACTTCAGTTACTGTGTTGAAAGAGTCTTATATTTCTTGTAGCCATTGGGCAAATATTCACAAAAATAAACTAAAAGTATAATCCTGAAAGTGGTAAATTTATATTCAAAATGAATGTACAGACTTATTAAGTCTCTTATATCAAAGATAGAGAATTAATCAAGAAAGACTGGCATATTGGAAATATACAGGAGAAACTTGGGCCGATTTCAAGGAATCCAAATACCTTGAACACCCCAAACCTGCCAGGCCTCTGTTGCCAGAAGAAGCAATATGTAGTGCTTCCTTTCTTGCCTGACTACCCTGTAAAAATATCAACTCAGGCATTGACCTTGCAAACGAATCATGATTCTCTTAAAGGCCCACCCATCACCTTTCTTTGCTTCCAAACCCATAATCATACTCAAATCCTGATAAAACCTGGGACAATAAGATAAAATTTAACTTCTCATTAGGGCCAAAGTTCCACTCATATGAGAAGAATCAAAATATTTTGTCAATGTACAGTGGCTTATGTGTGGAAATGGACTGTAGGTGTTAGACCAGAGAGTAAAGCATGTAATGTTGAAGTTGAGTAACTATAATAGAAATCATGGACTCTCACAATTCTTAGACTTCACTTCACAGATGCCAAGATTCCTAAGTAAAGTGAAAGTTGTGGTATCTTGAAGGAGGACTCTGCTCCACTGCCAATATTTATAACATGACTCTTCTACCTACTTTTCTTCAAATTGACTTTAGTCACTAATAAAAGGTTCTCCGCCTTGGGGAATACCAAGAATTCTGAGTGATTACTGAACATCTGAATTTATGCTAATTCTAGGGGATTCAAAATGCCAATTTATTCTATAAATTTAGAGTAGCAGCTAGCAAAAATTAAGCAATGAATGCCATTTTGGCTTAAGTTCCATCTCAAAATGTGTTCAGTGATTCCCTAAAACACCATTAGTTATTTTCCCAGTTCCTGAATAAATAGTTGGAATAGACATAGTTGGAAAATGACAAAATTTTCCATATTGGTTTCCTGACCTGTGAAAAGACAGCTACAGTGATAAGAAGGACCAAGTAAGAATTTATCCCTAAGAAAGCAGAAAACCTAAATCATATACTGTACTAGGGGAAATTTCAGATGAGTAGTATTATCAAAGATTTGAAATATGCCTACTTGACCTGTCTAAAAGACAGATGAAATTTAGAGAATAAAACTATAAATTTCTGAACTTGGGCGGTAGCTCTAAATATAGCTGCTATTTCAGATGTAGTATTTTGTTGTTTGTTTTGATTTTTGTTTTTTTTTTTACTTGAACAAACCATCTAAATTCCTGATGCCTGGTATTAAGCTATTGCTCTGGTGATTGTTTTTCTTCTGTACCTGTTAGCAAACATTTTTACAGTTTACTTTTGCTTGTCATGGATAGCAATATACATTCACTGACTTCCTTCAGGCTGTATTAACTCTTTATCATGATTTAGGTTCCAGGGATCTTGATTGTCTCACCATCACACAGGGCATGATGCTAATCTGTAAGATTAATTACATCATGCTGCTTGGAAATGATGATCATGACATAGACAATGCCCTAGATATCTTGGTAGGTAATAAGCATGCCAGAAGTTGTTAGAAAAATCAAACCCATAAAAATTCAGATATCATCCATCTTGAGGAAGTTTCTAGTCATCCAATGGTCTGGACTACACAACCTTCCCTCTCTTTCCCTGCCATGATGAAGAACAAATTTCTGAATCTTGTACGTACTATCTTTAAGAAAGGAGCAGAGGGCCGGGTGTGTTGGCTCATGCCTGTAATCCCAGTGCTTTGGAAGGCCACGGTGGGCATATCACGAGGTGAAAAGATGGAGACCATTCTGGCCAACATGGTGAAGCCTCATCTCTATAAAAATCCACAAATATTAGCTAGGCATGTAGTCCCAGCTACTCGGGATGCTGAGGCAGGAGAATCGCTTGAACTTGTGAGGCGGAGGTTGCAGTGAGCTGAGATCGCACCACTGCACTTCAGCCTGGTGACAGAGCGAGGCTCCATAAAAAAAAAAAAAAAAGAAAGAAAGAAAAGAAAGAAAGAGAGAAAGAAAAAGCAAGCAAGCAAGCAAGCAAGCAAGCAAGAAAGCAAGCAAGCAAGCAAGCAAGCAAGAAAGAAAGAAAGAAAAAAAGAAAGAAGGAAAGAAAGAAAGGAAGAAAGAAAGAAGGAAAGAAAGAAAGAAAAGAAAGAAGCACAATATAGTGTGGCAGGGGGGCCTCTTCGGATCCTAGAAACATCATATGCTAGATGAGTGCACACTGTGCTGACCCATTTATTTGATGCCAGTTTTGAGTTGGGTCCCAATAAAAAGGCTCTGTGGCAGACACCAGGTTTTCTGATTCTTGAGATATAGGATCAAGCAGATCCAAAGTGCTCACAGTACCTTTGAAAGCTAGAGAAGGCTGCGTGATTCCAACAAAAGAATTACAACTCAAATATGTACAGGTTTGGAGCAAAGCTATGCTGTGGGTTTTTTTTTTTTTTTACGTAGCTATAGTTCTTTTGAAAGCAGCTTCTGATTTCTACAGGGCCCTGATAGAGATGAATACTTAATTACAGGACACAAAATTGCTATGTGACATGAACTATTCATCTTTAAGTGGTTACTATATGACCCACAAAGTCATGAATTTGGGCATACACAGCAGCATTCTGTCATTCCATGGAAGTAGGATATACAAGTTTAGGCTTGAGAAGGTTTCTGGATACCTAATTGAGGTGTATGAGCACATGGCTGACTCTATATCAGTTACCTAACCTGAACAGCATTCCATTCGAAATGTAATGGCTTAAAATGCAACCATTAATTTATATTATGATTTCCACAATTTGTCAATCACTTGGATCATTCTTCTGGTCTGTGGCAACTTCACTTATCTCTGCTAGCTTTGCTCATATGTCTACTGTTACCTGGAAGGTCAGTTTACAGCTGGCATGTTTAGGGTGATCTCACTCACATGTGTGGCTGTTGACAGGCTATCAGCTGAGGCAATGGAGGTGACTGGACTATGTTTCTACTGTCATGCAGAAGGCTAGCCCAGGCTTTTTTCACATGGACACTTCAGAGTTCCAAGAAATATAAATGTAGAAGCCGCAAGGATTCTTAAGGCCTAAGTTCAGAATTCAAAGTTATCTCTGCCAAATTCTATTTAATAGCAAGGGTAATAAGAAGAGCTCAGATTCAAGAGACTGAAAAAGATTCCATTTCTTGGTGGCAAGAGCTTCAATGTGTCTTTGCCAAATTTAATAATATATATACACTTCCATGGCACTTACTATTGCTGACTCAACCAACACATGGCTGTAGGGGAAGATTTCTATTACCATTGACTAAAGAAAAGAAATGGACCCATTCTCCTGATAATTCTGCCCAATATGGTGGCACCACACCCAAAATGAATGGCTGAGTAGAATGGCCCCATTCAGGACAGCATTGAAGGATAGTGGTGAAAATAAATTCTCCAAGGGGTGCAGAATTTTCAGCATTGAACTTTTTTGTTCATTTTTGCTGAAGAAAAGATGGCTAAGGGCACATAGGGATGATTAGGCTAGGTGGTCATGGACTTAGTAGAAGAAAAAGATTAGCACGTTAGTGATAACAAAGTCTGGGAAGAAATTTGTGAAAAGATCTCACAGAATAAGTAGAAAATATAGGGATATATATGTACCACTTAAATGTTCAGTAAAGAGGTGAAATGGTTCTTAAAGTTGAGGTGGAGAAGAAGACATGTGCCATGTATGTCAGTTAGCCTCCTTCCCCAGATACTCCAGCCATAGCTCAATGGTTTTATGCCCATAATGGGCCCATGATGACAGGGTTGGGGTTTTGCACAAGCATGACAACATGGGCTTTCATTAAGACTGATCTGGCCATGATGCAGCTGAATGCCAAACTTGCTTGTAGAAAAGACCAACAATGCCCAACAATCCCATTACTAAGTATATGCACAAAGGAATACAAATTGTTCTATTATAAAGACATATGCTTGTGTATATTCATTACAGCACTATTCACAATGGCAAAGATGTGAAATCAACCTAAATGCCCATCAATGGACAACTGGATAAAGAAAATGTGATACACAAATAGCATGGAATACTATGCAGCCATAAAAAGAATGAGGACATGTATGTCTTTTGCAGGAGCATGGATGGAGCTGGAGGCCATTATCCTTAGCAAACTACCAGAACAGATAACCAAATATCACATGTTCTCATGTATGAGTGGGAGCTTAATGATGAGAACACATGGACACATAGAAAACAACAGACACTGAGGCCTACTGAAAGATGGAGGGTGTGAGGAGGGAGAGAATCAGGAAAAATAACTAATGGGTACTTGGCTTAATACCTGAGTGATGAAATAATCTGTACAACAGACCTCCGTGACATGAGTTTAACTATATAACAAATAAGCACATGTACCCCTGAACTTAAAAGGTAAAAAAAGACAAAGAAAAGAAAAGACCAACAATGAAACTTATATGACTGCATTCCCTGGGAGAAAAATATGTCACTTTGTGGCAGGCGATTAGATTGAATCTTTTCCAACATAGAAAGGGCAATAATTTATCTTCACTGCAATAGATAGAGCCTAGGTTTGTATTTGCTTTCCATGCCTTCAATAGCATTTGAAAAACCACCATTCTTGTACTTATCATCATGGAATACCCTGCCAGGTAAAGATTCATAACCAACTAAATTGCTGAGGGCAAAGGAAACATAGAATGTGTGGTAGAAGAAGGAAATTATTAAACTAACTCTGGCTAAATGATCAGTTGCAAAAACAAGAACTTTCTGGTTATGCATGTTTTTCGCCATGGCTTTTATGTGCTTTACATGTCCGTCAGTTCTTCCTCCCACCTCCCCATCTCCTATTTTGTAATAAAAGATGTGTTAATTATAAATGATCCTATAGTTAAGGACTTAAATTAGAGTACACCAAAGAAAATTTGGTGTGCCCTTCGAAATGAAGGACATTGCCAAAAGATAAAATAATACACAGGACTTTGTGTCTACTCTTTGGGTAGAAAGAAAGCAGGTCTTTGGTTGTATGAGATACAGTTGTGCCATGTTAGGTCAAAATGATGGTAGTATCCTATTTGAAGGTTAAAAATGGGTAAAATGGGCGTGTGGAGATGCTGAGTTGACAAAAGAAGTAGTCCATGCCACTGGTTACTGTAAAGTTCACATCAGTACAACACCCCTCTAATGTCTCTTCTGCAATGCAGTAAGAGAAGCCAAAGTTGGTGTTTCAGTATTCTTTTTCATATATAGTTTTAGTTTACTGTCACCACTTACATAAGATTGGGAAGATGAAAGAGAAGGGGAAGTCACTATTCTTTGAAGGCAGTTGCAGCCAGGTCTGTGAGTAAATGTGAGGTTCACAGGAGTCTTCTGGTTCGTTCTTGAGAAACACTCTTCACTGCTGCAGACCAGGGCTGGTTGGTGGGAGCTTCATGCAGATTCTTGGGGATCAAAGGTACTTTCTGGCAAGTTCTTTTGAACTTTGGGGGTTTAGGCTGAAATCTTTAGCATTTGCTCTCATGAACTTTGCCCTCCAAGCTCTTTTAAAAGTGTGATAAGGACCTACTTCTTACATAAAACCCTATATACCTAGAGTAAATTCTATTTTTTGGCTAAAAACAACTGAAATGATCTAGAGGGATTTATTTTAGACTGACAATTCTCAATATTGATAAATATGGGTGTGTCTGTACACTTAACATCATATAAAGAAGAAAATGAATAATGGCAGATACTCTAAATTTGGTAAGACTTTCCTAAAGTGATTTTGTATTTAGTTAATCATAATAGAATCTATATATATTAAAATAGCTTGTATGAGATGTTATGCATTCAGCTAATTGGCACATGTGAATTTAAAGACTCCTTGTAGTTAACCCTGTAGCTGTCCCTATTCCACCCCATTTCACAAAAAGAAAAGAAAGACTGTAAATTTGAAAACTGCTCCTTTGGCTCAATGGCATCTGTTTTTCAATAAAAAGTTTGACATCTCAGAAAAGCAATTGTCTTTGATTATGCAGCTGGGACCAAAACAAGGCCTTCCTCATAATAGAAGTCCTTTTCCAATAAAAAGCATCTCTAGCCAAAAATATCTGACATTCTTTACTACTATTTGTCCCATCTCTTAAAATTTCTTCGGGGCTAAGAAGTTTTGTTTTGTTTTGTTTTTTTAATGCAGACACTTTATAAAATTAAGTATAGGCCTGTTAGTTATACAGGCTTCTGTGTTAATTATTTTATTTCCAAAACTTAGCTGAGCTAATAAAAGAATATAATGGCCCTCACTGGGTGCAAGAAAGCAAGTATCTTTTTGGAGCAGTGATCATTCACTCAAAGTCATACTTTATAGGGTAAGGTCAGTCTCGTACAGGGAATTTGTTTATGTAGCCAGATTTAAAGCCAGAAATACCAGATACTGGACTGTTAAGAAAAAGTACAGAAAGAAAAATTGGAGAACCTTCCCAAAGGTTTCTGTAACCTAAGCTGGAAGTTTGTCAATTGGCTTTGAGAAGAAATATGAATCAATGTAAATTATCAAGTCAGGAATATTATATACATTCAATAATAAGACTATATCCCTATGCTACTACGTTTATATGACAAATGTTTGTCTAGCACCTGTCACATTTCAGAAAGTGTTCTAAGTGCTGTGACAAGCCTGAGAAGACTTTGAAATGAACAGAACAAAGTCCTTGCTCTCATGGAGTTTATATTTTAGTGAAAGACATTGTCCCCGCCTTCAAGAGCTTATACTTTTGGGAAGAGACAAGAATAACATAACAGAGCAAAAGAAAATACAAGATCAGATGGAAATAGTTACTAAATTTAATGATTCAGATGACATGAGAAAGACAAACGCATATTTTCCCACAAGAAATGTTGTTCAATAATTCATTTAAAAAAAAAAAAAAAAGCCTGCATAGGGCACATCTGACATTTCTAAAACTGCTACTGGTGGGGATGCCTTGGTTTTCGTATTAACCATCTCGATACTGTACATACTGGGGGCAAACTGTTTTAAAGTGGAAACTGAAGTGCCTTTCTATGAATAAAGTATAGTTTCAGTACACTCTATATAACTGTCAAAGATGAACCATATATCAGGGCAGAGGCGGCAGCTTTGAGGTTCTGCCTGATCTGGAGCTCTTGCCTAGATTCTAACTTGGCAGCTAGGTATAAGGTCTATTAGGTAAGAGAGTGCACCCTGAGGAACTGGGAAGGCCAAGATTCCCTTTCCATTTCATAGGTGGACACAGAAGAGAGATCAAGTTCGTTGAGGACAGAAGAGACATAAGAGGCCAAGAAGGTATCATCTGGCTATCCAGGCAAAAAGTAGAGTCCAAGACGCCAGATAATTCGTGAGAACATCTCCAGGATGCAGGAAATACTGGAACTGAGTTGATATCCTTGACTGAATTTATTTCATTCATTTGTTCATTTATTCAGTGACTCAAAATGTACTGGGCACTGTACTTACTGCTGTGAATACAACTTGGAGTAAGTCACAGTGCCTGCTACACCATCTGTTGGGAGAAACTGAAGTGAAACATACACATTACCCTGCACTCCATAGCACCTACAGTGGATGTCTGGGCAGGGAGCTGTGGGAGCTCACTGGTGCATGCTATCATTCCTCCTGCTGTGTGGGTGGGCAAGGAGGCACAGGTGTGAGCATTTGCCAGCAGATGCACAGATAGAGCCCCCAGGTGTTCATCCTCCTGCTTAAGGCTGAGGCCAACGGAAGGCCTTTTGGGGTTTTCTTTTGGTAAGTAATTAATATATGTTTCATATATTAATGCCAAGTTAAATGCCAACAACATGAAAAGACCTCGCAGGTGCTAAGTGTTATTATAACATATTAAAATAATGAGAGTCTTGGCCATCTTGCTCTGCCTACCTTAGTGGTTATTCTCAACACTGCCTGCGGGTTAGAATCACCTGGAGGAGCTTTGGAAAATGCTGATGCCCAGGCCCCATCTCCTAAGACTGAATTTAATTGACTGGGGATGAAGTCTGAGCAGCAGAAAGTTAAAAAGCTCCCCAGGTGATTCTAATATACTGCCAGGGTTGAGAACCAATATGAGCAGCTCAAATCATTCTATTTCCTTTATCCTGATCCTAATAGGTCCCTGAGACTCAGCTGAATTCCCATATTGTCTATGAAGTCCTTCCTGCAAGCTTCAGCTCATTCCATCACACCATGACTAATCACTTTTCTCTGATCCTTTTTTTTTTTAAAAATTAGACTTTATGTTCTAGGGTACATGTGCACAATATGCAGGTTTGTTACATATGTATACATGTGGCATGTTGTTGTGCTGCACCCATTAACTCGTCATTTACATTAGGTATATCCCCTAATGCTATCTCTCCCCCTTCCCCACCCTGCAACAGGCCCCCGTGTGTGATGTTCCCCTTCCTGTGTCCAAGGGGAAAGGATTCCCTATTTAATAAATGGTGCTGGGAAAACTGGCTAGTCATAAGTAGAAAGCTGAACCTGGATCCCTTCCTTACACCTTATACAAAAATTAATTCGAGATGGATTAGAAACTTAAATGTTAGATCCCTGATCCCTTTTTGATGTTTACTTCTCCAGTGACTTTCTCAATTACATAAGGTCTAATTCTTTAAGTTCTTTATTCCATGATACTGATGGTAGTAGTGCTTCCATGACCGAACCCTGATTACTACAGCCCCATGTCACCTCCCTTCCCAAATCCCCCCAATGGAAAGGGTCCATTGAGGTGGCCACAATTCTCCACAGAAAGAAAGCAATTTCTGTAATTATTGGTGTCCAGATCTGAGGACTATCTCTCAGTGAGTGCCAGAGAGGGGTAAGTAGGGATATTGTTTTCAATAATAAGGACTTGGAGGCATCTCTTCATTTATAGAGGGCTTAGACTGAGACACTCAGGCTGCAAGTTGATTGTAAAAGCTGTTGAGTCATGTGACTATCAGTCACTCTAGGCCTGGATATAGGCTTGGAACACTAGATGAGGAACTCAAGTGACAGGTAAGTGACTGTGTTACCAACAAGCCACCCAGACAGAGAAAGTCACTTTAGAGGAGTGATTGCAAACACAAAAGTCAAAGAGACTTTACTTGTAAAAGTGGTGACTTAAAAAATGATTCAAGATGCTCCAAAGCCATAAGGAGACCCTCTCAAGGCAGATAACATATTTATTTTCTTTTCCAGGGGACCGGAGATTTTAAATGTATCCTGCTCATGGCTAGAGGAGACCTTGGAAAATTTATATTCTGAACTGACAATGTCAGTAGTTGAGGTTCTGGGAGAGTCAAGAGTCCCACCATAGTCAGTGGCAGTGCCAACCAAAGTGAGCTTTTGCAGAGCTCAAGGCCATTCAGCATTCCACCCAGATAGAGGTCAGATGAACAAAGAGAGTAGAAACAGTCACACCTGAAACTGGTGTCTCAGTCTGTTCAGGCTGTTATAACAACATACCTTAGACTTGGTAATTTATAAACAACAGAAATTTTTTGCTTACAGTTATAGAGGCTTTCATGTTCAAGATCAAAGAGCCAGCAGATCCCACATCTGGTGAGGGCTCACTCTTTATCACAAAGATAGCACTTTCTTGCTTCATCCTCATGAGATAGATAGAAGACATACACAAACTCTCTCAGGCCTCTTTTATAAGGGCACTAATGTCACCTCCCAAAGATCCAGTTCTTAAAACCATCACTTTAGAAGTAAATTTCAATGTACGAATTTTGGTGAGGACACAAATATTCAGACCATAGCAACTGGACTTTAGGTTATTTCATAAAATACCTGTTTTTTTGTTTTTTTGTTTCATTAAGGTGTTTGCATGCTTTTCATTTTTGATTTGTTTCATAGAAAAGTTCTATGTGAGGGTTTTTAACCTTACTCAGGCTAAAACAATGAGGAAATTTATTTTGCCAGCTTCAGACCCATGGGTATATGGAAACTGGTTCCTCCATGAAATTCTGGGGAACAAACAGCATCATCTCTTCCTCCTAAGACTAGCAGGTAGCCTGGCAGCAGAGCCCTGCATGCAAAGGGATGGACATTCAGACTCAGCAAAGGAAAGCTGGGGGTTCCTGCTCCTTCCTACCTTGTGCGAACCTCACAGCTTCCCTTTCTCCACTTCCTTTCAGAGACTCCCCAAGGGAAACCTCTCTCCCCAACCTCTTCCAGCAAGAAAAAGAACCATTGTCATTGTCATTTCACAGAATCGGAGGGATTCACTTGAGGTCTCATACTATGTGTGGACCCTTTTGTTTAATTGCAGTTACCTCCCACCCTGCTGCCTCACCAAATTATCCCCAAACCTGGAACATATCTCCAAACCCCAAAGGCAACAGTCCTCTAAGCAGCTGGTTAGCTGAGGGCAGCAGCTGGCTAAGCCTGGCAGCCGCACCTGGAGGGATATGATTACCCTGTGATAATCACACCTTCCTCTCCCAGGGGCACTGCAACTTGTAACTGTTGTGCTTCTTTCTGCTTTACATGTAAATAAAGGGAGGGAAATGCCTTGATGCCCTTAAGCTGTCAGTTGAAATTATATTTTAACTGGGAGGTTGAAGCTTCCAGGTCTCCTTAAAATGCTAATGAGCTTCCTGAGCAGTGTGACCATAGAGTCTTCCCAGGTGAGTTCTTCTGGAAACCCACTGTCTATGGCTGTTATGTATGGCAGAGAGCTCTGTTGCTACATTAAGGTGTCTTCTTTCTTAGCCCTTTTGATTTATCCTGAAAATGGTAGAACTCTTCATCTTATTCAAGCATTCTGGTGCCACCACGAGCAGGCACACTACTGTAGCCTACCAGGTCCCTAGATAATCTCATGGAATTCTTTTTGGCATGAAAACCGTGAGGCCAGCAGTGTTGATTTCTGGTGCATTTCCATCTGAGCTCATGGAGAGAAATTATTCACAGAGAACGGGCCTTGCAAAACCAAACCTGGGAAGTGGTTAAAAAAAAAAAGCATTGAAAAGTGGAACCTGGGCAAGATAGCAAAACTTACTTTAGAAACAAAACAAAACAAACAAACAAACAAAACAAGGATGGAAGCTCAGGTAAGATCAGACTCTGACAAGCACAATGAGATCATGATTTCAATGAGTACTGACATTTCTGGAACCACAAGGGCCAGAAGTAAACTTGAATTTACAAGTAGAAAGTCATGGAAATTTGGGCTGGTGATCTCCTAAAAACAGGTCTCTTGGCAACTTTTCCCTGGGGCAGGGCTTCCCTCCTGAATAAATCTCCACCAGTCTTAAAGGGCCAGTTCTCAAAATTCTTCACAATCTTCTCAGAGATTTTTTTTTTTTTTTTTTGCATGTAATCTCCTACTCATTTTTTTCCCTCAAATATTGAAGCACTAAGACTGCTTTTGCTTTCTTTCACACAGCCGTGATTTTCTTTGAAGATGGTTTTCACACTCTCTCTCCCCTTTCACCAGTTAATATTTACCTTGGGCGTGTCACTTTGTCCTTAGTGCGCCAATTAGCCCAAGGCTCAGAGCTGACTTACTCACTAAAAAGTGTTGAGGGCAGGTAGTGAGTTGCTATTTCTCCTGTATTTGTATTTCAATAGAAAATTTACTTTCCCACAAATCCTCTTTAATGAAGGGAAAAACCGGATCATTTGCCACCTCTCTGACAGTGTCCTTTGGGTGTCATCTATCCACCTACTAGCCCAAGGACAAAAGTGACAAACAGAACCTCACACGCAGCTTACAGAACTTTTCCCAGGCCACTGGAATCAAGGCAGTTGGCAACTCCCAAATCTGTTTGCAGACAGTGATGAAAGTTGAGATTAGCCTAGCTGCAGGATTGGATTCAGCCTTTGGATTGCTTTGCCAAGTATGGGGTAAAATGACTTCGGCTGCTGTAAACTCCTGCTTCAATGGAGACAGAAGAAACCTCTCTTTTTCTCATCTTTTCTGAACTCCTGGGGCCTAACAGTCGGTGTTTGGTTTAGAATGGGATTCAGTATCTGTTTATTATAGTTTTAATGTCAACCCCAATGCCACATGGGAGGGCTTCTTATGTGCAAGGGGCAGCCACAAGCAGAGAACAGCAATATGTATGTTTTTCTGTTTATTTTTTCTTTTTGGCCCCTGGGATAATTTTGAAGGAAGTAATATCTGTGTTTCCAACTTATCCCTCCACTTTTCGATTTCTTTTCCCTTTCTAAGTGCTTCATCTATCATTTTTGTGGCCCTGTGGTCTTAGGCTGTCCTTCTTTATTAAAGAAAGTAATCTGATAATCAAACCTGTATTAAGTATTCAGAACTTTGATATTCTTTAAAGGCTATTTAGATTTTAAAAGAGGTTACAGGAAGAGGGCAATACTTAAACCGTATTTGTCTTACATGCAAGAACATTCTTTGACCCAGAATATAAGTATTATTTCCCATAAGCCAAGAAAACTTAGACCTCTATAAAAAGTCAGCGCTCTCTTCATTGAAGCATTAGTTCACTATAGCTTCAATTTATTTAGTTGATATTACTGCTAATGCAATAATGGCTTCTGTGGATTATCTTTTTTTCTTGATAATACAGAGGATCATAGAACTTGGGTGGGATATTAGAATGGGAGAGGGAGAGTTTGTAGAGCACTAAGCAGAATTCCGGGAAGCCCGGAAGATGAGCGGTCATTGTTTCTGTGATCATTGATCACAACTGCTGCTTGGTGGTAAAGGTATGGTCAGCTCTGATCTCCACTAACACCTTGAAGTCTTTAATCGCTTTTAGACATCTATGCTGTTTAAAAGATAAACGTAGAGACTGGGCGCGGTGGCTCACGCCCGTAATCTCAGCACTTTGGGAGGCCGAGGTGGGTGGATCACAAAGTCAGGAGTTCAAGACCATCCTGACTAACGTGGTGAAACCCCGTCTCTATTAAAAATACAAAAAAATTAGCTGGGCGTGGTGGCGGGC
>NW_012101909.1:2494876-2553479 GCF_000951045.1 Mandrillus leucophaeus
ATAAACGTAGAAAGATAATAACCATGACATTCTATGAAGTATAATCATTTTGTTGGAATTTCAATATGACTAAGAGCATTTATGGCAATTTCGTAAGATGTGATTGTTTTAGCTGTGCATGACAGAACACACACTGGTGAGATATATGGCCCCAAGTTGAAATGCTAACTGTGTTCAATTTTAAAAAGCAAAAATGTTTTCACTGCAAACATTTATTCCTGACACAGAAATGTTTGTTGAGATAATTTTTTCTGTAACGCATATCACAATGGTGGTTGACATTTTGAGCACGAAGACAGAACCCACCCTAGGTGTGTGTGGCATGAGACATAAACACACGAATACTAAGAATACATCTTTTTTTGCTCAACTGGCATTAAAAAAACTTGATTTGTACATCTACAAATATTTGGATTGTTTTAGGTGATCGTGTGCTAAGGCAGCAAAGTTGTAATAATGTCTTACGTTAAAATAAAACAAATCATTTAAAATATATGAATTTACTTTTTTAACAACCAACGTTCTTTCTCTGAACTCATTTCCAAATTTATCTTTGGTGAACTTCCTTGCCATAGCTCATATTTGTTCTCTAAGTAAAATTTTATTGAAAAATATCATACATGTAGAAAGGTACACAAATCACAAAGTGAACATTCCCCTGTCACCAGCATTCAGTTCAAATAACAATATTATGAGCACAAGAGAAGTTCTCGCATGTCACCAGTCATGGCCCAGTGATGACTGTGATCTTCTAACATCACAGAGATTAGTCTAGCTAAAGAATTGGATTCAACTTTTGGATTGCTTTGCCAAATATGGGATAAAATGACTTTGGCTGATTTTGCTTGGTTTTGGAAGCTATATAAATAGCATCATTATTTTATTATATGTTTATAAATTTATATTTAAATTTATACAAAATATCTATTTTTCCTTCATTCAGTGTTATAAGATTCATCCATATAGATGTGTGTCTTATAAGTTGAACCATTTTCATTGCTGTATATGAATAGTTTATTATTAAATGGACATACACATACTCATTCATATACATATATCATACATATATATACACTCTGATTTTTTGGTGGTTTACAAGTTTTGGTTGTTATGAATAGTACTGATATAGACATTATTGTACATGTGTTTTTATAAACATAATGTTCACATTTCAATGAGTATGTTTTTTGGGGTGAAAACACTGGGTTACATGGTTTAGCTCTAGCAAATACAATTTTTTCAAGCTGCTGTTAATAACTCACATGTCCATCACATGTGAGAGTTTCAGTCATCATCAATCTGCAACTGGTATTGTTATCTGCACTGACTCATTTTAGCCATTATGTTTTGTTTTATTTTGGTTTTAATTTGCATTATTCTGATAACTAATAATTGAGACCTTTTATATGTTAATTTGACATTCGGGCATTTAGATTTAATGAAGCTTCTCTTCAAAATTTTTGCTTATTTCCATGTTGTCTTTCTTCTTGATGCAAATGAGGTTTGTTTCTTTTTTCTTTTTTAAGATGAAGATCTTAGTATTTCACCCAGCTGGCCTCAGACTCCTGACCTCAAGCCATCCTCTCCCCTCAGCCTCCTGAGTAGCTGGGATTACATGCACAAGCCACCCCGCCCAGCAGCCTAGGTGTGAGTCTGTTTTTGGACTCTAGTATTGCCAATATCTTCTTACTCTTCTTGAGTTTCCTTTGAATTCTTACTGTCTTCTTTTTATAAAAAAAGTCTTTAATAAAAAACAATTTATCAGTGTTTTTTTTTAAAGTACTTTTTGCATCATGTTTAAGCAATCTTTGCTTACTTCAAGATCATAAAGATATTCCCCTATGATTCCATCTGAAATAATTACTGGTTTTCTTTCAAAATGTAGGTACAAGGTCCATCTGGAATTGATTTTTTATGTATGGTATACTTTTGTTCATAGCACCATTGATTGAAATGCCTATCTCTTTAGCAAGGTGCTATAATGTTATCCTTGTCATAAATTAAATGACCTTATAGGAATAGGTCAGTTTCTGGATTCTCCATTCTGTTCTTTCTGTTTGTTTTTCTACCCTTTTTTCAATAGCATAGTTTTTAAAGTACTATAACATTATACCAAATTTTGTCATCTGGAAGTATAAATCCTTCAACTCAAGTCCAAGAAGAGGATTTACACTTCTTTAAGATTGCCTAAGCTATTTTCAGCTCTTTGCATGACCATATAAATGGTAGAATAGGCTTGTCAGTTTACACACACACACACACACACACACACACACACACACACCCCCACACCCCACACATACTTTGAGATTTATATTAAGATTGAGTTGAATCTCTAATTAATTTTGAAGAATAAATATCTTTACAATATTGAGTATTCCAATTAATGGTAATGGTATATTTTATCTTTTTTAGGTTTTCTTTTATGTCAGTAATATATCATAGTTTTCAATGTTTGTGTCTTACATATGCTTTGTTAGATTTATTCCTAGGTATTTGATGTTTTTGATGCTATTATATAATTTAAATATTACATTTAAAACATTTTTATTTGTTTGCTGCTAGTCTGTAGAAGTACAGTCGATGACTCCTTCAAATATTGTTTTGTCCATCCTCTTCTTTCACCTGTTCTGAGTCTCCAATTATATTTGTTATTAATATGTTTATATGCTTCTTATGCATTTTTCTGTATGTTTCGTTCTTTTTATTTTCTGTGCTTCAGTTTGGATGATATCTATTTATATCATCTGTATCTATAGCCATTTGCATCTAATCTACTGCTGTTTTATTGGTGTTTTAAGTTTTTGGTACTTATTTTCAGGTAATTTATTTTTAAGTTCTAAAATTCCTATTGATTCTTTGTTTTTTCCTATAAGTTCTCAGGAGATTTTCTATTTTAACCCATTTTATCTATATCTTTGACTATTTAAAACATCAAAAAATAAAAAATGTTGTTGTTTTAATGTCAAAGTTTTTGCTGTTTCCAAAGGCATTCTCTAGATTATCTGCCACTTTATTATTATTGTATGTTTTTCTCTTTGTTTTCAAATATATTTATTCTTTTTTAATTTTAATTTTTGTGGGTACAATGTAGATGTAAATATTGATGTGGCACATGTGATATTTTGATAGAGGCATGCAGTACATAATAATCACATCATGGGAAATTGGGTATCCATCCTCCCAAGCATTTATCCTTTGTGTTACAAACAATCCAGTTATGCTCTTTTAGTTATGTTTAAATGTACAATTAAATTATTTTGACTGTAGTCACCCTTTTGTGTTATCAAATACTAGGTCTTATTCATTCTACTTTTTTTGTACCCATTAACCATTCCTACCTCCCCCTCACCCCAAACCACTACCCTTCCCAGCCTCTGGTATCTATTCTTCTGCTCTCTATCTCCAGGTGTTCAATTGTTTTGATCTTTAGATGGTACAGATAAGTGAGAACATGTGATGTTTGTCTTTCTGTGCCTGGCTTATTTCATGTAACATAATGACCTCCAGTTCTACCCATGTTGTGGCAAATGACAAGATCTCATTCCTTTTTTATGGCTGAATAGTACTCCATTGTGTAAGTACCACATTTCTTTATCCACTGATCCATTAATGGAGACTTAGGTTGCTTCCAAATCTTGGTTATTGTGGACAGCACTGTCACAAACGTGGGAGTGCAGATATCTCCTCAATAAACTGATTTGCTTTCTTTTGGGAATATACCCAGCAGTGGGATTGTTGGATCATGTGCTAGGTCTATTTTTACTTTTGTTGAGGAACCTCCAAAATGTTATTTGTAGTGGTTGTACTAATTTACATTTCCATCAAGAGTGTACAAAGGGGATAGCATTAGGAGAAATACCTGATGTAAATGATGGGTTGATGTGTGCAGCATACCACCATGACATGTGCATGCCTATGTAACAAACCTGCACGTCCTGCTCATGTATCCTAGAACTTAAAGTATTTAAAAAAAAAGAGTGTACAAATGTATAAGGGTTCCCTTTTTGCCACATCCTCACCAGAATTTGCTATTGCCTGTGTTTTGGATAAAAGCCATTTTAATTGGGGTGGGATGGCATCTCATTGTAGTTTTTACTTGCATTTCTTTGATGATCAATGATGTTGAGCACATTTTGATATGTCTGTTTGCCATTTGTATGTCTTCTTTTGAGAAATGTCTATTCGAATCTTTTGCCCATTTTTTAATTGAATTGTTAGATTTTTTCTTATAGAGTTGTTTGAGCTCATTGCATATTTTGGTTGTTAATTCCTGTCACTTAGATAGTTTGTAAATATTTTCTCCCATTCTGTGTGTTATCTCTTCACTTCGTTGATTGTTTCTTTTGCTGTGCAGAAGTTTTTTTAACTTGATGTGATCCCATTTGTCCATTTTTCCTTTGGTTGTCTGTGCTTGTGGAGAATTACTCAAGAAAGTTTTTCCCAGAACAATATCCTGGAGAGGTTTTCCACTGTTTTTCTTTAGTAGTTTTATAGTTTAAGATATTAGATTTAAGCTTTTAATGAATTTTGATTCCATTTTTGTACCAAGAGATAGGGGTCTAGTTTTATTTTTCTACATATGGATATCCGGTTTTCCCAGCCTCATTTATTGAAGACATACACTCTCTTTTCCCCAGCGTATGTTCCTGGCAACTTTGTTGAAAATGAGTTCATTGTAGGTGTGTGAATTTTTTCGGGGTTCTCTATTCTGTTCCATTGGTCTATGTGTCTGGTTTTGGTATCAGGGTAATACTAGTCTCATAAAATGAGTTTGGAAGTATTCTCTCCTATTCTATTTGTTGGAATGGTTTGAGTAGGATTGTTATTAGTTCTTTAAATGTGTGGTAGAATTCAGCAGTGATGCCATTGGGTCCTGGGGTTTTCTTTGCTGGGAGACTTGTTATTATGGCTTTAGGCTCATTACTTGTTATTGGAGACTGTTCAGGTTTTGTATTTCTTCATGGTTCAATCTTGGTAGGTTTTATGGGTCTACACATTTATTCTTTTCCTCTAGATTTTCCAATTTATTGACATATAGTTGCTCATAGTAGCTACTAATGATCCTTTAGATTTCTGCAGTATCACTTGTAATGTCTCCTTTTTTATCTCTGATTTTATTTATTTGTGTCTTCTCCCTTTTTTTCTTCATTAGTCTGGCTAACAATCTGTCCACCTTGTTTATATTTTTGAAAACCACCTGTTTGTATCATTGATCTTTTGTATTGTTTTCTTCATTTCAAATTTATTTATTTTTAATTTATCTTTATTATTTCTTTTCTTCTAATTTTAAGATCAGTTTACTCTTTCTTTATAGTTTGTTGAGATGCATTATTAGATTATTTATTTGTAGTTTTTCTTCTTTTTGATGTAGGCACTTATAGCTATGAATTTCCCTCTTAGTACTACTTTTGCTGCATTTCATAGGTTTTTGATATGTTGAGTTTCCATTATCATTTGTTTCAAGACATTTTAAAATTTCCGTCTTAATTTCTTCATTGACCCACTGGCCATTCAGGGGCAATGTTTAATTTCCACACATGAATTTATAATTTAAATAATAGATGGAGAAAAATTGTTTAATTTCCATGTGTTTTATAGTTTCTAAAATTCCTCTTGCTGTTGATTTCTAGTTTCATTCCATTGTGGTCAGAGAAGATGCTTGATATTATTTCAATTCTTTTCAAATGTTTTCAGACTTGTTTTGTGACCTATATATTCTTTTTATCATGTCTAATAATTTTTAATTGAATGCCTAATATTGTGTATAATATTGTGTATAAAATTTGTTGGTTACCCCAGATAATTTCTTCCAAGATTCACTCTTTCCTCTGCCAGGCAAATTCAGTGGTGACTGGTCATCTTTATTTCAACCAAGCACTGAATTCAATTGAGTCTGGGTTCTAGTTTTTGGAAAGTTCAGTTAGCCCCGTATCATTCTTCTCCTAAGGTGTATCCTTGGAGAATTTTTAACTAAGTGGTGTTTTCTGGACTCTAATCTTTCTGTCCTTAGGATTGCCATACTATAAAAAGCTCTGCTCTCTTTGCAGCGGCATCTGCTTCTCCTTTAACTTTTGCTCCTATGTAGCTTCAGAATTTAGCAAATATCTTGAGGAAAAGAGCAAACACGTTTATACATTGAAAAAAAAATCTTCAATATAACCCTTCAATCCTATGAGGCCACCAAATCTGCTGACTGCCTAGGCCCCAAAAGTGATCTTATCAACAGGCAAAGCCTGGTCTGAATGTTCCTCCTCATCTGTTTCCAAAATGAGCCAGCTCTCTTAGAGAAAGGCAGTGGCAGATCATCAGCTCATCTCTCTGTAGTTCTCTCTCTATAATCTTGGTTCATCTAATCATATTGCTTCAGTAGCTTTCTGATGTCTTTAAATATATGCTTTTGATATTTTATAGCCATTTCTAGTTCTATGAGAAATTCCACATGCTACTCTATCCTGCTTGGAAGAAGTCCCTCCACTGGTTCTTAACTGAGAACATTTACTTACATTGCTTATTCAATAGGCGTTCCATTTTTCTTTCATTTCTTAACTTCTTCTTCTGTTGGCATAAAACTCATGTTTCAAGACGTACAGGTCACAACCCACCTTTTTCACAGTTTCTCCTTGAATGCTTCAGTAGTCATTCAGGGTAATCTTATATTTTCTGAACTTCTTGTTTTGTTGTTGTTGTTTATACTATATAACCTCACTCTTTATTTTCTCCATCTATTATTTAAATTATAAATTCATGTGTGGAAGCTTCCTGAGTGTCAGAGTATGCTGGACATATTTTGGGTACGTTCTCTATATTTCACAACATATAACATGATTCTGATAAGCAGTGCATCTTTTAGTCATATGTAAAAAAAGGACATTTTATATTTGTGGAATCTCCCAGATCTGATACTCTATCCTTCATCTGAAAGTGGCAAAGAGAGTTAGTGATTGCAAATTTTCTCCCTTAAAAAGGTATTGCATTTAGAACAACGAAAAAGAGAATGAACACAAGGAAATCTAAATATATCGTGTGTGTTTTATAAATAAGTGGGAAGAGGCTGTTTGTTAGTTATAACGTCTATGATTTTATGTCATACTTGTTCTGTTTTTATTGCACTCACGAGAACTTCTCTGGTATCTTTGAACTGCAATGGCAGTTTTTCTCTAAAATGAAACACAGGCTGAGAAAGGGGCCCTATACATGATCCAATATTGTCTATTCCAAGAAGGATAGAGTAGCTTGTGGAATTTCTTGGAATAACTAGAAATGCCTCTAAAATATTAAAATCATATATTTAAAACCATCGGAAGGTTGCTGAAGCAATGATTATTAGATGAACCAAGATTACAGAGAGTGATTTATAGGTGACAAAACTTCGTGAGCAAAACTCACTTCCCCCATCCTCAAAATGGCACATTGAGAGAAATTGAGTTCATTCTCTTCTATACATTTGTTTTACATTTCAGTATTTTCAGACTGTGTATTCTTGGTTTTATGAAAGTGATACCAAAAATCTAGGATTAGATAAAACTTAGCAGTTATATAGAAGCACAAACTTGAGTCTTGGACATTACCAGTGCTGGGAGTGAAGTTATCCCATGTCAAGCCTTGCTTCTCAGAGTCTTTTGTTTTACATTTGTCCTTGTTTCTTCACTGGTTCTTATTAATTATATACATTATCATGTGTATAAAATAATGTCTGCATGGAAAGTAATTTTGCTAATTTTATTAGAATTAAAGAGAAGGAGATCCAATATTGTAATGATTTTTAGAAAAGAACAATTTGAATGCATTTAAGAGTTGAATGTCTTAGAATTATGGGATCATTAGTGATCTGAAGAGTATAATTTGCCATTTTCAGTTATGTTGAAGAGGAAATTATATTCTATCCTGGTACTGTAGAGTTAGGGGTTTCATATTCCTTCTGACTGTAAATGGTCTTCAATAAAAGTAAACTCTTGTTGTTTTTTCTGGATGTTCTGTTTCTTCCAAAAGATTACCAGGTCTTTGAGGGCAAAGATTAGATTGTATTCTCCTCCCACTCTTATGCCCTTTGTGTTAAGTTCAAGTTTATAATAAGACATTTGTTCATCTTTTCTGAGTGAGAAAGTCCTTAGTGATGTTCATTACTATTTTAATCTCTTGGCGTTGATTAAATGTGCTATCCCTTCATGGTTGGATGGGGTCATGTGACAAAATCTAACTAATGGGTTGTTAGAAAAGTTGTATGTCACTTCCAGGCTAAAGCATTTAATTACCAATGAGACCCACAAGAGCACTCTTTCCCAATGCTACAATGACTGCCAACATCCAGGTAGTGACTATTCTATTAACCTGGGCCCTGAAATGACCACACAATGTAGCAAAACCCTCAGCCCAGTCAACATGGAAATGCGATATGAACAATAAATAAATATTTGTTGCTGTAAGACACTGAAATGTTTTAAGTGTTTGTTATCATAGCATTACTGATCCATTCTTATTGATTTCTACTGAGGTTTCAGTGGCCAAACTGCTTCAGAGAAAAACTGGACATGCGGGGACAGCATCACTGGTTCATTTTCCTGGCATTGGTTAACCAGACAGAAGAGATATTTGGTACCTTCCCCTCCTGACCAGAGATGGAGGGATTGTGGGTCTACCAGCAGCACATGCATCTAGAAAGATGTGGTCATGACACATGCAGAATCAGAATTCATCATTGGGGCCTTCAAGAGTGTGTGCTTTAGGATAACAGAGTATCTTTACTATGGACTGAATGGCATATAGTATTAGTGATATAAGACCTGATTAAGTATTCCATACAGGAATATATCCCAAATCACTTCCTGGCTTCAGATATGCTTTCCAGAGACTGTTTATGAACTTCATATTTCTCCTATATGCATTTGAAAAATACCTTCCCTAAGTCCATTGTGTGATCTCACATCCTGTGGAGTAGGTACATTTTCAAGAAAAGACATAACCGATTTTCAAGGAGCATATTGCAATGTTGAATATCTTTGTCATATCCTCTTAGCTGCTTCTTCTGGTGTGATTAATATTCCTATACTTTACAATGTCTTCACCTTTTCAGTTACTCTCAGCTGGGTACTGGGGGATCTCTGGGGCTCTGTTTAAGCCCAAAGATTTCCTGGTTATTACATCTTTTTAGGTTTAGGCCACATGATAGGGTCTGTTCAGGTCTAAAGGAGATTCCTCACATGGTGATGGGCTGTTTGGGTCTAAAAGGCTTTTTCTGTAGATTCTCCTGGAAGTTCTTTGATGAATAAGAACATGTTGGAGGAATACAGGCAACTCTAGAGAGAAGTCAGGCAACAAAAACATCTAAAAATTGCATAGGAGAGAAGGGAATATGCCATTTTTCAGATTTGTATTATCAGTTGTTATTTTTCTTGGTTAAAGTCATGGAAATCTGAAGCTAACCAAGAGAAATATATAAGTTGGCTGCTTGGCAGGTATTCTCTTTTGTTGTATTGATTTCTCAATTATTGAGAAGAATAAAATACTTGCCGCATGGTGAGGCCCTGTGGAGAACACATATAAGTTAGAAGCTGTTTTAATATTCGCAGCATATACAATTCATTCATTCACTCATTCTTTCTTTTAGGTATTTCTTAATTTATCCATTAAACAAATAAATATGGAGAACAACACATGGCATTTGATAGAAACCATGAAAGTAGAAAATTAAATATAATAACAATAATAATTACTAATGCTAACATTTATTAGGTGATTTTATGTGAAAGATAACTCTGTTCAAAGCATCTTATAAAAACTAGCTCGGTGAATTCTCAGTGCCTCAGTTTCCTTTTCATTTCAGAGAGGAGGAATTTGAGGACAGAAAGGCTTTGTCAATTGCCCCAAATCAACACAGCAGATCAGCGATAGGATTGTGAGGATCCCAGACCATTTGACCCCAAGCTGGCGCCCCAGACATCTACACTATGCTGTTTTTCCTTGCCCTCAATGGAACTTGTCATGGAGAAAATGAGAAGAACCATGTAACTGTCCCATTCCTTGAAAGAGTTTGGAGTTTATGGGATATTAATGGAGAGGCTAAGAGTCTGGCTTCCTCTAAGCTTCCCACTTTCATTTGTGTTTTAAATACTGGCATAGAAGGCAGCATCTTCCTGACAATTTTTAATTCATGAAATTATGAAAAAGCAGCTAAGACTCCTGGCAAAGGAATTAGGAGTCTTACAGCTTTCCTTTGAGTTCATAGTTATTAAAATATGTCTGATGGTCTAGGGTAGCCTGAGCGTAGCCTGGGGAAGGGACAGGACATACAAGGTCCCAAGAGAGAAAATAGATCAGAGCTAAGGAAGCAGTGGTGGTGGGGAGAGATCATGAATTTTTGACATTATGAAGGACAGGGCTAATCACTGGAGAGAATTTCCGGTTCTAGGCTTTCTTGAGGCTTTCTGAGCTTACTGTTCTAGGATCATATGGGGAAAAAAATGAATGTGAGCTAAACGTGTTGTACTTGTAAAATTCTGCAGCATTTGAGGCCTAGTGGATTTTCTATCAGATGTTTGTGACTGAGAACTGTACCGGTAGCAGCAGTGGTGTTGAGAAAGTGCTGGAGCCCAGTGGGCAGCACTGTGTTACATCGTCAGCCTGTGTGTCTTGGCCACCAGGGATGTGGCACTATCATCAGCAATAGCTCCTCTCCACCAATGAGCATCCAGAGCCTGTGGCAGGGAAATCAAGCCTCTAGGGCAGTGGCCTCTGAATTATGTCATTGTTCATCCCTATTGGAAAAAGAAACAAACAAAATGAAAAACACCTGCATAAATATTTATTTATTTATGCATTATAAAGACTGTACAGTACAGATAATGAACAATAGAAACATAACCAAAATATAATTTTCAAATGATTCAAGATACAATATACAATGTTATAAAATGTCTCCCTGCATATTGATGGCTTCATAACTACCAATAGCTATAATCTAAGTCTTCACCTATGCTAAGATGAGGTTAAAAGTCTATCCTGCAATAGGTCTAATTACAGAATCCATTGTTTTTGCCCTATAATGTTTTTGATGAAGAACTTACACTATTCATAACTATTTAAGTTCTACCATTTTCTGGCTATTCATTTGTATTTACATTATTATTTTTAACTTTAACTCATGTGTTAATCAAGGAGGAAATATTTTAAGCAGCTTTACCTTATTGTGGTGGTAATGTAGTCAACAATAGACAACATGAACCATAAATATTCTTAATAAGACAGAAATGAACTGCAGTGCACAACCTTACTTGGAAAGCAAAGCAAAGAATGAGGCTTCCACTTTCTACTTTTTTCTTTGAGAAATACATGCTTTTCTGAGGATTCTTATGTGCTACATGGGACGTGAGACCTTTTCACACAAGGTTTAATGCAGGCCATTTGTTTACTAAATAGGAATAAAGTTAATTTTCTAAGTTTAAGTTAAATTTAGTGGAAACCAAATAGTGTGTGTGTATTTGTGTGTGTGCATCTCACTAGATCTCATCTTGCCCCACTCACTTTGGAAGCAGCTCTCCTTAAGCTCCTTTATCATTTGCAAAATGGAAGCAAAATAGCTCACAAAAGGCATTTATGTTGACATTGCACACATCACTGGTTTAGATACTTGGGTAACAATTAGAATTACAATATGTTTTAGAAGTTGGAAAGATACTTGGATAACATTTAGAATTACAATATGTTTTAGAAGTTTGAAAGAAGCTGGAGTCACTTTTTAGATAAAGGGATCACGAGTCTGCACTGAGGAGATGAGATTGAAGCAGATCATTGAAAGTAGAAGGGATATTTGCAGAAGTGTAGGTATTCTGGGGGAAGACAGAATGAGTCAAGTAAGTACTGATGGACAATATAAGGAAGGAGAGTTTAGGAACCATAATCATGAATGTAATTTTAGATAGAATGAGTTTGAAGTGCTGGTCAGATATACAGGTAGCAGTAGTTTTAGGGCTGGTCTTTTTAAACAGACTTGGGGCTAGAGATGTTGACTATAGAATTATCTTCATAAGGATATCTTCTGAAGTCATGAAAATGATTCATTGAGAGAGTGATGAGGACATAAGGCGTGCTTTGGTGCAAAATGAATACACTGAATATCCTTTGGAAAGCCTTTTCATCTACTCTTTGGGTTCCCTTCGCTTTCTGGAAGGTTGAGGTTACTGGAAGAGTGATTATCAGATTTGTGGGTCTTTGGAACAAAATGAAGGTTGTCAAAATCCCAGAACTGGATGTAGACACTCACAGAAATTTCCCCCATTGGAAGCGGCAAGCTGGTCATGAGGGTGGTAGAGCTGGAACAAGATTGAAACTTGAATTTGAGAAGATGGGTTAGCACCTCTCAGCAGCAATGAATAATTAAAGATATGCAATCATGGAAGGAATGGCTTATGTATTACTACTGAGGCACAAGATCAAGAGGGCATGCCTTAAAGCATTAAGGAAGTAATTAAAAATTAAAGCAAGTCCTACTTAATTGACAAATTAAATACTGACAGCTTTTCCAACTTTAGCTAGAATAAAAATAACAGATGACAACACAGTTCTTTCCCTAAAGTAATTTATACTTTTTGTAGAGAAAGAAGAGATAGAGTAACTTTTTTATAAAATGACAAACATAAGATGGCATAATTAATTGTCTATGTAATAGAAGGGACAACTGTGGCCACAGGTATTTTTGAAATGATTTGTTCTCAATTTTTGTGATTCTCAAACACAGTTGAGAAGGGACATAGGTCTAGTCTTGGTGCATTCCAGTTTCTATATCAAATCTAAAACATTTATAATCACTTTAAATGTGCACAAGTTATCTTTATTATTCAGTTTGAATATTTATAGTGTTGAAATATATAGTATTTTGTATTTCAATGCTTTTGAAGAAATGTTTCTTATGATGCTTTAAAAATGCATACATGTTATAGAAATAACCTGCATGTATATACTCAGAGGAATGTCACTATGATATAGTGCAGGAAGTGCTGGATGTAGAATCAAACTTCTGTTTATGTCCATTTCCAGATTGTGTAATTATAACCTCACATCATGAAAAAGAATCTTCATTTTCAAAGTAGAGGTCCTAGCATCTGCTCTAATTGCTTCTCAAAGTTCTTGAGAAGATCCAGTGAGATCAAGCACATAACACTAAGAAAATCGAAAGGTGTTAAACCAACACCAGGCAAGATGTCGACTTTTTGGCATCTTCTCTTATATAGAAACTAATATGTATATATTTTTTTCTCTCTTAAGAATTTTTTTTCCCATTAAACTAAATATTGTTTCTAGCAAAAGAAGCCTTTCAAGTAAGATTGGCATTATTATTCCTTACAAGTTTCATCTTGATTCATAAACATTTTATGCCAAGAATAATGCTGTTTTAAAGACAATAAGTGCCTGTTTTTGCCTGGGGTCACTGGAGGCCCTGCAAAAGAGACAGGAGGAATTAAAGGCCCTTAATCATATTTCCCCATTTTTAACTGTTACTTTTTACACTCTTGAGCCATTTCTCTTCTCTCACTGGGCCCTACCGAGGGCCATAAATCTTAATTAAAGATGCAATTTTTTTTTCCTATGAAATCTGAGCTGCAAGAAACCTTTCATTTTTTTATTTTATTTTTAAGACTAACTCCATGTGTTGGCTCATAAAACAAATAAGACTTTTACACTCAAAGGATTTTGAAAGCTGTTATTGCTGCTGTCATGTGGAGCTGGTCCCATAATTATTATTATTGTTATTTTATTTTTTATACACAAGCTTCCGATTTTCTTGTACAGAGCACAGTGAAAAAAATGAAACTTACACCAGGCTTATCTTGGTTCAGAAAATGAAGGTATGGCTTATAAAACATGAAAGAAACACGAGTCTAAGGCTCCAGTGGAGAAAGGAAGACTCTGAGTGCATCCAGGTGTGAGGGCTTCCCAATGAGGTCTCTACTAAGGAATTATTTCCTTTTTTCTTTCTTTTTTTTTTTAAGACGGAGTCTTGCTCTGTCACCCAGGCTGGAGTACAGTGGCGGGATCTCGGCTCACTGCAAGCTCTGCCTCCTGGCTTCACACCATTCTCCTGCCTCAGCCTCCCAAATAGCTGGGACTACAGGTGCCCACCACCACGCCTGGCTAATTTTTTTTTTTTCTATTTTCAGCAGAGACAGGGTTTCACCATGTTAGCCAGGATGGTCTCGATTTCCTGACCTCGTAATCCGCCTGCCTCGGGTTCCCAAAGTGCTGGGATTATGGGCGTGAGTCACCGTGCCCGGCCAGGAATATTTCTTTAAAAGGAATAATCTATTAGCTGCAGTCTGATTGGTAAGACAAACAAATGTGTCTGCAACTGCATTCCTTACCCCTTTAGACTGGGGAATGGGCCTGACATCTTTAGATCTCTGGACCTAATATCCTAATGGCAGGTGGCAAAGGGATTTAATCACAGATAACAGGTAGTTTGGAGGTCCTGATCCCATTCTAGATACTGTTGCTAATAAAAATTAATGATTTCGAAAATATTATATAAATATCTAAGGAGGGTCAGGCATGGTAGCTTATGTCTGTAATTCCAGCACTTTGGGAGGCTGAAGTGGGTGGATCATTTGAGGCCAGGAGTTTGAGAGCAGCCTGGCCAACATGGTGAAACTCTGTCTCTACTAAAAATACAAAAATTAGTCTAGCATGGTGGTGTGCACCTGTAGTCCCAGCTGCTAGGGAGGCTGAGGCAGGAGAATCGCTTGAACCCAGGAGGTGGAGGTTGCAGTGAGCCAAGATTGCACTCCAGCCTAGGTGACAGAGTAAGACATTGTCTAAAAAGAAAAAAAAAAATAAAAATCTAATGAGGCATGAGGCAGTCACAGAGATTCCTGTGATACAAACCACCAGACTTCTTAGGTGTCAATTTGCCTGTCTTCCACAATCCCTTCAAAAATTCAGTGGTCTTCTATCATCCAGAAGATGACATGAACACTCCCAAGATCACTTTCAATCTAGCGTCAACCTGTCGTTTGAAGCACATCAGCAACTGTTACCATCCCAGCCAGCCACACCTCTTCTCCTGTTCATACAGAGAAAGCATAGACAATGCTTTCCAAAGAAATCTTATTCCTTTGCAACTCTGTGACTTTGCATGTATTGAGAGTTTTGGTGGAAAAAGAACAATCATGTAACGTACTTGGTGTAGGCTTTTTCCTAGCTGAGTAACTATGGACAAATTATTTAAATTCTCTGAGCCTCTTTTTCCTCATCTGTAAAATGGAGATAATAGTCACATCTTGGTAGTGATGTGAGGATTATATACAATATATGCAACGCACCCAGAACAACAGTATTATATGCAACAGGATTATATGCAATTTTATGCAATGCACTCAGAATGACATCAATAAAGTAGATGCTGTTTATCCTTCTTTTGTTTTAAGTACAAGAACTTCACCTTGGTTGAGTTTCTGCCCATCTCTTAAAATGCTATCAAGTTAAACCTCATTTGTGAAACCTTGCATAAGATCCCCCAGACACATTAGGAAATTCTGAATTAGGATGAATAATTTGGCAACAGTGGCAAGATAGTTGGTAGGAAGGAAGGACTTAGGATAAGCAGGCCAGCCAAAACCCTTTTGTTGTGGCCAAAGCACATTTTTCTGAAGAAGGGGCCTCCTGGTCCTTTGCCTAGTTAAGTTTTTTCAAGCAACTCTTAAGTTTCTTTAAATGTTTTCTTGCCTCCGCCTTCCTCTCCCATGCTCTCTGCCTCACTCCTTATCCCAAATCTACCAGTGTCATCTAGGACTTCTTCCAATGGTCTTGTTGGCTTGTTGACAAGTCTTTCAGACTCTGCTTCACACCTTGACAAATAACAGATGTCATTATTCCTTTTGCCTCCTTCAATTACCCAAGTCGTTTTTGCTCTTGTATTGGATTTTGTATGATTCTGTACTTCAACACTGTTAGAGCAAACACTGCAAATCCCCTTTGCATCATAAACTCACAGTGTTGGAAAGAGGGGTTCAATATTTCTTTACCCGCTTTGTTTTATACATGAAGAACAGAAGGTTCAGAGAGGTGAAAATGCTTTATTGAGTCAACACTTAGAGGCTGATTAAGGCTCTGACCCGGGTCTCCTGTAACTTGGCCAGTGCTTTATACTGCAGTACACTGATTCTTTGACTTCTTTGACCATACGGCATTTTGAAATATCCAGAAGGCTCTCAATGTTGGAAATCAGAGTGCCAAAATAATGCTATCTAACTGTGTAGGGTTCAGCTCAAAGCCAAATAATTTCCTTTCTGCACTGATAAGCCGCAGGGTATTTTCAATCAAGTCAACTAGGATGAGGCATCAATGACCAGGTGGATGGAGGGAGGTGAATTTTTGAAGAGAGGCTGCTCCTGGGGAAATCTGCATATAAAGCTGGCTGTCCCATGGAGTTGGGCAGGACGGGGTTCAGAGAAATGTCAGGAGTATTCAGTAGACAATCCTACCCCACTGAATTTCCTACTTAATATGATTTTCCGATTTAATCTTTTCCTAGTTCCAGATGGATATTTAATACTTTTTAGAGATTCATACTCAAGGGGACTATGATAGTGTGACTGAGACTTTCTTGAAATAACAAAGGGGAGAAGGAAAAAAATGAATATTTATTAAGCACTTACACAAGATTTGGCAATTTTACATAAACATTCTTATGCGAATCTTCACCAAAAAAAACCTTAATGAGGTTGTGAGAAATATTCCTGTTTTATGGATGAGGAGGCTAACACTTAGGAAAGATAATTAACTTACCACAGGTTACCCAGGAAGCTGGACCCAGATTCAAAGTTTAGCTTATCTGACATAGAGAAGGTGAGTAATATGAAGAGCTTGACTGACATTTTGTAGAACAGTTTCTTAGATTTTAATTTTCTGTTTGTGTTGATTTCAACAAGACTCTTGGCTCTTACCTATACCTCTTTTCCCTTGTCTTAAAACCAGGCATTAATTCGGCTTTACTTTCTCATGGAGATGTTGAAAAATCAAATGAGACAATGCATTTGACAGTATTTTAAAACTTATGGAGTACTATGCAAATGTAAATCTCATGACAATGTAGATATTAACTAGATTTTTGAAAACCTAAGGAGTGGACAAATTTCTACATCGTTTTTTCAAGTCCTTTGGAAACTAATCAAAACCCGTAAGGTCTTTTATAATATATTCTATTCCACTGGTTTATTAATAGATGCTCCGGCACAATGAACTGTTCTTCAACTATAAATTTAAATAAGATTACAAAATCCAAAACCTATATTTTATAGTATTCAAAATAATCTGACCTCTCGATGTTCTGTGCTATTTTGTGTAAGGTGAATGAAATTCTAACCTAAGTTGCCTTGTCATTGACACTTTTTTATACCCTGTTTAAATCTTTTTTCTTCAGAAATTAAAAAATAAAACTAGCAGTATCAGTAGTATCAATTTATAAATTGGCCTTTTATATGGGCAAGGTAAATTATTGGTGGTTAGAATACCATAATGATGTATATAAAGCAAATTTTCTATTTATTAAGACAGAAGAATAAACAATACGTTCATAACAATGAATAAACTTGGAAGAATAACTTCTTTTCTGACTTATTTTTCCACTTTTCCACTTGGGTGATTTCTTCTTCAGCAAATGGGGCCTAACTGATATGCTTTAGCATAGCCACATACATGTATTCCTGAGAGTAACAATATGAAGGACAATAAAAACATAAAATTCATTTTTGTGGGAAACTTGAAGAAGTTTTCATTATTGTAAAACCAATTCACGTCTACTGTTTATTATTACATAAGTGTAAAATGAAGTACTTAACAAAGTACCTTAGCTGCATTCACGGAATCGGGTAATGAGAAAAGAGGTAAGTGACACTCCTCTCTTAAGTGTTCGTTTGCATGTACGAGTAGACACAGGGGTTGAAGAATCTCCTGAGAAAAAGTCTCAGGGAATGAGTATTCTGGATCCAGTGCGGTAGCTGAGGCTGGGGTTTCCTGCCACCCGCTCCTCTGGGAAATGGTGGTGGGATGTGCGGATGGGTTGCGAGTTGTGTCACTAAAAGTCACTGCACTTTAGCATTCATGCCTCTTGCTTTGGGATCTACTGCTTCCCCACCCCTATCTTTAGAAGTGCTATAAAGTAAAAAGGGTGATCTTTTGTTAGAGGAGTTGCTACATGGGTTTTTGGCTGGAAGGTGCCGCAGGTCTGTACTAGGTCCAGAGGCAGTGGGACTGACTGGGCACATTCCCGCATGTCCTCCGGCAGCATCAGGCGCCAGAGCTTCATCCGACTCAGAGAGGTCGCTCTGGGGAGCCACAGGGGCCTGGAGGCTGTGGATGATCTTAATTTGACTGGCGGATTCTCGATATACATAAGCCTCTTTAGTGATTCCAAGAACGACTTGAGGGAGGGGAACTCTGGAAAAGTCTGAGCTCCTAGCCATGACGATTGAGTTCTAACTGTCAGGTTGTCAGTAGAGCCCCATTGCGTTTGCAGGTTAAGAAAGCCACTCAGATTGCCGGTAAATAATTAAATTATTCATAAACAAGCATATATAGAAGTAAACACAGATTCATTTCTACAAATCATTTAAATAAAATTATACATTGGGAAAATTTCAAGACCGCATCCTACAAATCTGTTTTAAAACTGCAGCCAAATGTATGCCATTGCTAGTAATAATAGTTTTACTACCAGGTGCCATTATTAACTGGAGGCGCCAGGGGGACAAGAGAAATGGCAACGCAAACATTAATGGTAATACAAGCTGGGTGAAGCGTGGGGAAGGGAAAGCGGTGTAAGGGCGAGTACGGCTACAACTAGCATCAATGTTGGAGCGTGGTTGTAATAGGAGTGGTCAGAGCTTGGTGACTTTTGAGTTGTTTCTCCATATCAGGTACTTCCTAAAAACCATACATGTCTAGAAACATAAAAGAAGGACAGATAAAGGAACTGTATTGAAAATGATGTTTTATTGGTATGGTTGAAGTTAGAAAATCTCATTGGTTAAAATTCCTAGTTCATAGCTACCCTCAGTCCTGAAGAGCCAGTGCAATACCAACAGCTCAGTCGGTTTCTTCCAGGGGAAGGAAATAATTTCTGCATTACTCGACTCCCCGGGCACCTAGGACTGCTGCCTACTATGCTTCACTCACTTGTCCATGTTTTTCTGAAAATTGTGGACCAAAAGGTAACATGGATTTCAAATTATTTAGGGTCTAATAAGAGGGAAACTACCAAATCAATCACTATACTGTGATTATACGCCTAAAATAAAAAATACTCAAAATAAAGCTTGTGGTAGTGGAAAAATTTCAAAGCACTGCTGGAGATAGATGGGACCTGCGTGTTGACACTGGCTATAGGATTTCTCCTCACAAAAAATGTCATGAGGTTCACAGCTGGGCTTCTAGAATCTGCACACCAGCTTTTGTATGTATGGACAAATTTATATTGTTCTGTTATGAGCAAACATGTCTTTCATTATTTGTTCAAAGAAGTGTGTATTAACCTTTCTAGCTGCTGTAAAAAACAACTCCCAAAATCCCTGGCTTAAAGATGTGCTTTTCACTCATGATCAGCTCAGTTGAGTTGGGGAGGTTCTACCTTTTACCACGGACTCCACATTCTTCATTTGGGCTGGGCATGGTGGATCATGCCTGTAATCCAGCACTTTGGGAGGCCAAGACAGGCAGATCACTCCAGCCCAGGAGTTCAAGGCCAGCTTAGGCAACGTGGTGAAACATCCTCTCTACAAAAAATACAAAAATTAGCCTGGAGTGGTGGCATGCGCCTGTAGTGTCAGCTATTGGGAGGCTGAGGTGGGAGGATAGCTTGAACCCAGGAAGTCAAGATTTCAGTGAGCCGTGATCACGCTACAGTATTCCAGCCTGGGTGACAAAGTGATACTTTGTCTCGATAAATAAATAAATAAATAAATAAAGTCCTTTCTTTGATACTCTGCATCCAGACAACTAATAATAACAGACACAGAGTGGGGATGATTCTGTAGAACGCTTTAAGGGCATGGTCTGGAAGTGGCTGATATCAATTTTGCCCAAATTTTATTGGGCGGAACTCATCACACAGCCTCATATAGATTAGAAAAAGTAAAAAAAATAAAGTAAAATAAAATAGTTTTCCTGGCCCAGAGGGAAAAATGAAATGTCTTGGTGAACATGTAGAATGATTTCTGCCATAGGTTTTATGACTCATGAATGGTTAGGAAACATTGCCTTGGGCATTCATGTGTGAAAGGGTATGTTTTGCAGAGTATTGTGATTTAGTTTGTCAGGCCAGCTGGGTCACACAGGAATTGTTAGAACGGAGTCAGAGTGGTAGCGTATTTCTCTAAAACAATCTTGAAAGATTTTGATTTCTCTAGGAGATCTCTCCAGCAAGATTTGTGGGGCTTAGCATTCTACGTTCTCTCCAACATCTTTCATCACTAAAGCTCTGGAGGAGAAAAAAAAATCAGGAAGATTCCAAGTACTTGCCACTCTCTGGGTGAGATTAACTACCTTGAGGAACATGAAGAAGACATCTTTTGCAATATTTTTTTCCTACAGTTTTGAAGGGCAGGGTGTGGGTCTAGAGTTACCTCAAACTTGAAAGTGAGAATTGAACCATGCTTCTGACAGCACTGCCTAAAGGAAGTGAGGTGTTGTAACTTGGTTACTTGGCATTTGGTATTTGTCTCTGTTTGTTCCATAAAAACTTTTGAAACTGTTGGCGGATGTAGCTAACATTTGGTCTACTGCTATAAAGGATGTCAAGACCTCCAGTCAGATTTGTGGTTTTCCATTAGCCCTTAGGAATGTTTCTTTTGTATGCTGGCAGCATATTCCACCCATTCTCTTTACACTGATCATAGTAAATACGAATTTGCTTTTATAAAGAGAGAGTAGAGACTTAGGAAACTGAATTAATTTTAGCAAAATCAAATTAATTTTAGCAAAATCAATTAGGAAATGAGGAAAATAACTATTAATTTCTAAATGGGTATATATTTTCTATTTTTCACATGTATAGTGGTAAAGATTGTTACATAGTTACTGTTTTAAACACCTTCTGATCTTAGGATTAATATAAACTAATGATTTGAAAACCTTGATCACATACCTTAGCTGTAAAAATTGTGATCATAGATCTCAAATATATGCACATTTATTCATAAACCATATTCATGTGCAACTTTAATGATATATTTTGTGCATTAGAAGCCTATATAAAAGGTGGGTGTAGTGGTACACACCTGTAATCCTAGCACTTTGGGAAGCTGAGGCAGAAGAAACACTTGAGCCCAGGAGTTTGAAACCAATCTGGGCAGCATAGTGAGACCCAAACTCAAACAACAACAAACAAACAACAAAAACTCTATATAGAGATAAAAATTCAAATGGAAAAGATTACATTACTATATAGTTGAAATTCCAGTAATTTCTTTCTACATTTCAGTGAGTGGTCTTGCCCACAATCTGGGTGTTTCTCACTTAAGAAGTTTGTTAACATAAACAAGACACTTTATGTAGTATTCTTTGAATCAGAGCTTCCTAAGCAATGAGCTAGTTGTTACTGTAAAACTTTGTTTTATGGGAATTCCATCTACATTTGTAGGATGCTGGATGCCACACAGTCATGCTGTTGAGATGGCAGGTTGCCAAATAGGCTCCTTTCAAGTCCTGGAAGAAAAAAATCTTTCTTCCCCAGAAGGCTTTGTCTTTGACTCAGCTGCTGTCAATTCATCATATCTCTAAGTCTCTACGATACGGAGAAAAATTAAGACCAACAATTTCTACTCCACCAAGGATAATTTCAAGAATCATAAAACAGATTTCCCCCTATTCACCTGAAACAGTGTTGGAGTCTGAAGCAAAAAGATCTGAGAGGTTGGAGAGGCTCTGTAAAACAAAACAAAACAAAACAAAAAACAGAAAACACAAGAAGAGACTAATAAAAATTGTAAGAGCTAGCACTTATTGAATACCCACTATGGGCTGGTAATTGTCCTTGCTAAGTAGTTCATACACATCATGTATTTTCATCCTTAAAAAAAAAAAACCAAGAAATATGTGCTAATTATTATCCTCTTTTTACAATAAGTAAACTGCCTCTAAGATGAGTGGATAATGGAAAAATGTTTTGTTTCTGGAAAATAAAGAATGTTTAAATGACATGTTAGTTGTTAGGTGTGCCCCTTTGTCAGAAGGGTTTCCTATGCTATGTAGGAAGTTGGACTTGTTTATCTTTTAGATCCTTTTGGCACTTCATTTCTGTAAATATTTTTGGATATTTACTTTGTTCTTAGATCTTTCAAGATGCTTACCAAGCTCAATCTTGATCAAGTCACTTAATCTCAATGATTTTTAGTTTGACCATCTAAATTGGGGTTGCCCTAGCTTATTGGCCTGTCAGAAGTTCCCCTAAGAGTCCAACATGAGTGTATGTTTTGAAGACCATCAATGATCTTCCATTTGTCTAAAGCATCATCATCATTATTTTTTAAATGTGATATAATTTCTGTGTTTCAGGAATTTTCAGTTCATGAAGATATTTTACTTACAAGATAAAGACATGTTCATAAACAGGGAACAGATAATCCTTTTCAATTTTTTCCTATTTGAGTCATACAATCTCAGATTTGGGACAGGGAAATAAACCATGAATTGATGAAAGGAAGTGGTCCTAATTCCTTTATAATGATTGTAATAATACATATTGTAATAATACAATAATAAACAGAAATTGTAATAATCCCTTGTATTTATGGACACCTTAAACTTTCATATTACTTATGTATTAGTGATCTCACCTGATCCTCCTTTTGCTTCTCAGTTCCAGGATTATTTTTTTCCTTCAACTGACTGGATTGACTATTCAGACACCTGCGTCTGCTGTTAGCACAGTTTTTGGGGACTTTGATAGCCCACTTAGGTGTCCCATTTTACTTCCTCAGCTTTCACTCTCATCACAGTAGTCCCTTCAGTCTATCCTCCTTCTTTCATTCCTTCCTCTTACTTTTATTCCCTCCCTCTTTTCCTCCATAAACATTTAAGAATTCAAGGGTGTTTCATATGCCAAGCACTATGTTAGATGCTAGAGATGAATAGTTAACAAGGGTCTTCAGTCTGAAGAGATCAGTCTTATTGAGGAGATGGAGAAGAAAACAGATAAGTATGCTGTGATGGTGATATAATAGTGGTAAACAAAGGAGGTTCTGAAGAAGGTCAAGGCAGGGACCTGATTCCAACATAAAGAGGGAGGTCAGGGAAAACTTCCTGGAGGAAGCACATCCTGGGTTAAGTTGATCAGGAAGATTGGCAGAGGGGACAGTGTGAGTAAAGCCCGAAAAATCTGCTTCTTAGCTGCTCTTGGTTTCACTGAGGGCAAAGGAAAGAGTGCCGTGCTCTTGAGTTACAATGTTTCTGTCCTCAAGATCAGGGATTATTTAGAGTTTTGGCTTTAAAAGTCAAGCCATAGATCCTGTGAATTCTCAGAGACTGACGCCTTGAGCTTTCTAGACCACCCTTCCCTTTTGGTCAGACCTGAGGTGCTGATGGAGCCACTGGCTCCTGCTACATCTCTGGGTTTGCCAGTGATTAAGGGCATTTTTGTCTGAGTGCCTAAGTGCTGGGGCAGACTGCCCAGCTTCAATGAATCAATGGACTAAAAATTGTCTTCCCAGCAGGCACTGCCAAGCAGCCTCCAGCCAACACTACAAGCAACTGAGAAAAGATCCATTGAGCTCAGCAGGAGGCTCTGTTTCGGCTGACTCAGCTCCCTGGAAGCACTTCTCCAGTCATTTATATCTCTACTTTTCCTCTCTGAGCTCTGCTCTGTATCTCTGCTCTTTGTGCCAAGCTGGGAGGCACTGGGGTTTCAAATGGCTATGCATTATCAATATCTCAGTGGGCTTCTGACAGGGCGTAAAGTAGACCTGACCCAATAGTCCATTCTTATTCTCTATTAGTTTAATTCACATTGGGTTTGGCCCAAGTCATAAAGATTTTAGTTCAAGAAAAACATTTTACAAGGTGATGAATGAGATTAATCTTGCAAAGATCGTGGAAAATAAAATATTTGCATTTGAAACCCAGAATTTAAGAAACACGTGAAAGGTCATACAACCAGTTGGTGGAGGAACTAGGTCTAGGACATGAAATTAGGCAGGGCTTTTGGCTAACTTCGCTCTTCTACAAATTACTATGTTTTCCTTTTTTTCTAGAGAGTATTTTTGAAAATAATATTCTATTATAACTGCAACCCATGAAGTCATTAGGGCACACGGCAATGCTAAAACTTTGTTGATGAGGAAAATTGGGCAGACTTACCAAAGGTCACTCAAAGATAAGCCACAGACCTGGGATAGAATTATTTTTCTTTTTTTTTCTGGTGAGCCACATTGTAGAATTCCCTAGTTCAATGAGTCAGGAGATCTGGTTTGAGAGATTATTAAGTTGGGGCCATTTCGGCCTCTAGTAAGCCATCAGTTTTGAGCAAGTCTCTTGTCACTCTGGTTTCCAGGATCCTTGCCTGTGAAATGTGCAGATTGGCCCTACTGTGGGCCTGTAAATAGCAGAATACTTATAGCAGCCAGACCTGTGGTGCCTTCTTCAAGGGGGCACCTGTGAGTCGGTTTAGCTGATGGCAGACACTCTGGAATGCCAGTCCACAACAGGGAAACCTTCTGATTGTTTCTGAGGACTTAGAAATAGATATTTTTGTGTAAAATCTCTTTATTTTTAATTGTCAATGAGACACACAAAATCAAAACAAACAGTGTTTGAGCCAAAAAAGAAATACATGAGGGCTAGAAGTAGCTTATAGATTGTCTGTTTGCAAAGTCTAAATGGCAAGTTCTGCAGTCTTGGTGAGTGTTAACACTCCATGACTCCATACACCTTGGAATTCCTTCTAAGTTGTGTTCCTTTGAGTAACACAAGAAGATTACCTCGTTATGTAAATGCATGGTAAATTTCCTTAGAGCTCATTTTCAACAAAATACATCTTAAATATCTAGTAAATAGCTTTGAAAGAGTTTAAGTATTAGGTCTTAAAGATATGTAATGAAAAGAGAAACCTTAAAGTACTCCTTTTGTTTTTTTCTTTCTTTGGTTGGTTCCAATTAATAGATTTATTTTGGCTTTGAAATAACATTGCTCCTGCATTCCTTACAGTTGTCCTATGCCCTAGTCTCAACTGGAGGATAGATTTTTTAAAGACCAGAAACTGTTCTCTATATCTTTTCCTTTTCTCCTTGGCCAACATCTTATGTGAACACAGTTTGAGACTTGATAGTCACTCCTTTCCTTCCGGCCCTCTTTCATCCATTGGTGATTGTTCCTGAATTATACAATGGTTCTCTTGAGACAGGAATAATACAGGGTGGTCACAGGAGAATAAAAATTCTAGACAATAGTTTAACATGACTAGAGGCTATGAGCTGATAAGATTCTGAAAAACAGGGTGTGGACCAAGTTGGCTAAGACTGACTGGACCCAACATGGCCCTGGATTCTACCTAGATTTCACCTGGGACCTCATTATATGCCCATTAACATACTAAATTACACACCCACCAGTGACATTAGAGTTCTGAGATCACACATATTTGGTGTAAAAGTGGGTGGCACCATGTTCTGAGAAACCTCCACCTTTTTCCGGGGATTTTCATAAATATTCAGCTCCTTGGTTAAAGAAACCAAGGGCCGGGCGCGGTGGCTCAAGCCTGTAATCCCAGCACTTTGGGAGGCCGAGACGGGCGGATCACGAGGTCAGGAGATCGAGACCATCCTGGCTAACACATTGAAACCCCGTCTCTACTAAAAAAATACAAAAAACTAGCCGGGCAAGGTCGGGAGGCTGAGGCAGGAGAATGGCGTAAAACCCAGGAGGCGGAGCTTGCAGTGAGCTGAGATCCGGCCACTGCACTCCAGCCTGGGCGACAGAGTAAGACTCGGTCTCAAAAAAAAAAAAAAAAAAAAAAAACACCAAGGTAGCAGTCCTAAACTCCACTGTGGGACTCTCTCTTGAGTATACCCTCACTCCCCATTCTTGAATATGTACTTTCTTGAGTGTATTTGTTTTGCAATAAATCGCCATACTTTCACTATTTTCTGACTCATCGTTGCATTCCTTCTCACGATGGTGTCAAGAGCCTGGATGCTGGCTGGGGTCTCTCCCAGCCCCCTGGTATCAGTCTTTATGTGATTGATTTCCTGACTCTTTTGATAGAGTCCCTCTTTCTCATACTGCTAGGCATATTCTCCCAAGCTCTCTTCTTGACTTTCTTTTATGCTACCTCAAATATCACTTTCATGCAGATAATATCAATATCTTCCTCCTTTATTCTACTCCTATATCTACCTAAATGCCCATCAGAAAAACTATCATTTTACTCAGCGAAATCGGGACCACATCCTGCCTTCCTTACTTCAATTAGTTATACCACCATGGAAAAGAGACAGCAGGTGTGAGATACACTGTTTGGTCAAATGTACACAATTTTTTTTTTTTTTTTTGAGATGGTGTCTCACTCTGTTGCCAGGTTGGAGTGCAGTGATACAATCTCAGCTCACTGCAACCTCCACCTCCAGCGTTCAAGTGATTCTCCTGTCTCAGCCTCCTGAGTAGCTGGGACTACAGGCGCCCGCAACCATGCCCGGCTAATTTTTGTATTTTTACCAGAGATGGAGTTTCGCCGTGTTGGCCAGGATGGTCTCGATCTCTTGACCTTGTAATCCACCCGCCTCAGCCTCCCACAGTGCTGGGATTACAGGCATGAGCCACCGCGCCCTACCAATGTACACAACTTAATGCCTGAAGTGAATGTGAAGAGTAAGACAGAAGGAAGAGGCAAAAATGATTCTAAGTTACAAGTCTAGGTGATTTGGTATTTGTGCATACTGGCAATAGACATGAATAACATATCAAACCAGGGTCAGACAGGGGTAGTGAGTTGAAATCTGAATCATTAGTATTCAGAAAAAAACTAAAGATACCTTGAAATTTAGGCTAATTTGGAAGCTGAGGCCAGAGTTAAGAAGGTTTGCGTTTGAGCTACTATAAATTATTAATGTTATTATTATGTATTTATTTATTTTTTGAAACGGAGTCTCGCTCTGTTGCCAGGCTGGAGTGCAGTGGTACGATCTCGGCTCACTGCAACCTCTGCCTCCTGGGTTCAAGCAATTCTCCTGTCTCAGCCTCCTGAGTAGCTGGGACTACAGGTACATGCCACCACGCCCAGCTAATTTTTTTTTTTTTTTTGTATTTTTAGTGGGGATGGGGTTTCACCATGTTGACCAGGCTGGTCTCAAACTCCTGACTTCAGGTAATCCACCCACCTCAGCCTCCCAAAGTGTTGGGATTACAGGTGTGAGCCACCACGCCCAGCTGCCCATCGTTTTTAATGCAAATAATTTCTTCATGTCCTTATCCCAATCCAGTCTCAGTCTACCATGCCAGTGGATTCAATCCATTTGTCCCCAACTCCTCAACCGGTTCTCCAAATGAAAGTCTGTGGAAATGTGCAAAGCAGAAAACTAGTAAATAAGAAGCTGCTTTCCTAAAGTGGAGGTGGAGGTTTTCAAGGTTTCCACTCCAAGTCTCAAAGTCCCTAAAGGGACACCTTTGTGACTATGAAATAGGTTACCCTTCTGAGTGACTATCTAAGGAATGGGGCAAAAGTTCTCCGTATTTTTTTTTTTTTTTTGGCTCTTGGTACCCCGTATGTCTCAGAAATTTTTTCATGGAGGGCCTAGGCGAAAAGAAATACTTAAGCCTTATGTTTATTTTTAAAAAAGAGAAGTATTAAATATTCAGTATCTTAAGTATTAAAATTCAAATGATTTAATATTTGTCCTCACAGCTTACAAGCCATTTGAAAAACTAATATGTATTTATGGAGAGAAATCATGTTTTACTTTTATTCTTAAATAAGTACAGTTACCTTTTAATGTAGGATATATGTGCTTGCTGGGCTCCACATATACTCTCAAATCTTGGAATTAGATTGTATACCATCATCTTTACTTCTTGTTTCACATTGATTTCTTTGCTGTACTTACTTTTCATTGCATGGAAAGATGAAAACCCAGCTTCATAAAGATAGTACATCATCAAAAGGAATGTAATGCAATCTAATTTTAAAACTGTGAACTATCTTGAGCTAGTAGTTGGTGTGGTGTCTGCCAAATGTCAACTATTACGGTTTTCCTAGAAAATTTAAAATATCTGACAGCAACCTTGTGTGAGCACTGTGGCACTTTGAGGCGCCTCTGCTAATACAATTGGGAAATCATGGGAACAGGGCCAAGAATCAGCTCTCTGAGTCATGGGCCTGGCTCAGTTAACTAGATCGGTAACATAGGGTGGCCATGTCAGCACACTCTACCACAGTACCTTTATCACAGTGGAGGAGAGCTGAACTTGTTAATTCCTCATGCTTCTTTCTAGCTTTCATTCTTATGATAGAAGGAGTTTTAATTCTATCAGTGTTACAAAGAAAGCTTGGAAAGAATTTGCTACCTTAAATAACAAATAGTCATTTTTCTGGATCCTTGTTTCGAAAGTGAGTACGGAGCTGGTTTTGATTTCAGGCATCTCATCCCTGCTACTCACCCCAACCTGTTAGTCCTGCAAACTCAGGATTCTCTTAGAAGAACTACGTAAGGAATTCTGTGTATGCTTAGTGTGAGACCTGGCAGAGAGTGAGAATAAATGTTTGTATGATTTAATGCTTTCAGAAGAGCAAAATATCTCTATGAACAGTTTTGCTTAATACACCAGGAAGCACTTGTAAGATTCTCTTTTCCTTTTGGGGAATACTAGTTTGGGGTAGATTGAAAAAAAAAAGTAAGGTCTTTCCATTCAATATTTATAAAACCATGCAGGGCTTAGATAGAATGAAAACTGATTTGTTCATTAATTTTGACCAGAAAGAATGAATGAGTATTATTTGGAATTTGGAGCAGTTCAAGTGAAAAGAAGCCATATGAAACAATTTTCTATTCACTATCCAGGTGTGGAAAGAGAAAATAACGTTTTATATCTCTGGTTTTCATTGAACAGGAATTCTCACTTAATTATACATCACCAAATTTTTCTTGTCTTACATTTGTATTGTGAAGTTTTCTTTTAAAAGTGTTTTCCTGTTCCCAGGTAAACATTTTTAAGTAATAATATTACTTAAATATGATTAATAATAAAATAAGTAAAATATTTACTTATATTTTCTTTTAATAACTTTATAGTTTTACCTTTCACAGGTGGGCCTTTAATTCATCTATGACCCGTCTTTGAATGTAACATTAGAGTTCTAGGTGTTTCTACAGATATAGTGAACCAGGTTTCCCACCACTACCTATCAAACCATCCTCCTTTCCCCATTGTTTATGGTACTCTTCTTATGTGTTATTGTAAATCTCTATATATGCAGTAATTTGTCCCTTGGCTCTATATTGATATACTTTTTCTATTCTTGACCATTAAATGCACTGTTTCTATTATTATGCCTCTGTAGTATGTATTAGTACTTGATAGGGCAAATCCTCTGTCTTTAGTTTTCTTTTGGAAAGTTTATTCAGTTACTCCTGGACTTAGGGACTGTCTTCGTTTATTTTGTGCTATAACAGAATACCCGAGACTGAGTATTTTACAATAAACAGTAATGTATTGGCTTATAGTTCTGGAGGCTTGGAAGTTCATGATCAAGGGGCTGGCATCTGATGAGGGTCTTCTTATTTAATCATCTCATGGCAGAAGGTAGAAGGGCAAGGGAGGGTGACGGAGAGGGGTTGGTGGCAGTGGGGAAGAGGGAGAGAATAAAAAGGGAGCTGAGCTCCCCCTTTTATAACAAATCCACTTCTGAGATAATGACATTAATTCATTGACTCCACTCTCATGACTTAATCAGCTCTCATTAGGCCCCACCTCCCAACCCTGTTGCATTGGGGATTCAGTTTATAGCACATGTTTTTCAGGGGATACACTTAAACCATAGCAGGGGACAACACAGAGCATTGGAGAGGTAAAATGGAGTAGACGGACACTGTAGCGTTCAGATAGTAGCAGTAGATTAGATGTGCACTAAGTGTGATGAAGGGATCTTTAAAAATTAGTGAGAACAAAACCAAGAAACAGAATAGATGTACAATGTCATAACTTCTATAGAAATTTAAAAATATATATTTATATAAAATATACCTAATCTTAAGAACACATAAAAACAGCAACAACAACAACAACAACAAAACCTTATTAAACACATTAGAATAGTTACCCTTATCGGGGGGGTAATGGTTGTGGATTTTGAGGATAGAATGGAAAAATTATTTTTAATAGTGTATAAAATAAAAATGAATTTATAATAAAGATAATAAAGTGAGCCTCATTTGAGATAAAAATACAATGGTAATTAAAAAAATAAAACCACTTATAAATTTCCCAAAAAAAAATCTAACTTTTCAGATTAGAGTTGGGGAAAAGCCACTTCTTTCCGTAGCCTCCTTCCTTTTCCGGTGCACAGAAAAAAATAAAAACTAGGGGCAGAGCTGGGTTTCACTCCAAAAATCAGTTCCCCTAAACCAACACATCAGGGATTAAAGTTAGAAATTCTCACCAGGAGGGGCTGGGCTCATTTGATCTCGTCTTTTATGAGTTATTGGTATTATCTGGGACCAGCTGGTTGAGAAATCTGTCCCAGAAAGCTCCTTGACTCTGGTAGGCCCTAAATATAAACATGCACATATCCCTGCCTGAGTCACTCAACAATCCACTCTGCTTCAAAGAAAAGAGCACTTTGTTCGGGAGCACAGTGCCCTGAGCAAGAGCTAAAAGCGTCCTCTTTTCTAATTGTCAATTATCTCTACACTCCAAGATAAACATTTCTCTTTTAACATCAGACTGGCCTGGAAGGTTCATTTAGGACATGGCTATTTGAAGGACTGGAGAAGGGGGGATGTGGGGGAATACACAGAAAGCAAAGAGACAAAGTTTAAAATCAAAACACACAGTCTGCTTCTTCTGATATATTTCAAATATATTCCTAATTAGAGAATGCCAATTCAATAGCCTGAGATTCTAGAGAAGGAAGAGGTAGGCAGGTGACACAATTAAGTAAGTCTCTATTTTAAATAACTGCAGTTGGGATGGGTGGAGGGTATTCCTAGGGGATATTTTTTTCTCTAAAAAAATTTCCTTTATTTGAAGAAGGACTGGAAGCATTTCATACATATACATGCAGATGCTCTTCGACTTACAATGGTATTATGTCCTGATAAACTCATCATAAAGCCAAAAATTCTAAGTCTAACCATTGCAATTTGGGGACCATCTGTATATGTGTATATGTATATCCATGTATACATATGTATATGTGTATATGCACACACATATGTATACTTTTAAAAGATGGTTTGGTGTTTCTTGCTGTGAAAGCAAAGCTTAGCTCAGGAACTTTCCAAAGACCCATTTTCTCTAGTTCATTTACGTAATTGATGAGATTGCAATTGACTTGACCTCACTTGGAAGCCAGGCCAGAGATAATTTAATTCAGTACCTTCTGAAATCTGTTGTATTACCATGATTCAAAATAAGAGAAGAGGATCTAGTGAGAAAGAACAAGAATATTTGTTTCTGTGTAACAAATAAGTAAGGCTAATACTGAAGCATTTTTTCCTGAAGTTAATCCTCCAGCAAGTATCTGCTTTGGAGGATAAAATAAAGTCAAATTCCTTCTGCCCATGTTCCCTCCCTTCCATTTTCTCCCCTGAGTGACCCTTTCCTCTTTCTCCTATCCCCTCCTTTACATCTCCCTTTGCCTGGCATACTTAAAATCCAGAAATCCATGTGCTAATTAGTGTGGTTATGATTTGCAACCTGTCCAATGATGCCAGGAAGTGAGACGCAACCTTTTCAAGTTTAGTAGCAACCATGTAACTCGAGTCAAAACAGAGAGATGTGTTCAGTTAATTTGGAAGGAGAAGGTGATTGGGATTTGTATATTCAAAGTTCACTGATGACAGGTCACATTCAAGGGGGACAGTCTGCGTGTTAAAATGCACCGATAAAGTCAGGAACTTTCTAGGCCAAGCAGAAGGAAGAGAGATTGTTTCTGTGGAATGAGCTGTTAAATGTGGAAGCACAAGAGAATCAGGAAACCTGTTTTCAATCAGACACAAAGATTATTTCTACTTCTTTCCTGTCCCAGTAATGAGATTTTTAAAAAGAGTAGCAGGGAGTAGTGGATACTTGGTTGTCCAATTATTAACCTAGATAGATTGTTAGTTTTGAGATGGTTTTTTTTTGTTGGTAAAGGAAAAAAGAAAATATATGGATTTTTGTTCTGGGAGCCACTGGGTGAATTTTGCCTCCAGAACTTCAGCCTTTTTGGCATGATGCTTTGCCCACCAGTGCCCAGTTAGCATTCCATATGACTCTTTGGAGTCTGGACTGTTGCTTTAGCCAAAATATGGATGTAAATAAGGGGAAAGTTCTGCTTATACTGGCTTGGGAAGACAGAAGAACAGATTTGTGTGGCTGGCAAGGACTCATTCTAGGGTTAACACCCAAACGACAATGGCATTTGAAGAATCAGAATCTTTCATCTTAAAACTCCAGTAACCATTAAGTTTCTGGGCTGTCACAGAGAAACTTATTAGGATTGATGATTCTTAATTAGAGTATTCCTATAATTAGTGCTTGAGCCATGGTTATTTACTAGAAGGCAATGTTTGCAAATATTTTCTGTATAATATAGATAATATTTCTGAACAGTTCCATCTATATTCTTAATAAAGAAGTAGTCCAGTTTTTCTAATATTATCTCTGAATATTGGGTAAGTTGTTCAGACTGTCTGAGCATCAGTGGAATACTGATACCCACAATGTAGAAGTGTTAAGGAGTTTGAATAAAATATCACGTGTAATACAGCTAGCACACAGTGAGTCTTAATTACCGTTCTTTCAAATTCCATATCCATAGACTGAAAGTTCTTTAAAGAGATAGACCATGTTTTAATATATTTTTATTCCCAATTTATAATACAACATCTAGTTCAGAGAAGGGGCTCAAGAAATGTTTACAGATTACCGAAAACATTTGCCATATAATTCTGCAGGCTTTGAGTTCAAAGTTTTCCATGGGCTTTGACTCTCTTGCATGATCCAGTCAGCTTTTGAATTTTTTGTTGTTATATCAAGTGGACATCTAATTAGTGTTTTTTTAAGGGGCTTTGGGTTCTGGTCATACTGTCTGTTAAACTAATGGCCAAGCTCTGGACTGATCTTGATTTTGTTTCTACCAACCCATTCTGAGAGCCCACAGTGACCCTGTATTCTGGTGATTACTTAAAAGGGCAATGGCCATTGGCCAACATGCAAATGTGATTGATGTTGATGTAATAAAAGCAGAAGAATAAAGGACATCTTCACTTTGTCTCTATTTAAGAGCGGCCTTCTGGAAGCAGCTCACTGCTTCACTGTGCTGTAATGTCATTACTGGGAGGTCTACTTCTGCCAGTCAGAAATGGAAGTGATTGAGGGATGCAAGATTTTTTTTATGCTTCTCCACCTCAGTCCACCAACACACACACACACACACACACACACACAAAAAAAAAATACACACACACTCTCATATACCCACATGCACATACACATACACGTAAAGTAGACCTTCACTGCTAATTATGGCATAGTTTTCATCTGGTGGAACAAAAAATGCCAGCCAAGTGAGTCATATTCTGATTTATTGAATAAACACTTTCCATGTGAGAAGCAGAGAGAAAAATGAAACCATTGCCTGTTAGAGCTGGAAAAGGCTAGTGTTTCCAACACACTGGATGGCAGTTCTAAGTTGGGCTGGCTGCCGCAGGATCACCTGGGGGAACTTTATAAAGAAACTGGCCTTCCAGGTCCACCCTTGGAGGTTTTCAGCCAAAGCTCTCTTAATGATGCTGAGTTTGACCAGTTTAGGCAATAACTGTTTTTTCCAATCCTTTACTTTTACAGCAAAAAACATGAAAGCCCCGGAAGAAGTGACTTGTCAAAGTTTCTTTGGGAGTAAGATGAAGAGCTGAGAGAAGGGAAAGCAATGAATACTTCGTAAATGTGAGAGTTTAATGGATGCCTTATGCAGAGCCCTACATATTTGGTTTTATTAGCTCGTTACCATGGCCTTGGCAGAGAGGCATTAGAGAAGAGAGATAACTGAACTGCTCTAAGTTGACAGTATATTGACATGCTATACTTTAGTTCCTGAGCCTGGATTCTGTTCTGTTCAAAACCTTTGCTGGTTATGTTTGGCTCCGGAATTCAATGTTGCGAACATTTGGCCTCTGAGTTGATAGAACAAGTGGTTAGTTGCAGGTCAGTCCCCTACAACTAACTTTATTTCAAAATATTTCAATAAATAATTATTGAGAAAATACTATGTGTAAAGTGCAATGTTAGGAACTTGGAGGTGAACATGAAGGACACAGTTTTTGTATTTATAGAGACTACATTCTTGAGGGTGCTATGATAAAAGAAGCTATGCAAATAAAATGTGATGAGAGTTATGCTAGGGGAAGTAACAAGTGCTTTGAGGAGAAGTAGCAGGAAAACTTAAGCCAGACTCAGGGCCAAGGTAAGCCTTCCCAAATCTGACTGCTAGAAGATGAACAGAAGTTAGCTAGGTAAAACATGGGACATGGGCTCAGAGGGGGAGATGTTTCATAAGACGAAACAGCATTTGTGAATTCCAGGAGTCTAGACATTGTGTGAAGAGTTCGCATTTGACCAGTTCAAGGAACTGAAAGAACCTTATTATTTTTGGAAAGAGAGGAAGAGAGGCTAGATGTGAAGAGGTAGGAAGCCTCCAGATGGAGAAAAGCCACGAAAACCCCATTAAGGTCTTTGGATTTTATCCCAAAGCATTGCTAAGCCACTGAAGTTTCCCAATCTTGTAAAAATGATCTGGGGATTAAAACCTGGGTGTAATATAAACAGGCTTATAGTTTGGAAGATGCTTTGATGGCAGTGCTAGTGATGGATAGTGGTAGATTGAGCTTGGAGGCAGCGATGCCGGTTAGAAGACTATTTCATTAGGAGACCAAAGCTGTGTTTATTATTCATCCTTGGAGTTTCAGCACCTAGCACACTGCCAGGTAGCTAATACATACCAAGTAAATATTATTTGAATGAACAGATGTGGAAATAAACATTCATTGGTAAAAACCATCCACCAAATATTTCTTGCTTATTCTGGCTTCTCTTTGTTCAATCTTCCCCTTCCCCCAGGCATACATAGGCTTTTATTGTCACCCAGGCATATATAGGCTTTTATTTTCAATCTACCTGATTAAATACTTACCACACATTCATGTTCAACTTAAGACTAGCTGCTTCTTGAAGCCTTTCAATTTTATTTATTTCCCACCCCTCCCAATTCCAATAGGACTTTCAGCCTGTTTAGAGCTTCAGGACATTTTACAATGTATGATATTGTTCCATGTGGGTGAATTTACAGCTGCTTCTTAACTTAATTCAATACTTTTTCATATATGAAGGCAAATATTATCTATCTATCTATCGTCTATCTTTAAGACTAGGAGGCTTTGATGAGCTAGACTCTTTCATGTATGGTTATGGAAGTATATAATCCCTTCCTGAAAAACAAATATGGTTATATACGCGCACACACATATATATTTCCATATATATATAAAAATACACACACATATATAATTTATATCACAATTTGCTTATACCATTTGACTCAGAAATTTTTCTACCAGGAATCTATGCAAAGTAAATTGGTAAAAATGACAACAAAAATGTATGGTCAAGTGTATTTATCTCTGCCTTTTGTGATTTTCAGACATTAGAGACAACCTAATTATTTAAGCATGGGAAGAGGAGAGGTTAAATAAATCATGCTATATTCATGTGTGAAATATGTAGAAATATGATTTTTGGGAAAAGTTAACAAGGAATGATATTTTAAACAGTGCAGTTATAAGCCAATAATATGGATTTTTTCAATATATTCTAATATTTCTACTATTATAGCTAAACTACCAATACAAATATTATGTCAAACAACTATTTTCTGTTCTTTTCTACTGCAAATTGCCCATAGTTGGCAAATAGGATTACCATTCACCATTTAGAGAACTCCTCACACGCCTTCCTGGCAGCCGCTGCAGAAAAAGAAGCAAGCTTCCAAGCCAGGCCCTTTGAAAAGAGGGGAGATGGCTTTCTCTTCCTCTTTCCTACTCCAGGCCAGCCTTTGGAGGACTGCCATCCTCACATTTGCCTGAGCCAAATCTTCAACCCACCTGTCCAAGCATCAGGCTGCTCACTTCTGATTTACCTCCTCTGGATGTTCTGGGGAGTGAAACGCTGACAGGCTGTGGCTATGGCACTGGATGACACAGCAACCTGGGAGTATCTCCGCACAGGATTCCAGAGCTGAGATTTGCCAAACTGTTCATCTTTTTCATCTTGGCAATTGTTTATGCTCTAAAAGCAATTACTGCAGGCCAAATGCGCATCTTCTCTTCCTCTGAAGAATTATATTAGACCTGGTTCTTGTCTTATTCGACTGCATTGGAACATTCCTATTCCCACAAAGCTCAATCCAGTGATGGCCTGGCCTACTTTGGTGGGAAACAAATGCTAGGAGAGTTGTTATCACATCCCATAAATGCCTGGGATGAAAGGCCCTGAAGTGCAAAGTATATTGTGGTTATCTCTTGGGTGGGGGAAAAAAAACTCTCTAATGCAAAACAGTAGCAGCAACACAGCCAGATGGCAGGAACCTCTGTCAGGAACAAATTTCCTCATCCCTCTGGAGGACAATGACTGATTCCTCATAGGTCTCCCCTGACATGATACTAAGAGTGAAGATATTTGTTCCATAGGTCCCGAGTATATATTCTGACTGGCTCCCTAAAAGAAAACCAGGCAGCACATGCAGAGCTTGGACACTGTGTTGGACTGAGTTTTCATGTTGTCTTAGAGACAGAGTCTTGCTATGTTGCCCAGGCTGGACACAAACTCCTGGCCTCAAGTGATCCTCCCACCTCAGCCTCCTGAGCAGCTATGATTATAGGCATAGGCCACCATGCCTGGCTCTAAACTGTTTTAAGATCTGTGAATATGTTACTTCCTTTAAGTCTTACAACAATCCTGTGTGGTAGGTACTATCATGATAATTACTTTATTTTGACTTAATTTGTTTAAGAGATGGGGTCTTGCTGTACTGCCCAGGCTGGTATCAAACTCCTAGCTTCAAGCAATCCTCCTATGTCAGCCTTCCACAGTGCTGGGATTTACAGGCATGAACCACTGTGTCCAATCACCTCATTTTACAAATAAAAAAAACTAAGGCACAGAGAGGTGGACTGCCCAAGGTCACACAGGCCATAATGAAACAGCAAGGATTCAAGTTCTGGCAGTCTGACCCGGGTCCCCACGCTAACCACCATGTTATATTAAATTAACACATGCAAAATGCTTAGAGCAATACCTGGCACACTGTGAGTACAAAATAAGTATTAGCTACTATCAGCTCTTTTTATAATTCAGGGCAGTCACCAATTTTATGTTTCAACTTAATATGCCCATGGAAGTGATTCTATCCTTTGAGGGGAATTGAAAAAATCCCATCAACCCAGAAATGAAAGCATGTTTAGCATCCTTGGGCTGGATACTCAGGGGCTATATATGAAAAGGAACTTAAAAGTTGATACAGTCTTGAACTTCACAGACAACAGAAGTGCAAGATATGTCAAGCTGAGGTCCTCATCCTCAGCTCTACATTTTAGTGGACCTTCAAAACTCTTGTTTTCTTCTTGAGTCAAGGAGGTTACAGATAGGGGAGGATGAGGAGGCCAATGATGAATGAGAAATATCTACACATAGCCTTTAGGGCACTTGGTTTTCTCACCCATCACACACATCTTTAATTCTTAGGCTGTACGTTTTTTAATGGGATAATCTCTCTCTCTCTTTTTTTTGAGATGGAGTCTCACTGTGTCGCCTGGGCTGGAGTGCAGTGACGTGATCTCAGCTCACCGCAACCTCCGCCTCCCAGGTTCAAGCGATTCTCCTGCCTCAGCCTCCCAAGTAGCTGGGACTACGGGCGCCTGCCACTACACCCGGCTAATGTTTTGTATTTTTAGTAGAGACAGGGTTTCACCATGTTGGCCAGGCTGGTCTCGAACTCCTGACCTCATGATTCGCCTACCTTGGTCTCTCAAAGTGTTGGGATTACAGGTGTGTGCCACTGTGCCTGGCCATGAGGTAATCTTTCTTTTGACAACCTCCTGATAGTAATTTAACCGAATTTTATGTGGAATATTAATAAATATATTAGCTTTGAGGTGGGACTGGGAGAGAAGCACACAGTGTTATACTCCCTCCACTCTGATACACAGTAGGGAATAATCAAAGTGAAGTTTATGGTTTATATGAAAAACAGGTAAGCAGATACATCTATTACTTAGCAATATGGGACAGACTATCGATTTAAATGCCATGAACATAAGTAATAAGTGTTTCGGCATTCTATAGAATGACTACTTGATATGCCACAGATATCATTCATGAGAGATATTTTACCTTGGTGGTAGTAGCAGGTTTGGTGTACATAATAAAATGATTTATTGTTTTTTAAAAGAGTTGCCTTGAGAAGAATTTTATCCCATCCTTGAAGAAGGATTGTGTGTTGCTTAGGAAAGATTACAGTAACACAACAAAATCTCAAAATCTTAGTGACTTTTAAGCACAGACATTTCGTTCTCACTCACTCTATCTACTTGAAGTCTCTGCTCAGTCTCAGGCTCGGTCTGGACTGAGTCTAATAGTGCGACCATTATCTGGAGTGTAGATGTGAAGCACCAGAGAGAAAGATAGACATTAGAGGGTCTGCAACTGGCAATTCATTTTGTTCTCCGTAAGGGACACAAATCACTTTCACTCAAAAGTCATTGGCCAGAACTATACACAAGATCCTAGGAAATGTAATCCACTCTTGTACCAGAAGAATAGAGAAGTAGACACGTTTGATGAATAATAGAACTATTGACTTCCACAGATGGCCAGCATTTAGGTAGGAGACAATGAGTGGGGAAGGTGAGAGCACCTAAGACCTACTGGAAAAAAACTAGTGAGAAAACTCTACTTTAAGAGACATAAAATGAACTAATTTGTAAAGATGTGTGAGGCTAGATTGGGAAAGTTTTAAATAGCAGGCTTTGGAGGTTTGCCTTTTACACACGTACCAATGATTCCCAAACTCGTTTTTGCCAATAAAGACAATTTTAAAGCAAATTTGTGTAGATCCCTATTTGTAAAATAGAGGAAAACAACAATCATCTCTGGCGGAAGACGAGATGAAAGAGCCTTGAAAGTTCCCCTTAGCTTCCTCCCTCTATGGTACTCCCATGGATCTTTGCAACACAGATTAAAACCTACAGCTCTAGGATCTTAAAATACTGCCTGGCACATTTCACGACTGAAGAAATGGGAAGTCCTGAATCAAAGTCATAGTTGGTAACTACCGATTAATTTAAAAAAATAGATTAGAATGAGAGAGAAAGTGAGAATAAAGAATTTAATAAAAAGGTGATAAAATAATAAGATCCTTGAATCTGGGTATTACAAGGGTGCATGTGTGTCAAGTAAGTATTTGACAAACTGGTGATTAATTGAACTTGAGGGTTCATGGAAAGGGCGGAGTTAAAGACTGGAATGTGTTCAAGACTTGTAAATGGAGGGAATAATGGAGCAATGGATGTTACTATCAAGATGAACACAAGAGTTTTATGGGTTTAGCCAACAAGTATTTATTTAGTGGCTATTTTATAAAATGAAGTGCTTTGGAGAAAATATAAATTTAATGTTAAATATATTAGCTTTAGGGGTCAGCAAGTTATCCTCAAATGCCTAATACACAGTTGAAAAAATGACACTGGCACAATGGAGAATCCAGGGCTGAAGGTGTGTCTTGGGACAGTCACAGGGAAATGAAGTGGGATTCATTGGGATTGATAATTATAAGCATAGGCTCATTATACATTTGATTCAAAAAGAGACTCAATGAATGGGATGCATTTTGTCTTTAGTGTCACTAAAAAGATGCTAATCTCTGTAAAGTTTGGTAGGAATGCTGAAAATGAGGACAAACTCACAAAACTTCTCAAACGTACAAACTCACAAAGCTGAGGTATACTGAAAAATTTATTCCTCTGGTGGCTTGGATGGCAAGTTCATCTTTATGGTTCTGAATAAGTAATTCAGAATTCAGATGACTTAATTTTTCCTCCTATTTGTGGTCCAAGATCGTTCCCCACATTGGAGCAAAGTGTCCTAGCTTGAAGCAGAAGAGTGGGTCTGCCTTATAAGAGCCAGTATAGCCCTTGGACTTGCAAGGGATAATAAATGAGCAAACAAATTAGGAAAAAGAACTCATTCATGTTTCCAGCGATTAAATTATCAAAGATCCTTCAGAAGTTGAACCTTCTTTTCCTCGAGAGTTAAGACTGTGCTCCTTTCTCCACCTGCTCAGCTTCTTAGCTGAGCTTGGGGTACAGTTTTTTTGGCACCCTAGTCTTCTGGTCTCATGAAGATGGAGAGTAGAGGAACAAACCCAGGGACCCCTCGCACTAAAAATTTCTTACTCTTTGGTTGTAACCCAAAAACTTCTACTGACCTACCCAAGGCCATGATATCTGATTATAAAAATGAGAAAATGAGGCCTCAAAGAGATTAAATAACTAACATAAGGTTGTGTAGCTAATATGGGATAAAACTGGAATCTAACTCAGTTTTGACTCCAAGTTCCATGCTCTTAATTCTTAATAGAGATTTCCCAATGAGAGTTCATGAATCTTTAAAAACCACAACCCTAAGCAGTATATTCCTAGGTTCCCGTCCCAGTCAGAGATTGGCTTGAGAAATTCTGTTCTTTTGGAGAAGAATGTTCTTAATGGTGCAAGTGTGAATTTTGAATCTATGCCTATTCTTTGGTTCATCAAAATTTAGAATCCTTGTTTATAAATAGACTCTTAGATTACCATGCCATTGTGCCTTATTTTCAAAATTTCCCAGAGTGAACATTCTAGCCACAGAAAGGCCATCATCCCATCAGCTCTAAAATTACTCCAGGCCTGTATTCAACTTCTGCTCAGGGCCTGCAGGGAAGGTCAGGGAAGGCTGTTGCTGCCTCTCCCTAAGTGCCCCCTAGTGAGAAGGGAGTGGTGTCATCTAAGGACCAAATCATCTCTCAAAAACTTATTAGCTTTCCAGCTGTGACTGCCTCTACAACCTTTGTGTATATCTATCTGCCTCTTACAAACTGGGGCTTAGAGAATGCTTTGTGGATTCACATAAAACGGTTTGCGAACCTGCTATTTCTTTGTCGTATAAACTATTTTCCTTAATGAAAAGACAGCACTATTTTATTCCTTGAGCTGTAGACCAGGCCCACCATAATCTGCTTTTCAAAGTCATCAGTTGGAGGTTAGACACCTGGCTTCCACCCATATTCTGCCTACGATGTTTGTCACATTTCATGAGCCACTCATTAATTCTCCCAGCATAATGGGATCTGGGATTGCAAAGAGCTTTGAAGGTCTTCTACTCCAACTTTCTATTGATTGAATATCCTCTACTTTAGAGATGCTCTTTTTTCATCTTGCTATAAATGGAATGCAACCGCCCCAGCCCTTCCCCAGGGGAGCTTTTGGGCTTCGAGTTGGGCTGCTGTTGAGTATTGGTGGCAGTGCCCAGGAGTATCCGATTTGGAAGGAAATGAATATGATTCAGCTGTGAAAATTACAAATTAGATTTTGGCTTTCAGGCCATTGTGTATTTTTAGAACCAGAGGAGAATAAAATAAACATTATTTTAGGCGTAGTACAGATTATTAATATTATGTTCAGGAAAAAAAATGCCTTCCTGGTGATTGGTTGGAGTAATTTCTCCTAAATATAAATTTTCCCAACTGTGCTAATTTTCTCCAAGATAATACTACACATCGTTTTGATTAATGCCCACCCCCTTTTTGTAACAATTTCTTTGAGATTGGGAGCAGGCAACTGAATGAGCTCACTTTATTATAGCTATAGAACCTAGCTTTGCCAACAGAAAACCGCTTGAGAGTAGGGACATTTGTCTTCATTGTTACGTCATCTCCTGTGTAGTGGCTGGCACCAGGTAGGAGGACAAATCAAGCTTGTGGAGTGAGTGAATAATCAGAGTGAGTGAATAATCAGAAAGCATAGGTCCTGATAATGGAAGATAATAGAAGTTAATGATTGAAGGATCTACACTTACTCATTCCCTAACATCCCTTGGGCAGATACTGTTTAAAACACTTAAAAAGTATTACCTCACAATTACTCTATCCTAAGGTAGTAACTTATGATCCCAGGTTTATCATTGTGCCACGGGCTTAGGAGGGAGGTGGGGTTGAACAAAAATACAAGAAAAAGTAACCTCTGTCCTCCAAGCCAAGTCTAGTTGCAAAGATGCAGCATACCTCTCAGAAATTTAAGTTAATAGAAACAAATGCTACATGCTAATGTACATGGAATGTGTGACTAACAGAGAAAAAGTGATATTCTGAGGATGTAAAAAGTGAGCTAACTCGAAAAGTCCTCAAGAAGTAGTATAAATGGTGAGTATGTCTATGTGATAGCTCCTTCTGGACTTGCTGCACAAACAAAAAGGTATAATGATTTTGGTCCAGGTGACTTTTTGGTGACTCTCTAATCTCATCATGCAGACTGACAGCCAAATCACCATTCATCCACCTTCTGCTGAGCTGGGAATGCTGGTGAGGTTGAGTGAGGTTTGTCAAAACGTTTCCCACACTATTGCAAATGAGAAAGCAGCCAGGAAGGCGGCAACAGGCAACGAAGTAAATGGCAGGGATTAGCCTCGGAACACAAAGGGAACCCCTAGTGGGCTAAGTGAGTTAATGCATTTTCCTGACTTGGCTGTTAGTAAAATCTAATTAAATCAGATGCTACTAATTTGAAACTCTTGCTTATTTGGACCAGCCTGAGCTAAATGTTGCTTCTACTCTAGCTAGGAAGGAAAAGGTTTTCTTAGCAAATTACTGGGGTAAACAAGATTGCAGATAATTAAAGTGCTTAATAGAATAGTAGAGAATCAAATTTGCAAGAAAACAATCATTGTGCTATTTTTAAACTGTTCTTACCTGTTCATTAAAGCAGGCCATTAAAGGACCTCTGCTTCTTAACACTTTGTTAAGCTGATTTGAGTTGTTATGTTTACTAGACAGTGAAGAGAAAGGAATTCTCTAATTCCTACTGGCCTCTTCATAGCCCAGTTAAGTCCGAATTAATGACGTTTGTTTATGGGCCATCTAAGAGAGTCATTTTAGAGAGATTGTTAGATTTGTCCCTTTCTTACTGTAGGTTAAACTGGGAGTCTGCAGAAGCCAAAGTACCATACACAAATTTCTACATAGAGTCTTATGAAGGAAACATTCATGGCCATGATTTCCCGAATAGAGACAAGTGGTTAGGACCCATGGTAGAGCATCATCTTCATGAGTATGATTGACTCCTTGGTTCCTGGGAAGAGAATGGAAGAAAAGAGATGAGCTAGCCTCTGTAGGGGAATTTCAAGGTCATGTGGGAGAACTACAAGCATCTGTAGTTAGCACTTTTAAAACGGGCTCTGAAAAATTAAAGGTTAAAGAGATTTGCCAACTATCTCTTATTTTTACACTTGTTTTAAAGTGTCTTATTTTAGTCTAATGATCATGTGAATCTAAAGCAAAGACATTCTGGATATTTTGGACGGCTACTAAATTACCTACTCACAATATTCATACCTTCTTTCTATTTGTGTTTATTATTACAGTAATACAAAGAACTATCTAATGTTTACCTGTAATAAAAAAAACCCACAGAGGTATAAAAAATATATAAATGGTGTGCTCCCACCATAAGAAGGCAAATGGCATCTGTAAGAGCTGTACAAATAAAGCTTTCCTGGAATTTGAATAGAAAAAAAAATTGTCGGCCAATCGAGTCACCTGTGGCATATTGTAATAGATTTGTTGAACTGCGTTGGAACAGAGTATACCATATGCACATTGTGAGCAATGATATAATTCCAACAAAATACTATCACATTAAATTAATGTTGTTAATTTTAATTTTATTGGTTTTCTTTTAATTTGTTTGCACATTTGTTTGGTTTTTATAGTTCTGTAAGAGTCAGAAGCATAAGGGATTTATAGGTAGTTTTATGTTTATTCATATTTAAATAACATTTTAATAAATGTAATTTAAACCAATACTGGGAGTTCAAGAGTACTTTATTTTTTAAAAGGAAGTTGGAGAACTAATGATCTATAGAACCACAGATTATTGGAAATTGACAACTCCTTGGAGATCACTGACCTAGTCCAGTGTTTCTGATACTGGGTTCTAGGGAACTCTGCATTGAGAGGTGTTCATAGGCATGCCGAGAAAAACAGAGAGGGGTTTCTACGATCAAATAAGCTCTGAAAAAACAGAGCAGTATCTTCCTCTTGAAGATTCACAGTACTTCTTTATGAAATAAAGTCTCAGCAAGGGCCAGTGATAAAGAATCCTGGCCAATTTTGTTCAAAGCAGCATTTCCCAATCTTATCAGCACCCAAAACCCCTTGTTATAGAGGACCTGCCCCCATCCCACAGGTCCAGGCCCTTATTTCACAGAGAAGGCAACGGAGAGGGTATAGAGGGTTGAAGAGTGCCCCGCCCTCCAAAATTCATGTTTACCTGGAATCTCAGGTGTGACCTTATTTGGAAGTAGGATCCTTGCAGATACAATTAGTTAAGATAAGGTTGTAATAATTAATTTTATGTGTCAACTTCCCTGGGCTTCAGGGTGCCCAGAAATTTGGTCGAACATTATTCTGGGTATTTCTGTGAGGATGTTTTTGGATGAGCTTAACATTTAAATGAATAGACTGAGTACAGCAAATTGCCCTGCCTAATGTGAATGGGCCTCATCTATTCAGCTGAAGGCTGAACTAGAACAAAAAGGCTGACTATCCCTGAAAATGGGTGAGTTCCTCTTGCCTGACTGCTTTCCAGCTGAAGCGTCGGTTTTTTCCTTTTCTTTGGATTCAAACTGAAACATTGGCTTTTCCTGGCTCTGGAGCCTCTTGCCCTTTGGACTAGAACTACATTACCACCTCTCCTGCTTCTTCAGCTTGCCCACTGCACATCTCGGGATTTGTCAGCCCTCATAATCAAGTAAGCCAATTCCTTAAACCTCTTTCTATATGTAGACATATACATCCTAACAGATCTATTCCTCTGGAGAGCCCTGACTGATAGATGGGTCATATTGGATTAAGGCAGGCCCTAAATCCAATGCTTAGTGTCTTTATAAGAAGAGAAAACAGACACAGAAAAGACAATCAGGCAAGAGGTCCCATTTGATGATAGTCAAGGATTGGAGTGATGCACTTACAAGCAAACGAATGCTGCGAACTGGACTGCTGCAGCCACCAGAAGCTGAGAGGAGGCATAAATTCCCCTTCTGAGGTTCCAGAAGGAACTAATGCTACTGATACCTTAATCCTGTACTTCTGGCTTCCTGAACTGTGAGATAATTTCTGTTGTTTGAAGCCACTCAGTTTGTGGTAATTTGTTATGGCAGCACCAGGAAACTCTCTCTCTCTCTCTCACACACACACACACACACACACACACACACAAGCACACACATACAGAGAGAGAAAGACAGAGAGGGAGAGAGGTGAAGTGGCCTACCCACTAGCAAAGGCAGGAGTAGAGACCAAGTCTCTCCATTTGCAGCCAGTACTCCTCTCGTTGCATTTATTCATTTATTTTTATCCCTATTTTCTTCCGGAAAAAAATACACGTATCTTTTCTTTTTTTTTTTCCTTTCAGGCAAATAAATACAAGAACTAAACCCAAAATACAAACAACTTACAACAGAGAATCTCATTTCTAGAAGCAACAGAGCCCTAATTATCTATATAAAATCCAACTATAATGCCATACAAGAAACCAGATTTTCCCAAGAGTAAGACTATCTATAGGCTATAAAAGTAGCCTTATAAGGTATCTAACATCACAACTGATGTTAGATGTGTAGATGTTTATGACAATTATTTTATTTTAGAGAGATGAATATTTTTATAAATCTAGTGTATTAGTTTCTGGTTGTTGTTTTAGCAAATTACCACACACTTAGCATCTTAAAACAACATGAATTCGTTCATTCATTCATTCATGCATTCATTCATTCATTCATTTAAATTCTAAAGGCCAGGAGTCAAAAATCAGGCTCTGTGTGCTAAAATCAAGGTGTCAGCAGGGCTGGCTGTTTCTTCTGGAGGCTCTAGGGAAAATCTGTCTTTGCCTTTTCGGCTATCCACATTCCTTGACTCACGACCCTGCATCGCTATGACCACCAATTCTGGCAGCAACACTTCCTTTACACCTGTGACTCGTCTGTCTCCCTCTTATAAGGATCCCAATGATTACTCAGATGATTCCTATAAGGAGCCCAATGATTACTCAGATGGTTCTGGATCATAGCTCTATATCAAGATCCTTAACCACAGCTGCATACTCCCATTTGCCATGTAGGGTCACATATAGAATGCATAGGTTCTGGGGATTAAACTGTGAGTAACTTTAGTGGTAGGACTGTGATTAGAATTCAGAGTGGTATGAGCCCCATGCATTATGCCATTATGAAATCATCATAAAAGTAGACCTATAAGGTATAATAAAAGTAGCCTTACAATTCAAGGTCCTTCTCAGATTTCCAGGGTGTACAAAGTCCACATAGGCTTCAATTATACTTTGAACTATACATAGTGACAAAAAATATAGAAAGCAAAAGTTTAGGAAATACATGATTGTAAGTTGGTTTTGTTATTGCTTTAGTTCCACAAGAAAACAAAATATCCATCAATGGATCTCAGTTGCACCCCCATCTCTCTGTGATGATCCTAGCCACTCTGCAGTCACAGCAATGGTTTTGTCTATAGAGATCGTGTGAATTTGAGAAGGAACCCAATCCCAGGTTGCTCCTTGAGAATGAAATAGGGATATTTTTGTGTGCTCATAAACTTGTGAAGGACAAATATGTCTATGCTATTTAAAAGTCTTTGCAGGCTGGGTGCGGTGGCTCATGCCTGTAATCCCAGCACTTTGGGAGGCCGAGGTGGGCAGATCACCTGAGGCCATGAGTTCAAGACCAGCCTGGCCAACATGGCAAAACCCCGTCTCTACTAAACATACAAAAAATTAGCCAGGTGTGGTGGTGGGCGCCTGTAGTCCTAGCTACACGGGAGGCTGAGGCAGGAGAATGGGGTCAACCTGGGAGGCAGGCAGAGGTTGCAGTGAGCCGAGATTGTTCCACTGCACTCCACCCTGGGTGACAAGAGGGAAACTCCTTCTCAAAAAAAAAAGTCTTTACAGATTACTAAAGCGTGTTCATATAGGATATCTCAGACAATTTTGCAATAAGCCAAAAAAGGCAAAATGCGGTAATAATTTTATCTCCTTTTACATCTGAGAAAATTGGGGCTCAGAAGAGCTATGGGAATTGCCCAAGGCCACACGTTTACGAAATAGTGGATATGGGACTAATACCTAGATTTCGTGATTTCCAACTCTCAGGTTGTTCTTTAGATCATACTAAAGGATATGTTAGAAATCAGGTCCATCAGGGTCAACCGAAAGGGATGACGCATAGTTAAGGCATATTACCAAGGTGAATTAAGTGACTGTTACAGAATGGCCGTTTCGTGTTTTTTTAATTTTTGTCGTTAAAATCTGAAAAAACAAGTCGATGCTATGAAACTCTTTTAAATGTAACAGGAATTTCTGATTAGACTCAGGACTTGACTATATGAAATCTCTAAGCATGAACAAACAAATTTTACTCAACAAAGATATATTGAATATTGGACTTTAAGGTTTAAGAAAATATGGTTCTATTAAAAATTGTTGTGTGTCCTTCACCCATCTTCCCTTATTATGACCAAATTTTATTCCACAATGGTTTATATATATCTATATATCTATATATTTTGCTGGCAGATGCTGAAACTGCGCTATGTCTAACATTTACAATAGAAAATAATTAAAAATGTATGTGAGAAATTTCAAGATTTTTTTTTTTCCAGTTAGGAAAAAGAACACTTTTGTCAGGCCCTGCCTTTCAGAGTTAGGTTAAATTCGAAGTGGAATTTCACTGTGAAAGAGTCTGTTTAAAGCAAATTTGGACCAGGTGGTGATTGAGGAAACTTTCTGGGAAAGGGCAGGTGATGTGGTTTTAATAAGAAATCCTGATCTAGTTAGGGAAAAAGGGCTGGCTCCAGCTGTGAGTTGAGAGGGCAACTTCCTCCTTTCTCCCCTCCTACTTTCTTCCCTCCTTGTACCCTCCGTTTTTCTTTCCCTCCTTCCTTCTTCCCCTCCCTCTCTTCTTCCTTTCTTCCTTGTTCTACCCTTTCTTCTTCCTTTCTTCCTTGTTCTACCATGAGTCAAGAACTGCACTAGGCTTTGAAGTTGCAGAAAACAGTAAGTTATTTCTTTGTGAAATAGACCCTTCTATTTTTGTGTAGCTCTACTTACTCGAAAGCCCTTTCTTATATGCAGCAAAATAGACGTGTTCATAGTTCCTAACAAGTTGTCTTAATTCTGTCCTTTAGAGTAACCTCTCTTTTTTCTCTTTCTTGTTTTTGAGGCAGAGCCTTGCTCTGTCACCCAGGCTGGAGTGCATTGACTCAATCTTGGCTCACTGCAACCTCGGCCTCCCAGGTTCAAGCAATTCTCTGCGTCAGTCTCCCGAGTAGCTGTGATTACAGGTGCCTGCCACTAGCAGCTAATTTTTGTATTTTTAGTAGAGACAGAGTGTCACCATCTTGGCCAGGCTGGCTTGAACTCCTGACCTCGTGATCCACCCACCTCGGCCTCCCAAAGTGCTGAGATTATAGGCATGAGCCACTATGCCCAGCTTTTTTCTCTTTCTTATAAGAGTCTCTTAATTATTTGTATTTTCTTTTAATCTTCTAGTCTTCTGGGGGAGGCGGGGGCGTGGGGGGGGAGAGAGAGAGAGAGAGAAGCCTATTTGCCTCAGGTGAATCTCATTTGACATGATATTTAGACCTTTCATTGTCTTCTTTTGGCAGCGTGTCTTAAAATAGGTTATCTTGAGTTTTACCTATAGTCCGGCCATCATAGTAGAACCAGCTTGGATTGTCTCGTGATATTGATTTGATAGATGTATAAATGTGACTGATCTTATTTTGTGTAAGCCTTTTGAACACCCCCAACTTGTAGTCAAATAATACTGTCACATTTTTGCATGTGAGTATTGCTAAAATAAGCACCATCTTCTATTTGTCAAGTGGATGTTTTGAATCTAAATGTAGGGCTTTGTGTTTATTCTGCTGAAATGCATTTTGTTGGCTTTGGTTCAGTTACAAGCTCATGATTAACCTACCACATAGTCACGTATGCAGAAGAAATTTTTAAAAATGTAAAGTTATCCCCAAGCAATTAAACCCCGACTTTCTCTCTTAATGGCTATCAGCATAGATTTATCAGTTTAATAATGTTTAATAATATTAAGATTAAAATCTATCAGGGGTAAGATATCCAGAATTTTCTAGTTGAAAATGAGAATACTCCATCACAAAGAAGTGTTCTATTAGCACATTAGTCTGAAAAGGTACCTTACTAGTCAAATGCTGGGCCCTAAGAGGATGTCAAAGAGAAAGTTATGTCTTAATCGGAGAAAGGAATAAGACAGTTTTAGGACAAGAGTCTTTGCTGTGAAAAGCAGGTCTGTTTCCCTAGGAAAAAAATTATCAGATTAAATTTTGCTAATATTTACATAAAAATATACATGCATGTATATATTTTATATATTATATGTACATTATATGCATCTATATCTTGTATGTGTATATATGTGTGTATATGTATACATGTATAAAACTGATGTGCAAAAATGTTGTTTAATGTACAAAAATGTAGTAGGCATTGGTATAATTTTACAGATTAAGAAACTGAGACCTAGAGAAGGTAAGTTTTTCAGGATTAGTAAGTAGTAGAGACAGTATTTCAGGTCAGGACTCTCTGACCAAGTCCTCTTCCTTTCTACCTCTTTCTACTCTTCTACAAAACTCAATTTTAATTGAACATCCTCTGAAGGATGAATTATAGTTGATTTAAAGATATTCTAGTCAGAAAAAAAGGGGCTGAAACACTTTCAATAAAGTGTTTTCCAGGGATTGGGTGCAGTTTAAAAGTCTCTCTTACTAAGCTTTCTGTTCAGTTCACTTTCAAGAGCATGACTGGGAATTGGAAATTGGCTACTAGTGTAGACTGGGAGTTTCTGAATAGCACTGGAAAGGTGAGATTGATTTAATGATAAATACCATCTTTAGAAGAAAGTTCATTAAATGTCACTTTGTAGTGTCCAAGTTGAAGAAATGGTCACATTTCTTTGGCTCTTCTATGTGTGAGAGAGTCCAACATTGTGGCAAGCACCAGAATGTTGGCAAAGTGCGAAAAATCAATTCATCTTTGGGATGACTAGGCAGAGACTGGTTTATTCATTTATTTATTTATTTTTCTATCAAGTATTATACATAACTAAACCAGCTGAAGATATCAAGAAGAATAAGCTGAGACCCATATTCTTACCTGACTTGCAGTCTAATAAAGAAGCCACAAAAATTGTCGACGCTACTCAGAATGCTATAAATCTCTCTACAGCCAGCCTCAAGTTCTCATCCAGACTTTCTGGGCTCTTCTTAATCGGAGCCTACACTGCTCATTTTTCCCAATAGCCACTGCTCAACACAGATACACATTGTTCTCACTAGTTTGGTCTCCTCATATTACACAAACATGCCTGGACCACTTTGGTTTCCTTTCTCCTCTTCCTCTCTCCCCTCCCCCACCTGTTCTTCCTTTCCTTCCTCTCTTTTTCCTTTGATAGATGCTTTTAGCATCTATAATGTGCTAGCCACTGTGCTGACTGCTAAGGTTCCATCAGAAGATCAGATATATTTTTCACCCTCCTGAGCTGACCGTCAATGTTTTAGGATTTAGCTGCAGGTCACATTTTTCTTTCAAAGTCTTTTCTTGAGTATCCTTGTTCTGAATGGTCATTGACTCTTCTGCAGCCTGACAGCTCCTACAGTGCTTTTTTTGCAAGTAAGACAGTACTGTATTGATTTTCGGAGAAGAGGAAGTGTTGCAAGAGTTTGAGGAGAGAGTAGTGTCAAGGCCTGGGATGGCCTAGAGAAACTCTTTGTGGAGGTGGTGAGACTTGAAATGGCCATGAAGAAGGAATAAATTTGGTAACTGAAATAGAGAAAAGTTTTCAGAGACTAGCATTATGGCTTTAAAATAGATCAAACCCAGGATAAGTATTCCCTTTCTCAATATGCAGAATTAGTTTCTTGACTCTCATTTTAGGAGATTGTTCAGATTATCCTTGGTGTAAAATCATCACAGAAGGCCATGCTTGACAAGATGTTACTTATTCTTTATTGAGACCTGCTGGTCATAGACTTGTAAGATTTCAGAGTAGCCATGACTTTAGGAGCTTCCAAATGGAAATCCCCCCTCAGCATGGCAGCAGTCCTTAACAGGTGGTCTCTGACAATCTCTTCTTAAACAGTAATTTCTGCTTGCCACACTCACAAAATAGCTGTTTCCATTCATTGGACCACTTACATGAAAACACAAGTCTTTTTAACAGTAAGCTGAAATTGGACTAGGTTTTTTCAGCCATTGAGTCTCATTTTAACTTCTAAAGCTATATAGAATAAGGTTAATTTTTCATCAATGTGAGAGCCTCTTAAATATCTGTAAAATCAAAAATTGCTTGGAAAGTAATGCAAGAGATTCATTCCCTGGCACAACTGGGTTGAAGTTATAGCTCAAGACAATGAAACAACCAAGATAGCAACATTGCAGGGTATTAAAAGTGCAAACCCTAGGTTTAGACCGTCTTGGTTTCAGACTTGGCTCCTCCACTTGCTGGTTCCTCTCTGGGCCTCAGGATATTTGCTTGGTAAATGAGGATTACATTAGCATCTCAAAAGCATTCAGTGACTTACTTCATTGTACTTTTGGGGGAATTAAATAAGAGAATGCACACAAAGCACTGGGTGCAGGCTTGGGCTCATAATAAGCATTGGATGATAGCTTAGCAAAAAGTAGTTGCACAGTAAATGAGAGCACCTGGGCCAAGATGCACCATTATTTAAAAGTTGGCTGACTAAAGCGATCAGGGAAGACCAGGCCATGTGGGACAATTCTGTCCAGGCTGAAGGAGGAGACAGGACACATTAGCATAAAGTCTGTGTGCTGAAAAACAGAAAACCCAACTTAGGATACCTTTGCTTGCTTCCTTGCTTATGGCAGATCACCCACCTGGTGCATCCTAAAGTGCTGTGTCTGGTGTGAGCTTAAAGGATGCAAGCGCTAGAGTGATCAGTTTGTCTCTGCAGAGAAACTTTTGTGGTTTGCCAAATTACTTTTTATGAGTTTCTTTTTCACCATCTCCTTAAAATTTCCCATACCTCCATTCTATTCCTCTTAGTTCTAACTCATCGGTTGACCTTAAATGATGTTTGTCTTCTTTTGAACTCCAAGTCTGTTTCTGGAGACCCTTAGGGCATTCTTGCTACAGTCTGTAGAAATGAGTTATCCAGTGAGAAGAAAAATGTTACATTCCAAACCCCTCAGACCAGTGGCATTTGAATGGTGTGCACTTTTAAAAACAACCTCATATATTACCTCATTTAGTCTTGTGTAATCACCTATAGCAGATGGTTAGAGTGTCAGGCTATTCCCATTATACAGATGAAAAAACTGATGCTCAGAATAATGAATAGCCTTAGACCAGTAAAATGGTATAGTGTGGACAGAAAGAAGGCCTGGGGATTCTGAATAGTTCAGCTGAGGTTTGGCTGCACTTTGTTGGACCTCCACTTTCTCATCTGCAAAATCTGGAATTTCAAACTGATGATTCCTTTAATACTAATATCCAGTGGAGATTATAATATGTACAATGTTGGGTAGTAGTTTAGAGTCAGAGGCAGGACTAGAGCTTGAGTGTCCCGCATCTAGGCCAGTGCCTTCCCATGAGTCCATGCCATTCTGCGACGCCCTGTAAGCCCCAGCTTTCCCACCCACCATCACCTTCTTTTCTGCTTTGGCAAACATTTATGACGTATTCTCCCAGAATGATCAGTCGTGTAGATAGGAAACTATTTCTTTTCCTCTCTCCTGTGCTTTGGCACAAATAGATATGTTTGGGCAAGTTGTCCCTGTTGTGATCATTATGCACTTTGTTATTTTTGTTCTAGTGCCCAGAAGCCTGTAGGGCATGGATGCCTGGTAAAAGAATTTACAGCCAATTTAGTCCACCTGAGTTAAGTTACACAATCAGCCCACTTGCAGAAAGCTGGTTTCTGTTTCCCTAAAATTGGTCATTTCTGGAGATCAGTCCGGGCCATTTTGAGACTTAAAACTGCAGACATTGAAACTGTGATTAAACGGGCTTCATCCATGACTTAGTGGCATTAAGTGTGTAGATTTAAGACCCTGGACTACCACTTAGAAACTGTTGACGCTTGGATGGATTATTAAATTCACAGTGTTTCAGTTGTCTCATCTGCAAGATGATTTAATAATAGGACACAAGTCATAAGAGGATTGGATGAGGTGACAAGATGTGTTTAAAACAGTACTTGGTACATTGTAGGTGCTCAATAAATACCAGCTGTTATTCTTTTTAAAGTTATTTTGTTCTCACTTTATAATTACAAAAGATGAGGTCCCAAAAGAAGCCTCTTGCACATGGTCATGACAAAATCCATAGTGTAGTCATGACTAAAAGTTAGTTGTCCTTCATTTCTTTCCACTCAGGTCTCCTTACACTTACACTTTTTTTTTCTTTTTTCTTTTTTTTTAAGAATAATGACTTCACAATTGAAATGCAAGAAATGCTTATAAGCACTGAAAGATATACAAATGCTCTTCAACTTATGATGAGGTTATGTCCCAATAAACCCATCCTAAGTTGAAAATGTATTTATACACCTTACCTACCAAACATCATAGCTTAGCATAGCCTACCGCAAATGTGCTCAGAACACTTACGTTAGCTTACGGTTTGCCACAATCACCTAACGCAAGGCCTATTTTATAAAGTGTTGAATATGTTATGTAATTTATTGAATATTGTACTGAAAGTGAAAAACAAATGGTTGTATAGGTAACTTGAAGTACGGTTTCTACTGAATGTGTATAGCATTTCTATCATCGCAATGTGTAAAAAGTTTAAATGAAACCATTGTATGTCAGGGACCATCTGTAGGTAAGCACTGCTACTATATGGTGTCTATTTCTGAGGAAAGCATGATCAATTAGTAATCTCCAGTGATCCATCTGAATTCTGTGTGCCACGCTCTGGATGCCACTCTGTTTTTCCTGCCTGTCACAGTTGTGCCTACCTTGTCTGCTGCTATGTGGAGCTTGCCTCTCTGGGATCCCATCATTCCAACTGAACTTAGGGAGCACACATCAATGGCAACGCCTTCTACCACCACACCTGGCCTACAAAGGACAAAGATCACGTAGCTTTTCAACAGTGTCAGTGTCTCTCTCCCTGATACATTCCTCTGTCTCCTCTGAACCCTTCTCAGCACACCATTAGTGAGGGATTGATATTTAGGTAGCATATGATGCAAAACTTTTACTGTCTGGTCCCTTACCTTTTGATTATACTGATTTGAAGGTCTTGGTTCTCACTGGAGGTATGCCTTCACCAGATAAACAACAATAAGTTAATGAAACTGAAAGTTAAGGCTGACACCTGGTATTTATGCCACAAAACCAACAGATAGTGAAAGAATCAAGTCACCTTCTGGTTAAGTTGATTGATCCTGACTATCAAAAGGAAAAATAATTGCATTGCCACAGCATCACAGAGTAAAATACATCTGAAACTCATGGGTTTCTGAGGGTATCTCAGTCCATATTCACCCATCTATACTCTGTGTTTCCATGCCCCAACTTAGTGGATACATCAACAACTAAATACAGATAAGATTTACCCCCTTCAGAAATGACAGCTTGGTTTACTCCCAGATAGGAATTCTAACAAATTATGGTAATGGTTCAGGGTAAGAAAAACACGGAATAGGGAGTGAGAGCTGAAAGTTGTAATGGCTGCATATCTAGTTACAGTTACATACAATTTTTTCTTGTTTGTTAAGTATACCTTAAATGTTTTTTCTTCTCCTTTCTCACTGTTTAATGTAAGAGACACGGATTGTGCTTATTTTTAAAATTTAGTCTTTAGGTTACAGAATAATTTGGGATTGTGACTTAACTACCAATAAAATAACATCACCTGAAGATAGAAACAATTTCTGAGACATTGTCATCTTTGGGAAAAGAGGTTGAGAGCATCAATTGCATAAAAGATGGTTGAATCTTATATGAGGTAAACACATCGTTGTTATTGTCCCTGTTTAGAAGCTTAAATAAGTGTAGAAAGGCATGAGTAGCCAAAAGGGTATACTGTTCTGGTATTAATTTGTTGTTTCTCAGTCCACATTTACCCATCTGTACTCTGTTCTGTACTATTGTGGTTAAAAGTCTACAAACTCCATTTTCCAATCTCCCTAGCCAGTCAGCTCCCTGTTAGTTTGTTGAGTAGCAGGGACTGGTGAGGGGATCAGGCAGTAGAGAAATAAGAAGTGTCACACAGCAATTATTGACATTAATAGTTAGATTTACCTTGCTCGTTTTTGACTTGGGGCTTACCTTTGCATTAGCTATTCTTCTTATTTAAAATGTTATTCCCCTTAAACTTCAGATGGCTGCTGTCTTCTTGTCATTAGGATCTCAGCTTTAATATCATCCCCTTAGAAAGCCTCTTCCGAGTCCCTATCCTCTTAATCTAAAGTAGTCATTTCACAGTCTCTACCTTATTTTAATTCTCTCAATAGCAGTTATCATTATCTTGTAAATTTTTACTTACCTACAATCTATTTGAATGTACTAGAAAAAAAGATTCATGGGAGCAGATGTGTTCTCCTTTCTACTTCCTCTTTCTCTCTTCCTTCTTTCCCTACCTCCCTTCCTTCCTTCCTTTTATTTTTTTCTCTTTTACTAAACAATGCCTGTTACAAATTGATTACTCAATGAAGATTTGACAAGTAACTTTCGGAATCAGTTATTAACTTTCTTCTTTTACTAATTTTCCTTTCTCCAGGTTAAATTAACTTTAGATCTTCCCATGGGGTAAGCAAGGCAGAAATTACCATCTCCGTTTTTACAGAATTCAGTAAAAACAGGAAACACTTCTGTTTCTGGCTATGATATTATTGCTGGTATTAGCCAAAACCTTCCACCAGGAAATTTATGAATTAGGTGTAGGGGTTGGGGGAGAGAAGCAAAGTGATTATTCAAAAGCATTAGAAATAAACTAAAGCAACCAGACATTAAGGTCCAAGATCCTGAAGACAAGCGAATTGCATTGAACTGAGCTTGGCATTTATGGCTGCTTTTTCCCTCAGGTCCTTGATTGATTCACATATCATGGCAGCAAAGCCAAACAGAAAGTGGCAGCCTAGAGCCTTTGGCAGACTCACCAGGGCTAGGGAGACAAAACTTGGAGTTCAGAGCTGTCAAGACAGCCATCATTTGAGGTGAGGAAGAAAGATCCCAAAGAAAAGGAAACCACAGAGAGGTGAACCTGAATCTTTGTTGCACAATTTCCCCTAGAGACATTTTTACTCCAAAGCAATGCATGTGGCAGGCAGTACTCTCAGAAATAATGCAAAAAGCTGCTGCTTAGAAGCCAAAAATTTCTCAGAGACTTTGGCAGTCTCCTGGTACTAGAGAGTCAAGGATTAGCATTCAGAGCACATCAAGAGAGAGGAGCCCAAGTGAATACCCCAGGCTTTATAATTAGAAACCTGAAAGGGCTGCACTCAAGAAGTAAAAGCTAACCTTAAATAGACCAGTCCCAACTTCATCAAGCTTATATGCCAATACTCTACCTGTCTATCTGAAGAAAGGCAACATTATATCATGTCACTATAATTTTTTTGTAAGAATATCCAGGATTCAATCAAAAGTTTCCAGGGAAGGTAGGAAACAAGACTGAATGACTGAAAACCAACAGGAAAAATAGACAATAGAAAGTGAATCATGAGTCAGAATTTTAAGATATAGATAAGGTATGGACTTGAATATAAAATAATAATATATTCAAAATAAAATTCTAGTTTAGCCAGTTTACTGGAATCTATAAAGTAGAGTAATATGGAAATCTGGGACTAAAAATTATAATAACTAAAATTAAGAATTTAATAGATGGGTATATTTTAATTGACATAACAGATTAGATAATTAATTAGAAATAGATTATTAGAAAATATACAGATTGAAGCACACAGAGAACTAAAAAGAATGGAAAACATAGAAGAAAGTATGAGCGACATACAGGTCATGGTGAGGAGGTCTAAATCACACCAGCTTCTTAGAATGAGAGAAAAGAGAGAATAGAATAGAGGGACTATGTGAAGAGATAATGTCTGAAAACTTCCTCAAATTTGCCAGACATCAAGTTCTAAATCCCAAAATGCTATAGTCCCCAAGTAAGATAACTACCTAGCGCTGATGGTACACTGGCAATCCTGGCCCTTGTAATAGGCAAGAAAGTTGTAAAGAAATCTATACCTTTGTGGGTGAGTTTCCTTGGGCTGCTGTAACAGAGTACCTCAAACTGGGTGGCTTTAACCATTATAAATTTCTTGTCTTAAAGTTCTGAAGGCCAACAATGTGAAATTAAGATGATGGCAGAGTCATGCTCCCTCTGTAGGCACCAGGGAAAACGTCCTTCCTAGCTTCTGGTAGCCTCAACTGCTTCTTTACTTGTGATACATCACTCCAATCTTTCATCTTCGCATGGCATTCTCTCTGTGTGTCTTTATATCATCTTCCTTGTGTGTGTCTGTTTCTGTGTTCAAATTTCCCCGTATAAGGACACAAATCATCCTAATCACCCTTGTCCTAATCACCTCACTTTTTAAAAAAACTTAATTTTAGATTCAGGGTTACGTGTGCAGGTTTATTATATAGGTAAATTTGTGTCATGGGGGTTTGCTGTACAGATTATTTAATCACCCAGGTACTAAGCATAGTATCTGATAGTTATCTTTTTTCTGATCTTCTGCCTCCTCTTACCCTCCTGCCTCAAGCAGGTCTCTGTGCCTATGTTCCCTCCTTTGTGTCCATTTGTTCTCATTATTTAGCTCCTACTTACAAATGAGAACGTGCGGTATCTGGTTTTCTGCTCCTGTGTTAGTTTGCTAAGGGTAATGGCCTCTAGCTCCAACCATGTTCCTCAAAGGACACAATCTCATTCTTTTTATGGCTACATAGTATTCCATGGTATATATGTACCACATTTTCTTTTTCCAGTCTACAACTGGTGAACATTTACGTTGATTCCATGTCTTTGCTGCTGTGAATAGCATTGTGAT